>NC_083717.1:99950114-100266959 GCF_028564815.1 Eubalaena glacialis | reverse complement strand
CAACCAAAATTCATTTTCTCAGTTCTAGAGACTGGAATCCAAGATCAAGGTGCTAGTAAGGTCTGTGTCTGGAGAGAGCCCCCTCTTTGGGTTGCAGACAGCTGTCTTTTCACTGTGTCGAGGAGAGGGAGCAAGCTCTCTGGTCTCTTCATATAAGGACCCTACCTTCATGACCTCATCTAACTCTAATTACCTCCACAAAGCACCATCTTTAAATACCATCAACACTGAATTCTGGGAAGACACATTCAGTCCATAACAACTACTTTAAAAAACAAAATCAGTAGTCTTCAGAGGACTATAACAGAACCCAGAGTCTCTCCAAGGTAACATTCACAACACCTATGATAACAATCCAAAATTACTAGATATAAGAAGAAACAGGAAAATGTGACCCATACTCAAGAGAAAAGGCAATCAAATTAAAAGGAAGTTTGCCTACTAATAAAATGCAGTAGCTTAAAAAGTTAAATGACACTACAGATGTAGAAATTTTGAGTTACAGGATAATTTTGTACATAGATCAACATGCCTGCCAGCAACAGCACAATGACAAAGAAAAATTAAGGTTAGCCTGAAGCAAAATGTTGAAAACAGCTGGCACTCTTTGACTTCCTCTGTCAGAGTCCAATTTATTTGATCTCCTGGCACTCCTACAGGCCCTTACGCTAGAGTTCTGCTCTTCTGCTTAATTGGCTGCCAACCACTTAACTAATTAATAATTAGATATTACTGATAATTCAAATGTGAACCCTCTGAACAGGTTTTAAAGACACTGTTGAAAAGCTTCTGTGGAATGATAAACAGTTGGGAAAGTTTTATATATTAAAAAATAAACAGAATCAGATTCAGACCATGACTATGTTTGTAAAGAGTCCAACTACTACAACCCATCTTATTTTCTGTTGGTTTTGCTGTCCTGCTGACCTCGTGGAGATTGCTACCCTGACTGCTTACCAGCCCAATACTGCCCTCAATTTAAGGGATAGAAAATGTTTGATAAAGATAAGTATGAGCAGTTGCCATCATGCCATACTATGGAGCCCAAGATATTGAATAACTGAAGACTAGACATTGAGTCTAAAAAGTGACCAACCTCAATTTAGCTGAAACAGCAGTAATTTTTTCCTCAGGTATTCTAGATAAAGTCTCACCCAGAATAATTCATTTTTACCATAAAGAATTATTATTAAAATGAAAAGGGATCAAAATTCATCATTTTAGGCGAAAAAAAGATAAGTATGTTGGCAAAAAAAAAAAAAAAATTAAATTTCTTACACTAACTCAAGAAACTTTACCAGACTCCTAAGATTGCTAAAAAATCCAAATAAATATATTGACACAAAAGACAAACAGAACAACTGAGTAAATCACTTAGAAACTTGCACTTAAGGAAACTTGGTGTGTGACAGACACAGCAATACAAATCAGGAGATAATACCAATATACTATATGTATATGAACTATCACACTAGAATTCAAAATGAATACTAGACGGGTTAAAGTCGTAACTTTAAAACTACTACCAAAAAATAAATAACTTTATGACCTCAAGATAAGAAAAAGCACATGCTATAAAGAAAATACTGATAAATTATCACACTAAAATTAAAAACCAATGTACACCAACAACCTAAAAGTAAGTAAATAGCCCACCATTAACAAAGTAAAAATTTTAAAAGCTAGAGACTGAGGAAGGTATTTGTAGCTCATAAAACAAAAACAAAAACAAAAATTAGTATCCAGAATACATAAAGAGCTTCTAGAAGTAAATAATAAAAAAGAAAAAGATAATCCATTAGAAAACTGAGCAAAGCAATTCATCAGAGAGGAGGTAACCATAGCCAAAAACTTGTAACCTGAAATGATACACAACATTATCGGTGGACAGGGACATGCAAATTAAAACAATGAGGAACTACTACACATTCATGAATCTGGCAAAATAAAAGAACCTCATCAATTAAGTGCTGGCAAAGATGTTGGGGGGAAAAAAAAAGAATTCCCATATATTTCTAGAGGGAGTGGACACTGCACAACTACTTTGGTCAACACTTTGGCAATATCTACAAAGATGAAGATGCACCTACCCTATGACCCAGCAATTCTACGTCTACATATGTACTTCCTAGAAAAATTCTCACATGTGTATATAAGACGATACATATAAGAATGTTACATCACTATTTGTAAAAAAACTGGAAACAACCTAAATGCCCAGTAACAGTAAAATGGACAACATACAGCATATTCCTATAATGGAATAATATATAGCAGCTGAAAGAGATAAACTAAACCTTACATGTATCAACATGAATTAATCTCCAAAATCAAATGTTCATTAAAAAGAAAAAAAAGGAAAAAAAAAAGCTATAAGGATACACTGTTCAGCACAGGAAATATATCCTGTATTTTATAATAACTTTATTTTTTAAATATCTTTATTGAAGTATAATTGCTTTACAATGTTGTGTTAGTTTCTGTTGTACAACAAAGTGAATCAGACATAAGTGTACATATATCCCCATATCCCCTGCCTTATAATAACTGTAAATGGAGTATAATCTATAAAAATATTGAATCACTATGTTGTACACCTGAAACTAATATTGTAAATCAATTATATTTCAATAAAAAAGAAAAAGAAAAAAAAATCCATAAAAAGATGTACATGATTTTATATATATCAAACATAGAAATACCAGAAGACCACTATATAGTATACATACTCTAGGTAACAACATTACAAAAGCATCCAAAGGAACAATAAAGGCTAAATTTAGGATAGAAGTTATGTCTGAAAAAGTGGAAAGTGGAATGGGATTTTGATGGGGTACATCAAATTTTGTCTGTAATATTTTATTTCTTAAGCTGGGTGATAAGCACTGTCTGCTATATTATGATCTACACACTTATACATCTGAATTCCATAACAAAAAAAACTACCAAAGAACTCAAATTATATACATTTATTTTAAAATATTATGTACTTTCAGTCAAATAGTACAATTTAAATTCTGCACTTTTTTTCCTGGCTCCTTATTACCTAATAAAATATTTTTTCAAAAGCAACAGAATCTGTTGAATTAAATGGATCTATCACATATACCTAATTCAATGACCATTGATTGATATGTTTTCAGATGATGCCACAAAAATTGATCTGAAAAAGAGAAATCTAAAGAAGTATTGGACATTCTCTATTACAAATCTTGAGCCTTCATATTGGAGTAAACCATAACAACCTATTCTCTGTCCCTGAGTAGTGTGATGATACTTTGTTGATACACTCGTTATAGGCATCTATGGTTTTTATTAATCAGTTCTCCCTATAACAAAATCTATTTAGTTTAGTTAATGACTTTTCCAATCTATTAAGGATCCCCTCAGAATAGTAAATCTCTGCACTTCATCAAAATACCATGTATACAACTGAGTTATAAATAACCTATCCTAAAGTTATTACATAGAAATTTGGTAGTAAAGGAAATTCTACTAAGCTTTACAGCATTTAAAGAAAATATGGTATGACAAAATTTTTTTAAAGGTGACATTTTTTTAAATGACCTTAACTTTTTTACTTAACAGTTAACACCTGTCATCTGACATCTCGCTAATATACATGCCCCTGAATATCAAGATCGTTCTCCAGGTTTCTATAATTTGGCAAGTCAACACCTACTCTTCCACTTAACAGCCTTATGACCTTTGGTGAGTGATTCTGCTTCTCTGTTCTTTATATAAATAATAGAGAGCGAAAAAAGTGTCTACTTCATAATGGAGTCTTGAGAGTGATATATGTAATTGATATATGTAAAGCATTTAGAACAATGGCCACAGAATGCTAATACATGTCAGCTAATATTGTGAAAATTTGTCTAAAGTCTATAACACACTTTGTTTAGTCAGGAGTACCTTCTGGGTAGAGCACCTTCCAGGTACTGGGTACGGTAAATTATACTCAAAAACAAGGAAGACCGCTAGTTCACATACTGAAGGGTAATTTACAGTCCTATCTTTCTATTCTAGTTAATGTTTCTCCAGTCTCCTCCTTACAGCAATAGTCTGCTTCCCAGATAACTTTCCTTCTATCATTCCTAATGTACTACCAAACTGCCAGAGAAAAGTAGGTAACTAAGCCTATTAAATTTCACTTTGCACATATTTTTCAACCAGTGAACTCTGGGCTTAAGGGTGCTGTATTTCTGATAATGGCTTGGCTCAAAAGCTTTTTTTCTTTCTATGAGGAGTTGGGTTTCCAAAGGTTGAAGTTTTCAGAAGTCTGGCAGCTGGGATAGTTGAGGTGTTAAGTTATTAACATGTTTTCATGACGCAAGGAGGGACAAACAGTGTTTCACAGACTTTAATCCTAGTACTGCTCCTAAGGTGAAGTATAAAAAAGATTACCATCTGCCTTTCACAGAGTAACAGTGATGCTCATAAAAGAGTGTGACTTGGCAAAGATGCTTAGGTGAACAGGCAAGTCTATCAATTTCAAAGAACTGCTTACCTCCATACACCAAAATTTCTTCAACAGGGTTCTAAAACCTTTAGGTAGTCAGGAAACTAAACACATATTCCCCCAAAAGATCCAGAGTAAATTTCTAAATCCTAGGTGAACCGAACCAAAGGGTCAACAAAATATCTAAAAGTAGTAACTTAATTCAAATTAAACCAACATTTTTATAAAGATAAACTAGAAGAGGTCCAATTCTCCAAGTCACACATTTCATTCATATTCAAACTAATCTAATAATTACAAAGCCCCTTCTAAAAGTGATGCACATCTAAGTGTTTTTATACCAATTCATATAAATGACTCAGTTCAAATTCCCACAGATAGCCAAATGTTGCTCATGTTCTAAACTAATCTCAACTACTCTGAACTTTGCCTCCAGACACCAAACTTAAAACAGGCATTTAAAGAACAATCTCTTTAAAAAAAATAAAATAAAATAACACTGTAAAATTTAATCATATGCTGAAAGGTTCCCCCAAAAAGAAAGGAGAAACAGAAACCCAGAGTGAAATAACTGAGCAATGGCAATAATCATCAATTGCTACTATTATGTGAATGTATGATGGGGAACTTCACAACTCAAAGATCAGGCAGCTGACAACACCAACCCACTGGTCAATCTTAACATCAAAAAAAGAAAAACAACCAGACAGCATGTGCCTCTTAATGTAATGCAATACAAAGTACACAGCACTACCTGTAAAGCAGTCCTACCAAAACATCAAACTAGAATCTCAGAGTCTTTAGATTAACCACTCGTTCACAGGAAATACAGAGGAGAAAGGAACATGTTACAGGATGCTATACGGATACATTCAACAAAATCCAAACTGTGGGAAATTCTACAGGGCAAATGATCTGGATTTTTTTTTTTCATTAAATAAATGTTAAATGACAAGACCAAAAAAAGGGGGGGAGGGGATACAAGAGACTGAGACTTATTTATCAACCAAATGCTGTGTGGACTTCTTTGGATCCTGATTCAAACAAACCAACTGGGAAAAAAAAACATGAGACAATTAAGGAAATATGCTGAATATTTAATGATATTAAAGAATTATTAATTTTAGGTGTGCTAATAGTACTATGGATGTGTTAAAGTTTTAGAGATACACATAACGAAGTACCTGTAGATGGAACATGTCTGGGATTTGCTTTTAAATTACCCAGTTGAGGAGGAATCAGAGGGATAATAGCAGAAACAATATTCACATGTTTCAAACTGTTGAAAAGGGTCATGGGTATATGGTGATTCATTTTACTATATCTTTGTATGTTTGAAATCTCCCACATTAGAATGTTAACGAAAGAGAATATCAGAGTACTGTATCAAAAATATCTATGGTTGGCAGAACTCTCAAACTTGAATTTTAGAAGTGTTTGCTTCAACAGACCTTCATTTAAAAATCAAAACCAGGGACTTCCCTGGTGGCAGAGTGGTTGGGAATCCGCCTGCCAATGCAGGGAACAAGAGTTCAAGCCCTGGTCCGGGAGGATCTCACACGCCACGGAGCAGCTAAGCCCATGCGCCACAACTACTGAGCCTGCGCTCTAGAGCCCAGGAGCCACAACTGCTGAAGCCCACATGCCTAGAGCCCATGTTCCACAACAAGAGAGGCCACTGCAGTGAGAAGCCCGTGCACCGCAACGAAGAGTAGCCCCCTGCTCACCGCAACCAGAGAAAGCCCGCGCGCAGCCATGAAGACCCAATGCAGCTATAAATAAATAAATTTGTAAAAAAAAATAAATAAAAGCCAAAAATACAATTTTAAGTACTGCCTTTAAGTATTATATCTGCACATATTAAGTAGTGACTTCAACTATTACATGTTTTCATTTTATGTCTGGTTCTTATTACTGACATTTGCTAACACACACACACACACCTCCTCCAAAGGAACCAAGTTCTAAATATTCTAACTCCTAAACATCTCAATCAGTTCCTTCTTTTCTTCTACTACTTCTTTACTTCAAGCCCTAAATATTTTAGTCTTGCTACAGCCTCCTTATGGTCTCTCTTTTCAGCTTAAACACACATCAAGTCACCCTCCATACTGATTCCTTCAGTGGACCCCTCATCTCCAGAATAAAATCCAAACTTCTTTGCATAACATACATTGCCCTCAGAAATCTGGTCCCTGCCTATCTTTATAACACTCCCAGACTAGTACCCCATATATCATCCCATACTCCACTCTTTCTAAACTACATACAGTACTCGTACAACAGATCTTAGGATAAACTATGGATGCTCTTCTCTTTTTTTTTTTTTTTTGGCCACACTGCGCAGCTTTCAGGATCTTAGCTCCCCGACCAGGGGTCGAACTCAGGCCCTCAGCAGTGAAAGCGCCAAGTCCTAAACACTGGACCAGGGATTTCCTTGGATGCTCTTCTCTTCTAAAGCTCAGTTCCCTTAGACTAAAACCACCAATACCAAATTCTACATACCTTCTATTTCCAAGTTAATTAATTCCTATTGCTTCTACGACACTCACTTCTCCTATCAGCTCCTTTGTAAGCCTACCCAGACTTTCCTTTCTCTCTCCCTGACTACCCTATACTTTCACAGTAATCTATGCAGTAATATCACACTACCTTTTTGCTTTTTGCATATCTATACTGCCCTTCAAGACAGAGTATCACAGAGCCTGCTAGACACTAAATGTTTGTTTTGTGATGTATGCATCTTCCATTGAAAACAGACAGGTAGTTCTTTTATAAATAACTGGAATGTAAGCGGTTTGAAAGTGGGAAACTTGTCTAACACATCTTTGCCACTCCAGTGCTTGGAATATACTAAACACTAAGTGTTTACCAAATGAATGAAACAAATATTTCTAATAGCCATGGTTTTTAATTTTGTAACAAAATTTATTCCACTCCAGTTTACCTTGTGTTTCTTGGTATTTTACTTGTTTTGTGTTGTTTTTTGGTCTGTTGGCTGATTAGTTTTAAAGCAAAGACCTTAAACAAGAGTTTACAATAAGAATTATACATTGTAGCTACAACATACTTAAGGAAACTTTCAGGTCACAGTGTTGACCTTAAAGCTGAGGAGGCTCAACAAATTATCATTATTGGAAAACCTCAGTATTAGGTTATCCTAAGGTTTCACTGTAATTTAATTGGAAATTGTAGGGAAAATCTAAAACAAAAACAAACAAAACAAAACTAAACAAATCTAAAACAAAAACAAAACTCAATAGCAGTCACAACCCAAGCAACGTAAAAAATAAAATCAGATTCTTAATTTCAAATTTTAAAGTGAAAATTTCTCCCTGTAGAAACAACAATGCTGCATACAAACGTTGTTTCGGGGGCGGGGGGTGCATCTGCTAGAAAAATGGAAAGACAACAAACACAAGAGAAACTCTGACCACATCAGTTTTTGAAGGCTAGATTTCAAAGTGTGTAGATAGCGACATTAAGAGGCTGGACTTAAGAACAACACCTGAGGTAAGACTAAGAAATTGACTTTCACTAGAATGTCACTAGAAACAAAGTCATGTGGTTGCTTTAACCAAACACTAGGAAGCAATGGCTTTTAAGATGATGAATCGTCTTCATTTCCATTTTCTAACGTATCTAAATTTTTTTTCTAAATGCTTAAGTGGTATGTTCAAATGTATGCTATTTACCATCTAAAAAAAGGAAAACTAGACACATCACTGAACAGTATTAATGGTTTGCTTTTTTTTTAATGAAAGACACTTTGATTCAACTTTCTCCCCGCCAAAATAGATTCCCTTAAAATCCACTTAAGTAATAAATGTTAAAATTTAGCGTCGGTAGAGGAACTTAACAAATCCTTCTTTTAAAAATTACGAAAAAAGGTAAAATGACGTTTTTATTGACTTTAAATTACCGAAAAATGTGGAAAATAATGGAAAGGTGTACTATTTATTCAAAGCGTAACTACTTTCGTGGTTTCAATTTGTATGGTACTTGAATTAGTTTCTAGAGAAAAGTAAACCTGCCAGACTCCAGCAGAGGGAGAATTGTTTGCATGAAGCCTATCTAGTTCAACTACTGACCAGGAATACCCACCCGCTCTTCAAGTCTCTGATCTAAATGACTTTCTTTGTGAGAAATCTTCTAATTTTATTCCTGGCCTTAACAAAAACCTCTATCAAAAGGTGAAATGCGCCGCATCCCTCTCGCAACTTTGGTTTAAAACATGACCAACCGTTCTCTAGGGCAACGAATGAGGCGGTTCGACATAAATCCAGACAACACATCACCTCGGTACCTACAGCAGCGCCCCAATAAAACCCTTAATTCTTGCTAAAGAAAATTCTAAACCAGATCTAGCGTCAATATCGTCTAATCGCTCCTCTTGGGCTCCAGAGGAAAATGTACCTGTGGAGTACACGCTGCGCAGCAAACAAGGCACAGCTCCAAAGCCGTATCCTCTATCCCGTTTTTGCTCCCTCTCAGCTCTCCCTCCGCTTCCATGCAGAACTTGAGCAGAGCATTTGGCTGCCTTATCTGCCAGCAACAAGCGCCAGGAGGAACGCGCTCCTGGGAGATGCGGAGCTTGCAGGCTGAGCGCTGCCTCTGGCGCGCTGCGGCCGCTCCGCTCAGCCAGGTCCTCCGCGGCTCCCCCCTCTGCCGGCCCGAAGAGCCCTCGCCTGAGCCCGGGCTCCGCTCAGGGGATTCCCGCGACGAGGTGTCGCGCCAGATTTGCTACCTGCTTCCTGCTCCTCACCCGCGAAAGAACTGCACTCCCGTCCCGCCACGGCAAGTCCGGAAGCCTCAAGGCAAACCGGCGGTCCATAGCCCCAGGAAGAGCGGCTCCGCGCACACACTTGCCAGCCGAGTCCTCCCCCTTCCCTGCCCGCAACCCCCAGGGCCATTCCCCCGCCGGGGCCTGCGTGGGTCTAGTACCATTCTCCTCACGGGGCGGACTCCGGAAGGGCAGCAACTCCACCTCCTCCTCCTCCGCGGCCTGTAGCCATCTATCGGGAAGCGTCTCCGGAGGCGGCAGCAGAGGCCGCCGGACAAGGACAGCCCAGGGAAACCTTCTCAGAACTAACTCAGCTCCGGCGCTAGCAGCAGAAACTGAGTCTTTCATAATTGTGCGACCAACTCCGCCGGGTGACTGGCCACAGGGACGCGCCCGCGCCCGCCTCCGCCGGCGACGAGGCTGAAACAGACCACGTGAGGGGCGCGTCGTGTGCGTAGCCGCCCGCGGGCCGGGTCACGTGAGGGGCGCGCGCTCCCTCACTTCCAGGCCGCCTCCCTGCGCGCCGCGCGCACGCGTCGGGCACGAGCGCTGCCAGTCCCAGCGCCTTGGGTCTGCCGAGTTGGGTGGGGTGTTCTCTCCACATCTCCGTGGGATACCTAGGCGGGACTTACACAAACATCTGCCTCAGCTCGAGGAGTGGAACTTAAGGAAGCGATAGTTGAGAGTTAAGGTTTCAGGCCCCTGGGATCCCGCCGGGAGTTGTGGTGTGGTCTCGTCTCTGCCAACTGGGCCTGGCGTCTGCCTGCGCTCTGGAGCAGCGTTCCCCAGCCCCGTAGCTGTGCCTCAGCGAGGGTGGAGGCCTTCCATGTTGCTCTCTCCTAGTCCAAAATGGAAAATTATCTTGACCCAAATCATGTTCTTCCTCTAGCGTCCCCTGTTTGTGCCAGCAAAAATTCGTCTGGCTTTAACTGTGGGCACTAGCCTTTCCCTCCAGAGATATCTCCCACCGGCGGGGACACACCACACACCTGAACCAAAGACTGTAGCTTTTCTGTCTTTCCTTTTCCTTTGCTCTCACACCAGCCCAGGTTTGACTATTAGGGATAGTTTACTAACTGTTGCTTTTCACACTCCGGAAAAACGTCCAGAGTTCCTCTGTCTGATCCTGATCTTATCTCTTTTATTAAAACAGCTTTATTGGGACTTCCCTGGTGGTGCAGTGGTTAAGAATCTGCCTGCCAATGCAGGGGACACGGGTTTGAGCCCTGGTCCCGGAAGGTTCCACACGCCAGGGAGCAACGAGGCAGGTGCGCCACAACTACTGAGCCTGTGCTCCAGAGCCTGTGAGCCACAACTACTGAGCCCGCAAGCTTAGATGTGCTCTGCAACGAGAGAAGCCACCTCAATGAGGAGCCTGTGCACCGCAACTAGAGAAAGCCTGTGAGCAGCAACGAAGACCCAATACAGCCAAAAATAAATAAATAAAATAAAATTATTTTAAAAAACAGCTTTATTGAGGAGTAATTGACATGTCAGTAAGTAACCTATGCCTATTTAAATGTACAACTGGACAAGTATTGACATATTTATACACCCATGAAATCGTCACACTCAAGACAGTGAATGTATTCATTACCTCACACTTTCCTTCTGCCCTTTATAATTCTTCCATCCTGTCCCTCCCCATCTCCATCCCTTAGCAACTACTGATCTGTTTTCAGTCACTATAGATTAGTTTGCATATTCTAAAGTTTTATGTAGTGGAATTATACCATATGTACTTTTTTGGGGAAAGGGAGAGGAGGTCTGGCTTCTTTCACTCAGCATAGCTATAACCTTGTAAACCTTTTAAAACACAATTCACTGAAGTAGGATATTCTCTTCAACAAAACTGATCCACCCATTTTCCCTAACAAGCTTTAGCCATACTTGTGAACAATCTTCAATTACAGACATACCCTGGAGATATTTCAAGTTCCATTCCAGACCACTGCAATAAAGTGAATATTGCACTAAACTGTGTCACATAAATGTTTTGGTTTCCCAGTGCATATAAAAGTTATGTTTACACTATACTGAGGTCTGTTAAGTGTACAATAGCATTATGTCTAAAAAAAACTACATACCTTAATTTAAAAATACTTTATTGCTTTAAAAATAGTATCTTTGAAGAGCAATAAACTGAAGTGCAATAAAACAAGGTACGCCTGTATTGTATATTCCTTCCCCATCTGGCAGGTCCAGCAGGACCAAGGTTAAAAAAATGGGTTTTTTTTGTTTTCTTTTCTTTTTATTTTTGGCGGTATTGGGTCTTTGTTGCTGAGCGCAGGCTTTTCTCTAATTATGGAGAGTGGGGGCTACTCTTTGCTGCTGTACGTGGGCTTCTCATTGCAGTGGCTTCACTTGTTGCGGAGCACAGGCTCTAGGCGCTCAGGCTTCAGTAGTTGTGGCACGCAGGCTCAGTAGTTGTGGCTCGCAGTCTCTAGAGCGCAGGCTCAGTAGTTGTGGCGCCCTTAGTTGCTCCGCGGCATGTGGGATCTTCCCGGACCAGGGGTTGAACCCGTGTCCCCTGCATTGGCAGGCGGATTCTTAACCACTGCGCCACCAGGGAAGTCCTAAAAAAATGTTTTAAAACACGTGTCATACCTTTCCTACTAGATTGTCAGCCCCTTGGGGCAGGGATCTAAATGTTTATTTTCTAGATGTCAGCTGGGCCTATGCACTTCCTGCCTTTAGGGAGTTTATAATCTAGAAAGTGGAAACAAACCAGAAAATCAAAATAAAATGAGATAAGAGTGCTTTGTTCTCCTTGGTCTTTGTGTCTCTGGCCTTTTTGTACCCACAAGTCCCCTTGCTTGGATGGTGTAGAAAGGAAACAAGAATAGCTCCATGATAGTTGGTCTCCAGAAATTTTTGGTAAATTGAAGCATTTAGTTTAGAGTTAGAAATGTTGCTTGCCATTTCAGTAAACAGCGAATGTTGCCCATGATCAAGCCATCAGCCACTACCACTTTGTGCTCTGAGGGGAATTCAGGATAGAGAAAGACAAGATACTGGCTCTAGATAGTTAAGATGCATATCAAAGGAATAATTTCAATGAGCCCACACCCTTATTTATTTATTTATTTGGCTACATCGGGTCTTAGTTGCGGCATGCGGGATCTTTCATTGCGGCACACGGGCTTCTCTCTAGTTGTGGCGCTCAGGCTCAGTAGTTGCGGCATGTGGGCTCTAGAGCGCTCAGGCTTAGTTGCCCTGCGGCATGTGGGATCTTATTCCCCCGCCAGGGATTGAACTGGCATCTCCTGCATCGGAAGGCGGATTCTCAACCACTGGACCACCAAGGAAGTCCCTCAATGAGCCCAGAGTCTTGCATCTTCCCATACATAGAAAAGCACTAACATCATTAACTTGAGATGTCTGTTTTTTTGTAATTAGCAGTAATGTTTTGATGTTCGACTACATGTCTTTTTCTAGCAAAAACTCCTACATAACCTGGCTCCTCCCTTACCTCTTTGAAACAGTTTCTCAAAGCTATCTGAGAGTCTGTTTCCCAGCTATAGTACTCAGTAATGTTCTTGAATAAAACATAATTCTCAACTTTTAGGTTGTGCATTTTTTCCCACTGACACCTTAACTGAACTACTGAAAATAAATTCTTTAATTTACAGGTGATCAGACAGCCCTGAAGTTCACATATGCTGACCTTCAGTGAGCAATCAATTCTGGAGGATGAATATATTCATTCAAAAAAAAAGTGTTGGGACTTCCCTTGTGGTCCAATGGGTAAGACTCTGCGTTCCCAATGCAGGGGATCTGGGTTCGATCCCTGGTGGGGGAACTAGACCCCACATGCATGCCGCAACTAAGACTCGCCACAGCCAAAGTAAATAAATATTTTTTAAAAAGACAGTCAAACAGCCTCTGAAGAGGTACATGTGGCAAGGGGCTGAGACCTCCCAACAGCCAATACCAAGTTACTGGCAAGAAAGTGGAGCAACAGGAACTCTCATTCATTGCTTGTGGGAATACAAAATAGTACTGACACTTTGGAAGATAGTACGACAAAAACTAAACATACTCTTTTGATAGGATCCAGCAAGTGTGCTCTTTGGTATTTACCCAAATGAGGTAAAAACTTTTGTCCACATAAAAACGTGCAAACGGTTGTTAATAGCAGCCTTATTTATAATTGCCAAATATTCAGAGCAATCAAGGTGTCCTTCAGTAAGTGGATAGATAAACAACTGTGGTACATCCACAGAATGGAATATTATTCTGTGATAAAAGAAATGAATTATCATGCCGTGAAAAGACATGTAGGAAACTTAAATAAATATTTCTAAGTGAAAGAAGCCAATCTGAAAGGCTACAAACTGTATGATTCCAACTGTGTGACACTCTGGAAAACGCAAAACTATGGAGACATTTAAAAGATCCGTGGTTGCCAGAGGTTTGAGAGGAAGGAGGGAGGGAGGGATGTATAGGTAGAGGACAGGGCGTTTTTAGGGCAGTGAAACTACACTGTATGACACTGTAATGTGGATACATGTCATTATACATTTGTCAAAACCTGTAGAATGTACAAAGCAAAAAGTGAATCCCAATGTAAATTATGAACTTTAACTAATAATAAGGTATCAATATTTGCTTATCAATTGTGACTAATGTACCACACTAATGCAAGATGTTAATAATAGGGGAAACTGGGGGTAGGGGGGAGGGTTGTGAAAGGGGTATACGAGAACTTTCTATACTTTCTCACTCAATTTTTCTGTAAATATAAAACTGCTCTAAAAATAAAGTGTATTAATTTTTTAAAAAGCATATGGGCAAAGTAGAATAGAAACACAAGTTAAGGACAAAAAAAGAATAGTGCAAAATTTCCTATTCTTGAGAAGTTTACCTTTCTTAAATGAATAATGATGGGTATCAAATCATATTTAAAATCTAAGTGATAAAATTTACATTTTAAAATCTCTAAATTTTTAATATTCTGTTAATTACATTTATTGCAAATATTATAAATTATGATAAAATATACAAGAGTTACATAGTGTTTTTTATATTGATACATATTTTATTGAGATATAATTGACATATTATATTAGTTTCAGGTGTACATCATAATGATTTGATATATGTATATATTGCAGGATGTTCACCACACTAAGTCTAGTTAATATTCATCCATCCATAGTAGTTTCTCAAAATTATTTTAAGTGGTATGTAAACAAAAATATTTGAAGACCATCACTCCAAGTCTCTTTCATTATTTTGGCTCTTTCAAAACAGCCATAGTGTTTTAGACTTCAAGTTTCATAAGGACATTTAAAAAAATAAGATTAAGAACCATGAGAAAAGAAATGGATTATATAACTCCCAAACTGTAGAGAGGAGAAATGGATTAAAACAAAAACAAAAACTCAGTCAATCTAAAAAATGTCAGTGATTAGCCCACAATTTCCTCTTGGTTTTTGTAATTTAAATTTGTTAACAAAAATATACAATACTTGGTGTTGTATTTACATTTAGAATGTTTCAGAAGCACATTTTGCTGTTTTAAACACACCAACAGCTGCAGTAGGGATGTGTCAATTATAAAACAACCATTTTAAACATTAGCAGATTCTTTGTGGTTTTAGGGTATTTGATAATAAAGAGGCTAAATTTTAACCTAGGAAAAGTATTTTTAGAATGCTGCAAGTTTATTGTAATTTATATCTGAAGTGACCAATAAGTAGTACAGTTTATGAGTGATGACTATCCCTGACACTAGCCAAGTTTTATGACTTCCCACAATTATTTAAAACATGTTTCACCTTGATGCCCACACAAATGTGTATAGAGGTTTACATTCAGATAAGTAAAAGCAGGCTCCATAGTAAAACAGTTGGAAAGCATCAGAGTCCTTACTTCCTAACACTGAAGAGCAAGCATTTATTGAATGGTTTCTCCCTGCCAGGTATTATTTTAGTCACTCAACATGTATTAACTTAAGTCCTCTGAACTCTATGAGCTACATACTATTATTATCATCCCTATTGTACAGAGGAGGAAACTGAGGCACAGGGCAGAACCACGGTTTCAACCAAGGCAGCCTAATTCCAGAGTTTATGTCCTTAACCCTTCTGCTATATTACCTCTTGTGACAGTAAAACACACTGAGAAAGCTGTCACTAATAATAGAGAACAGATTATATGATTCAGCCTTTCACAAAATCTTTTCTTCAAACTATTTAATCAGCTAATCAAGATACTTTATTTGCTTCACTAGGTCCAAATATTTGGCTTATATGATTGTTTTCACATTAATCATGCTCTAACTTCTCCCTAAACGGATTTGCCACCAGCGTTAAGTCCCTGAGCAACCTGAGAAGGGGACATTGTGTCTCAAAACTGAAGAACACTGGCAACATTAAAACAATTAAAATTGATTAAAGCATCAAAACAATTAAAAAGAGAGCCAATATATGAAGTATCTGTTTTATGTACAATTTCCCTGTCATTTAAAATTTGACCCTCATAAATGTTTGGCAAATCCTTTGTATAAGCAGAGCGATTAACCAGTTCCAAGAAATTTTGCAGTAATTTGGATTGAGGATTAATGGATTTTCTTTCTTAGGCATTCTTTCAAAAGAATTAACCTGTTTTGTAAGAGGAAAGCTAATAAAATGGCACCAAAAATACCTGGAATGTTTCAAATATTTTTTTTTAATTAATTTATTTATTTTTGGCTGCGTTGGGTCTTCGTTGCTGCGCGCAGGCTTTCTCTAGCTGGCGGTGAGCTGGGGCTACTCTTCGTCGTGGTATGCGAGCTTCTCATTGCGGTGGCTTCTCTTGTTGCGGAGCACGGGCTCTAGGGCACGTGGGCTCAGTAGTTGTGGCACACTGGCTTAGTTGCTCCGCGGCACGTGGGATCTTCCCAGACCAGGGCTCAAACCCGTGTCTCTTGCATTGGCAGGCGGATTTGTAACCACTGCGCCAGCAGGGAAGACCCTGAAATATTAACCTCTAACCCCAATAGTTTAGTACAGTGCCTGGCATATCATAGGCATTCAATAAATAGTTCTTGAATAATTGAGAGGATGAAAATCAGGCTTCTTGAATTAGAGTGTATGCAAATATGTTACTTATTTATGCAATATACAAGTAATAAACATTTTTTATAACTGTTTTCTTTGGCCCTAGTTTATTTTTAAAGGAAAAAAATTTCTTCCTAAAGTTTTAAAACTCTACTCCAAGTGACTAGATTTGGGTAAACGCTGGAACAAATTACCAGTAAACAGAGAGAGAAATTTCCCTTTGAATTTAGCAAAACCTTTGTGTTGATAAAGAATGTTATTTTGGAGACTACAAGAACTTCTCTGAAGCATATGTGAGTGTACAATGAATGGATTACTTTGGTTGAACAGGAAATTTAAAGGGGTCTAAGACTAAATGCATTAAACTATGATAAACAATGATAATTTCCTAAAACTAATTTAGATGGTGTAGTTAGCCCTAAATCATTTGACTCCACTTCCCCAGAAAGTGGAAAAAAAAATAATGAAGTTTATGTTAAAAACTAATCTTTAAATTTCAGTCTGAGGCAGAGACTTAATCACATGAAACTGGGGGATGAACAATTAAGTTGTACATAAAAGTGATTTTGAATCTTAGGGATCATGAGTCTGTGCTATATATTTTAATTTTCATGGTCAGTTTTTAAATTATTAATTGATGGTTCTAGTTGTGAATTGTTATTCAGTTCCACTGGTACATCAATATTTTTAAGCAAATTCAGGTAAGATACATAAAAAGGTAAGTCTGTTTAAAGTTGATTATCTAGGGACTTCCCTGGTGGTCCAGTGGGTAAGGCTCCAAGCTCCCAGTGCAGCTGCCTGAGTTCAATCCCTGGTTGGGGAACTAGATCCCACATGCTGCAATTAACAAGTCCTCATGCCACAACTAAAGACCTTGCATGCTGCAAGGAAGATCCCACGTGCCACAACTAAGACACAGTGCAACCAAAATAAATAAATAAATATATTTTTAAAAAAATCTTGATTATCTAGTTTGACACTTAAGCTGTTTGCTTTGATAATTATTTTGGATCGCAAAAAACAAAGTTTTCTTTAAATAGGATATTGGTAACAGTTGAAAAAAGGGATGTCAAAAAATATCTGATTTTCTGATACTGGATACCATTATTTCTACTATGTATTAGCATTGCTAATATGTATCTCCTAACTTAATACTGATTTATTAACATTTTAACATTATAAGGTTATCTAAGGAAGATCCTAAAATGCAAGTTAAATGGCATTAAAATGGAATTACTATAAGTATATATGTTTGTTTATGTGTATGAGTATGTATATACTTGCCTCACAATTAAGAGATTTTCATCTTGTTTCATGAAGATCTCAAAGGGGTAACTTTCAGGTAGCTAATCTTAACCTAATATACTTTAAGATCATAAAAGCCAATTACAGTATACCTAACACTCTGAGGAAAACTAAAACATGTAAACATAAAATAACCAAGCAACCAGGTATTAATTGGATTAATTGGCTCTGTGCTTTGAATACTATTTAAATACAATATAGGTGCTTAACACCAAATTATTACAAATGTATAGCTGAAGAAAAGAGTTAAAACATGAGGAGAGCTGCACATGAAAGGTGATGAATTAACACACATCTAATTTGGCTCCCTTGTGAAAACTCCATAAAACAACATTTTTCAAAGATATTTAATTAACGCTTTCATACATATACAGGAGTAGAAACAAGCACCCACCCCCTAGATTCAGTGATTATCAAGATTTTACTGCAATTTACTTTATCTGGTTTTCTTTTGAATTTTATATTATTTATTTTTTACAAAGCAGGTCCTTATTAGTCATCAATTTTATACACATCAGTGTATACATGTCAATCCCAATCGCCCAATTCAGCACACCACCACCCCAACCCCCGTCACTTCCCCCCCTTGGTGTCCATACGTTTGTTCTCTACATCTGTGTCTCAATTTCTGTCCTGCAAACCAGTTCATCTGTACCAATTTTCTAGATTCCACATACATGCGTTAATATACGATATTTGTTTTTCTCTTTCTGACTTACTTCACTCTGTATGACAGTCTCTAGATCCATCCACGTCTCAACAAATGACTCAATTTCGTTCCTTTTTATGGCTGAGTAATATTCCATTGTATATATGTACCACATCTTCTTTATCCATTCGTCTGTCGATGGGCATTTAGGTTGCTTCCATGACCTGGCTATTGTAAATAGTGCTGCAATGAACATTGGGGTGCATGTGTCTTTTTGAATTATGGTTTTCTCTGGGTATATGCCCAGTAGTGGGATTGCTGGATCATATGGTAATTCTACTTTTAGTTTTTTAAGGAACCTCCATACTGTTCTCCATAGTGGCTGTATCAGTTTACATTCCCACCAACAGTGCAAGAGGGTTCCCTTTTCTCCACACCCTCTCCAACATTTGTTGTTTGTAGATTTTCTGATGATGCCCATTCTAACTGGTGTGAGGTGATACCTCATTGTAGTTTTGATTTGCATTTCTCTAATTAGTGATGTTGAGCAGCTTTTCATGTGCTTCTTGGCCATCTGTATGTCTTCTTTGGAGAAATGTCTATTTAGGTCTTCTGCCCATTTTTGGATTGGGTTGTTTGTTTCTTTAATATTGAGCTGCATGAGCTGTTTATATATTTTGGAGAGTAATCCATTGTCTGTTGATTCGTTTGCGAATATTTTCTCCCATTCTGAGGGTTGTCTTTTCGTCTTGTTTCTGGTTTCCTCTGCTGTGCAGGTATCATCTTTAATTTCTTTCATCAGTGTCTTATAGTTTTCTGCATACAGTTCTTTTGTCTCCCTAGTAGGTTTATTCCTAGGTATTTTATTCTTTTTGTTGCAGTGGTAAATGGGAGTGTTTCCATAATTTCTCTTTCAGATTTTTCATCATTAGTGTATAGGAATGCAAGAGATTTCTGTGCATTAATTTTGTATCCTGCAACTTTACCAAATTCATTGATTAGGTCTAGTAGTTTTCTGGTGGCATTTTTAGGATTCTCTATGTATAGTATGATGTCATCTGCAAACAATGACAATTTTACTTCTTCTTTTCCAATTTCTATTCCTTTTATTTCTTTTTCTTCTCTGATTGCTGTGGCTAGGACTTCCAAAACTATGTTGAATAATAGTGGTGAGAGTGGACATTCTTGTCTTGTTCCTGATCTTCGAAGAAATGCTTTCAGTTTTTCACCATTGAGAATGATGTTTGCTGTGGGTTTGTCGTATATGGCCTTTATTATGTTGAGGTAGGTTCCCTCTATGCCCACTTTCTGGAGAGTTTTTATCATAAATGGGTGTTGAATTTTGTCAAAAGCTTTTTCTGCATCTATTGAGATGATCATATGGTTTTTATTCTTCAATTTGTTAATATGGTTTATCACCTTGATTGATTTGCGTATATTGAAGAATCCTTGCATCCCTGGGATAAATCCCACTTGATCGTGGTGTATGATCCTTTTACTGTGTTGTTGGATTCTGTTTGCTAGTATTTTGTTCAGCATTTTTGCATCTATGTTCATCAGCTATAGGTCTGTAATTTTCTTTTTTTGTAGTATCTTTGTCTGCTTTTGGCATCAGGGTGATGGTGGCCTCATAGAATGAGTTTGGGAGTGTTCCTTCCTCTGCAATTTTTTGGAAGAGTTTGAGAAGGATGGGTGTTAGCTCTTCTCTAAATGTTTGGTAGAATTCACCTGTGAAGCCATCTGGTCCTGGACTTTTGTTTGTTGGAAGATTTTTAATCACAGTTTCAATTTCATTACTTGTGGTTGGTCTGTTCATATTTTCTATTTCTTCCTCGTTCAGTCTTGGAAGGTTATACCTTTCTAAGAATTTGTCCATTTCTTCCAGGTTGTCCGTTTTATTGGCATAAAGTTGCTTGTAGTAGTCTCTTAGGATGCTTTGTATTTCTGCAGTGTCTGTTGTAACTTCTTCTTTTTCATTTCTAATTTTATTGATTTGAGTCCTCTCCCTCTTTTTCTTGATGAGTTTGGCTAATGCTTTATCAATTTAGTTTATCTTCTCAATGAACAAGCTTTTAGTTTTATTGATCTTTGCTAATGTTTTCTTTGTTTCTATTTCATTTTTTTCTGCTCTGATCTTTATGATTTCTTTCCTTCTGCTAACTTTGGGTTTTGTTTGTTCTTCTTTCTCTAGTTCCTTTAGGTGTAAGGTTAGATTGTTTACTTGAGATTTTTCGTGTTTCTTGAGGTAGGCTTGTATAGCTATAAACTTCCCTCTTAGAACTGCTTTTGCTGCATCCCATAGGTTTTGGATTGTCGTGTTTTCATTGTCATTTGTCTCTAGGTATTTTTTGAATTCCTCTTTGATTTCTTCAGTGATCTCTTGGTTATTTAGTAACGTGTTGTTTAACCTCCATGTGTTTTTTTTTTAATGTTTTTTTCCCTGTAATTCATTTCTAATCTCTCATAGCGTTGTGGTCAGAAAAGATGCTTGATATGATTTCAATTTTCTTAAATTTAGTGAGGCTTGATTTGTGACCCAAGATGTGATCTATCCTGGAGAATGTTCTGTGTGCACTTGAGAAGAAAGTGTAATCTGCTGTGTTTGGATGGAATGTCCTATAAATATCAATTAAATCTATGTGGTCTATTGTGTCATTTAAAGCTCCTGTTTCCTTATTTATTTTCATTTTGGATGATCTGTCCACTGGTGTAAGTGAGGTGTTAAAGTCCCCCACTATTATTGTGTTACTGTCGATTTCCTCTTTTATAGCTGTTAGCAGTTGCCTTATGTATTGAGGTGCTCCTATGTTGGGTGCATATATATTTGTAATTGTTACATCTTCTTCTTGGATTGATCCCTTGATCATTATGTAGTGTCCTTCCTTGTCTCTTGTAACATTCTTTATTTTAAAGTCTATTTTATCAGATATGAGTGTAGCTACTGCAGCTTACTTTTGATTTCCATTTGCATGGAATATCTTTTTGCATCCCCTCACTTTCAGTCTGTATATGTCCTTAGGTTTGAAGTGGGTCTCTTGTAGACAGCATATAGATGGGTTATTTTTGTATCCATTCAGCAAGCCTGTGTCTTTTGGTTGGAGCATTTAATCCATTCACATTTAAGGTAATTATCGATATGTATGTTCCTATGACCATTTTCTTAATTGTTTTGGGTTTGTTTTTGTAGGTCCTTTTCTTCTCTTATGTTTCCCACTTAGAGAAGTTCCTTTAGCATTTGTTGTAGAGCTGGCTTGGTGGTGCTGAATTCTCTTAGCTTTTGCTTGTCTGTAAAGCTTTTGATTTCTCCATCGAATCTGAATGAGATCCTTGCTGGGTAGAGTAATCTTGGTTGTAGGTTCTTCCCTTTCATCACTTTAAGTATATCATGCCACTCCCTTCTGGCTTGTAGCGTTTCTGCTGAGAAATTAGCTGTTAACCTTATGGGAGTTCCCTTGTATGTTATTTGTCATTTTTCCCTTGGTGCTTTCAATAATTTTTCTTTGTCTTTAATTTTTCCCAATTTGATTACTGTGTGTCTCGGCGTGTTTCTCTTTGGGTTTATCCTGTGTGGGACTCTCTGCGCTTCCTGGACTTGGGTGGCTATTTCCTTTCCCATGTTAGGGAAGTTTTTGACTATAATCTCTTCAAATATTTTCTCGGGTCCTTTCTCTCTCTCTTCTCCTTCTGGGACCCCTATAATGCAAATGTTGTTGCGTTTAATGTTGTCCCAGGGGTCTCTTAGGCTGTCTTCATTTCTTTTCATTCTTTTTTCTTTATTCTGTTCCACAGCAGTGAATTCCACCATTCTGTCTTCCAGGTCACTTATCTGTTCTTCTGCCTCAGTTGTTCTGCTATTGATTCCTTCTAGTGTAGTTTTCATTTCAGTTATTGTATTGTTCATCTCTGTTTGTTTGTTCTTTAATTCTTCTAGGTCTTTGTTAATCATTTCTTACATCTTCTCGACCTTTGCCTCCATTCTTTTTCTGAGGTCCTGGATCATCTTCACTATCATTATTCTGAATTCTTTTTCTGGAAGGTTGCCTATCTCCACTTCATTTAGTTGTTTTTCTGGGATTTTATCTTGTTCCTTCATCTGGTACATAGCCCTCTGCCTTTTCATCTTGTCTATCTTTCTGTGAAAGTGGTTTTTGTTCCACAGGCTGCAGGATTGTAGTTCTTCTTGCTTCTGCTGTCTGCTCTCTCCTTATCTGTTTTTTTCCTTTTTTCTTATTTTCTTAGCTGAGGTTGATTTATTTTAACATAAATAATAGGGCTTCCCTGGTGGCACAGTGGTTAAGAATCTGTCTGCCAATGCTGGTCAGGGAAGATCCCACATGCCACGGAGCAACTAAGCCTGTGCGCCACAACTACTGAGCCCGCGTGCCACAACTACTGAAACCCGCATGCCTAGAGCCGGTGCTCTACAACAAGAGAAGCCACCGCAATGAGAAGCCTGTGCATCACAACAAAGAGTAACCCCTGTTCGCCGCAACTAGGGAAAGCCCATGCCCAGCAACGAAGACCCAACGCAGCCAAAAATAAATAAATAAAATTAATAAAATTATTTTAAAAATAAAATAAAATAAGTCATAGACATCATGTCATTTTGCTTCTCTATACTTCAAAATACATCTGTTTAAAAAAATGGACATGATGCCGTTATCACATCTAAAAAAAACAATAATTATTTGGTATTGTTTTATATCTGATTCATAACCAAATTTTCCCAGTTGGCTCACAAATGTCTTGTTTAATTGGTTTATTAAATTGGGATCCAAACAGCGTCCACGCAAGTGATTTGGATGTCATGTCACAAAAGAGTCTTTTAATTTAGAGCAGCCCTTCCTTCCACACTTTTTCCCCCTATGGTATTGATTTATTACAAGAACCAATTCAGTTGTCTTTGAGAATGTTGCATATTCTGTATTTGTAATTTTGCTCCCTTGAGTGTCATTTAACTTCTCCCTTCATCCTCTATATTTCTCATAGTTGGAAGTTTGTGCTGTAGATTTGATGAGATTACAGGTTATCTTTTTTTTTGAAGAATACTTCATGGTGCTTTGTGCTTCATACTATACCATGTTGAAAGGCCTACGATGTCTGCTTGTCCCACACTTAATAATGCTAAGATTAATCAATGATTTCAGGTGCTGACAGATTAAGCCCTCCTCTCATCTAATGGTTTTATACACTGATGATCATTGCCTAAACCAATTATTTCGTTTGGGATTACAAAATTGTTATTTTCTAATCCTATCATTCATGAAGAGCCACACATCTCCTCTTATACTTCATGTAGCTGGGCAAATTTTTTTCCCTGACTCTGGCAGAAAACTGGAGCTTTGTTCTTTGGAGAGAGTAAAACAGGGGTTTTACTGGCTGGGATGATGCCAGTTACAATCGAGGGTGTGCATGGGTAACAGACTGAAAATTGTGTTTGAGTGAATGTTTGCATGTAGAATGCTGAGACCCTCAACACTTTCCCAACCACATGACTCCAAGAGATTGGGAGACATTTTTCTGAGGAATCTGATCAGCCCAAGAGAAAACATTTAAATATACTGGTATTGGGGTTTCCCAGCAGCAAAACCAGATCATCCTACAATGTACCTCACATTTAATAAGCCCATTTATGTGCTCAGAGTGTCCAACTGTATTTTTAGCCTCTCACTCTTAAACATGAGCAGAAAACTAAAGATTACCTTCTCTCTGAAGAAAGCTTCTAAGAAATAACACACAAAAATGGCATTGGAAGAAAACGGTGGTTATACACAGGGGACAATTTCAAAAACAAGCAAACAGAAACACTATGATTAATATTTTCAGAGCGTTAAGAGAATATATGGCATCAATGAAACAGCAATAGAATACAATAAAAAATAAAGTGTCAGAGAGCAAAAAGAGCTCTTGGAAATTTTTAAATGTTAGCAGAAATAAATTATGTTATTATGTTAAAAATTATGTTAAAAAATGTTAGCAGAAATAAAAGGATTAGATAATGTTAAGGGAATCTTCCAGATAATGGGCAAAAAGACAAGAGGTGGAATACTTGAGAAAACAGGTAAGACTGGAGGTACAACATCAATATATTAGGGATTCCAGAAAGAAAGAACAGAGAAAACGAAGGGGAGGAAATAACCAAATAATTTAAGAAAATATCCCCAAATTGAAGGACAGAGGTTACTAGGCTGAAGGGTCCCATTGTAAGATCAGCATAATGGATGAAAATAAACCCATTCTAAGTATACTTTGGAACATACTTATACTAAGAAGTATCCGTTGTCTATCTAAAATTCAAATTTAAATGGGCATCCTGTATTTGATCTGGGAAACCTTCATTGACCTTATCATTACCAGTAATGGCAATTCCTCATAATTTCCATTTCTAACAATCATCTTGGACCACCACTTTCCATCTATTGAACTTTTTCTACTATTCCAAACCCAACAATCATTCAATTTTATAGGTATCTATAATGCATTTATCCTAACACTTTTGCACTATCATTTACTGCTCCCCCCAAACCCTCATGTTCTTCTTTACCTAGCTTAAATTTCATGGTTAATAAGTTATATTCACTCCTTCACACACATCCTAAATTCCCTTGCTCCTCTTTTGCTTTTGAATTTGCTTGGCTAAATCACAGCCCTGGTTCAAATCAATATTATACCTGTATAACTGAATGTGGCTGGGGAAACACACACATACATACACACACAAACAGAAAGTCCAATTTAATTTTAAGACCACGGACCTCATGATATGCCCCTGATGCAACTATATCATACTGTATTTCTTTAGACCAGTAGTTCTCAAAGTGTGGTCTGCTGGCCAGCAGTACCAACTTCACCTGGGAACTTGTTAGAAATGGAAATCCTTGGTTGGGTCCCACCCCAGACCTGAATTAGAAAATCTGAGACTGGGGCCCAGCTCCCTGTGGTTCAATAAGCCTTCCAAGTGAGTCTGATATGCCTGGTCTCAAATTTTAGCTTGTAAAAGAATCACCTGTAAAGCTTGTTAAAAACCAGATTGCTGTACCCCACCCTTGGAGTTTCTGTTTCAGGTCTGGGTGGGGACCAAAATTTTGCATATTTAACCAAGTGATGCAGTTGCTGAGCCAGGGACCACACTTTGAGAACCTGTCCCTATACCAATCATTCTTACTTTTGAAAGATTAACTTTTTTCTTTCTCTTCAAACTTCCTGCATCTGCTCCTGAAACTGACTCAGCTGATGACCCTGATTAGCACTTCATTGTCAGAATATAAAAGCAATCAGAATAGAACTTCCCATGCTCACACCTGTCACATCTACCTCCCTATTATGCATTTATACTTACATACACTACCTTATCTCCAGTTACTGGAGGCGAATGCTCCATATTTCTATTTAATGCAAGCCCTTCCACTTGGGCACTAGATCCCATCACCTCTGGCCTACTTAAGGAAATAAATTTAGTTAACTCTCCAATCTCTTTCCAACATCATCAAAATATCCCCTTTTATTGGATCCCCATTAACATTCAAAAATGCTGTTATTTCTTCCCTTGTCAATACCCTACCCCCATTCCAAACTTCTTTCCTTTTTAAAAAAATTTTTAATTTTTTTAAACTTTTTATTTTATATTGGAGTATAGTTGGTTAACAATGTTGTGACAGTTTCAGGTGTACAGCAAAGTGATTCAGTTATACATGTACATGTATCTATTCTTTTTCAAATTCTTTTCCCATTTACCAAACTTATTTCTTGAGCCCATTTCTCGTCTTCCTTTTTAATAAAACTCCATAGAGGAATTGTATTTGTTCTTTCCACATTTATCTCTTCCCATTCCAAACAGTGATACCTAAACTGAGATTTGAAGGGTCTATAGAGGATGGCTGGGTGTGGGAGGTGGGACTGTGTGCAGAAGAGCTTCCTAGGAAGAGTGTAAGGGGGCAGGAATGAAGGAGAGGAAAATAATGGGAGATTAAGTTGGAAAGAAACAGGGACTAGAAAAACCACATTAAGGTATCTAGACTATTCTTAAACAAATTTGGTGCCATTAAAGGTTTTTTTAAAGTGCTTGAATTGCATGATCAGATTTTCATCTTGGAAAGATCACTGGCTATGATATGGAAGGGGGATTGATAGTGAAATTAATATTTGGAAGACCAATTAAAAGTCTGTTACAGTACAGATGAATTAAATTGAGTTAGTGGCAGTGCGGATGGCGAGTACCAGGATTCTTTGAGAGACGTTTGGAAGAGTATGGAGAGGACTTGGCACTTGCATTTGTCTATATTATTTCTCTGCACTGAAAGGGGCTGGAGTAGATTTTATAGAAAAAAATAATAATACGTGAGGCTTCAGTGTTCCAAACACATATAATAAATTTTTGGATGAAGCCCTCTTCATTTGTAAAAAATTACTTGGTTTTCTATAGCTAGCAGAGCCTATTAACACGTAACTATTAATTAAAATCCAATTGATACCTTTCCCACTTATCTAAAGAAGTGACCCTATGATCTAAATTGGAAGGTTGTTTTTAACATAATGACATGCCAAACCATAGACTTTCTTTACAGCTAAGGTTAAGAACTATTTACAGTAAACTTTCAAGTTGTGAACTTTCAAAGATGCAAACCTGTGTTCACATGTCCAATCACGTAAGTTAGTTCACATGTCTGGCGTACATTGTCACGTGCATGCATCCTCTACACGTGGTTGTGCTTTTGTGTACTTACTTTGTGTAGCTTACTAATGAAGACCTGATGGAATTGGAGGCCCAGAGAAAGGACGAAGAGAGACAAGAGGAAGAAGTAACTGAAGAACTAAAGAGATTCACTATGCAGGAAATGGCAAGGGGATTGTCTTTATTTGAGGTGGCACTATTCTTTTTTGTTTTTGTTTTTAATTTATTTTTGGCTGTGTCGGGTCTTAGTTGCCACACGTGGTATCTTTTGTTGCGGCACACGGGCTTCTGTCTAGTTGTGGTGCATGGGCTCAGTAGTTGTGGCGTGCCTGCTTAGTTGCCCTGCAACATGTGGGATCTTAGTTCCCTGACCAGGGATCGAACTCGCATCCCCTGCATTGGAAGGCAGATTCTCAACCACTGGACCACCAGGGAAGTCCCGAGGCACTGTTAGTTTTTGAGGCACAGGACCAGAACATAGAATGGTACACGAAGTTTGCAGCAGCCGTTCAGAATGCAATCCAGTGCTACCGTGTCATCTATGACGAGAAAAAATGAGCTACTACCCAGACATCACTGGATCGTTTTTTCAAGAGGGTAGATAGAATTGAATCCAGCAAGGAAACAGCACCTGTGCCATCAACGTCAGGCATGAGTGAAATTGCAGCTTGCTCTCCTTGTCTCCTATTGCTGACGATCCTTCAGCTCTACCATCTCCCATCTCCTCTCTCTCCTCCAGTCAGTAACTCTTCTTGCCTGTTCACTCGATGCCAGCCCCTGTATGCCAGCTGTTGTGATATACTACTGTACTTTTCAAGGTACTGTACTGTAAGATTAAAAATGTTTTATTTTTTGTGTTTGGTTTTTTTTAATGTATTATTTGTGTGAAAAGTATTATAAACCTATTACCCTATATAGCCGATAGTGTTAGTTGGGTACCTAGGCTTTGTTGGACTTACGAACAAATTGGACCTACGAACACGGTCTCAGAATGGAACTCATTCGTATGTAGGGGACTTACTGTACCCATAACCTCCTAAGAGAGCTGTTAAGAATTAGTGCCTTACTGCAGTTTACAGAGCTCTCTCTCCAGAATTCTGCCGAGTCTGGCTATTGCTGCAAGTGCAAAGTGTCTATTCTAAGAGCTCATATGCAGGTAGTTGAAATTTCCAAAACTTTTAGGAAGGATACTTTGTTATCATTAGTGTTGCCTGGAATTCGACATTGTTTTCCATTGTCAATGCTTTTCAGTGATTCATTATTTTTACTTTTGCCTTTTTTTTGGCCGTGCCACACAGCTTGTGGGATCTTAGTTCCTGGACCAGGGACTGAACCCTGGCTCCGGCAGTGAAAGCACTGAGTCCTAACCACTAGACCGCCAGGGGATTCCCACTTTTGCTTTATTTTTAATTTGTTGTGGGTCATTTGGTTAAGGGCCACAAAGAAATATTAAGTTGAGAACTTCTGATCTCAATTCTAGAGTCTTCATGGGATTATAGAAATGGGAATGAGCTTATAAAATTTAGTTCTACTCTTATTTTCTAGCAAAAAATGAATTTCAAGCTAATAAATTTGTACAGAACATAAATTTTAAGACAAAAAACATGACAAGTGGTTAAATATTTCTCCCTTTACTCCCACTATACATATTAGACTGTTTCCAAGGCTTACTATCTTAAGGAAAATATATGAGTAATTTATTAGTTAACCATCTGTTAGTATGAATACCTATTAAGAGGAAAATAATTCAATAGATTTTTATGATTTGTATTTTGAATCTTAATAGAAGTATATGATAGAAAATGTAAAAGGTACAAGAGTATACAGTGAAAAATAAGTCTCCCTCTCACTCCTGTGCTCAACCCATCTTATTCCCTCTCTTCTTAAAGAGAGCCTCTATTTCCAGTTTCTTATGCATCTTTTCAGGTATATGGGCCTGTGGGAGGAAACAAGGCTCCTCTGAACAGGACTCCTCAACATATGGTCAAGACAAAACCACTACAGATACATATCTGGGTCATCCACATCTAAGTTAAAAACAAAAAATTACCCCGTACAATGGCAGCAGGGATCTTAGTAATTTGTGAGAACATAAGCAAAGCTGCAAATGTCAGGGATGTTCATTACAACAGGTAGGATAGTTTCTTGGTAAAAAAAAGTCTATAGATATATCAATTCAATAAATATTTATTAAGAGCTATTATGTATCAATATAAATTTCCAGTAAATGACACTTATGGAGTCTAGGTTTTATGGATAATTTGTCAGATTTAAAATAGCCAGACAATTTCATAAGTGATTATTATCATTTTCACCTTATGTGAACATGATCTAGTAGCTTTTAGTTCATTTTCAATTATTTTTCACCATTCAAAATAAAACAAACTCAAATTTTATTTTAAAATAGAATTTATTGAATACCATAGTGAATTCAATACATTAAAAAAAACTGTTTTTCTTGTCAGTATTGGCACATAATGAAGAGTTTTAAAGCATTGCCAAATTAACACTTCAAAAAATTTTAAATCATGTTCCATAAAAAAATAAAGCCTAGTAGTGCTATAAAAGTACTAATTTACACTAACATATCAAAGTGTTAAAAGAAAAGAATTTCACACTCAAACCTCCATCTAAGAAGTAAAAATTCAATCATGTACTTTAAAAAAGGTTCTCATATGATCAAAAGACAACAGAAGGTATAAAACAAGCAAAACCCACCTAATTTACATTGACTTGTCTGATTGGGAAATCTCAAGGCTAACCAGATAAACTTTAGATACTGAAAAAAATCCATATTCCAAAGGAAAATAAGTTGTTTACTTTCTATGCCTAACCAAAGAAACAAATAATGACATTAAATATTTCACATTTTTTTCTTTTAGTTGCCCCCTAATTGCAAATAATGTAGGACTATTCTAAAAAATTTAGTTAAAAAAATTTTCCCCAATGAACATTCTCTTAGATACAAAAGCTGTCCTTATGGAAACATTAAACAAGAAAATTTACATATATGATTTTCACTGTAATATGGCCTATATATTACTCTTATAAATCATTTTGTTTCCTCTGAAAATTCAGTAATCCAAATTGTGAGTACTACATAATTTCTTTCAAATTCCAAAAGGTTAAGTCATTTGATTCAGATCTCTTGAATTTATAGAGTATCTTTCTTCCAGAAAGCATAAACTGATTTTTATTCAGTATTTTGATTTTATTTTCATTACCCTCCCCTACCTCCTTTAGAATTACCTCTGAGGTAAATAGAGCACTGAAAATAAATTTTTTAAACTGTAAAACGGGTTGTTTGGCATAACAACTTTTTTCCTTGTTAATGGGAAAATATAAAGCCTTTCAAACTAGTACAATCCACTAGTCTGAAAAGCAATTCCTGTTTGTGAAGTCTCATTAGCTGAGATCAAGTTGACATTTTAGAGACCAAACTTAAATAAATTAGTTTTTGCTTATATCTAAGGCAGAAATTAAAAAAACAAAGGAAAACTGGAAAGCTCATTTGTATTTACTCTAAATGTACCATTTCATCAAAATCTCTATGAACATGTAACTAAAATCAATGAATGCCAACAGCAGATGGGTTAAAATTTTCTTCCTTCAAAAGAGAATTGCTGAGTCTACTAATAAGGTATTGCTAACCTAAAAAAGAAATCTACAAGCTAGAAGGAAACATAACGTAGTAAAATATCAAAGTCCTTTCCCACAAACCTCACATTTATCTTTGTCGAACTAAACTGAAGTAAAAATCATTGACTTTACAATTTGAGGTATTTAATAATTTCTGTTTGATAAACTACAAAAATGTACATAGGGAGTTTCTCAGACTTTTTTTTTTTTTTGCAGTAAGTAATCTCCTACAATATATCTTATTGTTTTAAACACATGTTTAGGAAATAAACAAACTTCTCTTCCCCTTAAAGTTATTGGTGATGGGAGGGCAAGAGAGGACGAAATGATACAGTCTTCTAAAGCCAAATTTCCATCTCCACTATCTTTTGCTTATATTTTGATTCCCCAAATAAAATATTTCTGCACTTTATTGTAATTTCTATAAATATTTTCAGTTCAGTTGCTAGAAGGACTAAGTATAATATAAAGTTGATATTGAAGATGGAGAAACTTAAGAAATTTCACTTTTTATGTTATTTCTATTTAATCTGTAAGATTTAAATAGCAAACTAGAACAAGGTTTTACCTTCTTGATAACTAATGGTTGGATAAAGTAGAATTTGCATCAAAGAATTAAGATTCCAGATTTCTAGATGTAAAATTTTCTCTTAACATTCTTCATAAAATGTGGTTGAGGCTTTTGAATATTCTAAAGCTGGGATAAGAGTGCAGATAATTTTACTTAAAAAAGCTGTATTTTGGCAAACATTTTATTGATATTATAAATGAAAATATAGTTGGAGCTTTAACATGGCACTTAATCTGTTCTATCAGTCTGCCAAATAAATTAAATTCTTTGGAAAAAATTCAAACTTTATATTATAGAGGCAAAATTAACATGAACTCTTACTTGTCAGATACTTATTTGTCATTTGCCATAAACCAAATGACCCATAAGTGCATTAAGTAGAAAGAAGGGATGACTGTCAAGGGAGCTTCTACATCTATAAATTACTCAGCAACTTAACAATTAATCAAAAGCATCTAATTCCCTCAAATACTAAATTTAGTTCAAACATCAAAGGTCTGATCCATTTTTAAAGGCATTAGCTTTATCTTTTAATCAGTTAAACTGGCCTTAGGATGAAAAATCATGGATTTGTTCACATATCTTGTACATTATTCACAGAGAAATACAAAATCCTGCTGTCTTTGCAATCACTTTTCATTTGGGAATTTCTTAGAGAAAATAAAAGAAAATGGAAAGATAATGTGACCTATGACTCCCAGGATAATGTTCAAGTCCACATCTGAGATTTAGCAAAGAATGAGAAAGATTTTTTCAAGTTGGAAGATACCAAAGTGACTAGTTGGTCTAACATACTCATTTTGCAGATGAGAAAGCTGAGATACAGTTTTATTGAGCTAATAAAATTTACTCAAACTCTTGTAATTAAATTGAGACTAACACCCAGTCTCCTGTCTTCTGTCTCCAATTCTTTTCTCTGAAGCACACTTTGTATATTAGTAAACCATTCTCCATCCAAATTTTAAAAAGTTAACAGTGGTTTCCTACGGGGAAAGGAGTAGGGATCAGGGGAAAAAAAGGTAGGGGAGGGGATTATTAGGGATGTTAACACTCAAACAATGAGTCATATGTATTAATACATAATTTAATAAGAAAAATAATTTTTACAAAATATTATGTCTTAACATTAGCAGAACCAAACTTCAGAGATCAGAAATACCATAGTGGAATTAAATGTTAGTTTAGAAATTTAAGCTACATCTTCAAGGAAACAGCAGAACTGAAAACTGTGGATTTCAGTTTTTGTTTCCTTTTAATGACTAGTTCTATATATTATGTTTCTCTATATCTGGAAAAATATTCTAATATAATACATATGCAGTCTGAAGTAATTTAGGTTCTCAAGTTTAAAAAAGGATTGGGATTTTTTTAAACTTATGCTACAAAAATACACATTTATATATATTCCCAAATTATATATTTCTAACCTCTGCAGTGATAAAAGGCCTAAAATTCCATTGCTGAACTGCCTTCTTACATGGTCTTAAACAGTTATTTCTATAGAGCATAAAATTTGCATAATTCTTTACAGTAAAATCTGTTCAGAAACTCACTTTGACAGATACTTTTAACTATCATTAGAGTTGAAAGAAAGAGATTTCAGTAAGAAAAGTACAGGGGTGGATGAAGCCTTTTTTTTTTAGAAAAATATACTGTATATATTACATCTTGAAAATTACACAGACCATATGCTTTTATTTAATGTGAAGGCACAGCTTTAACATAGTTAAAAGCAAATGTATTTTAATTACTTATCATGTAGTCGTCAGTACCAGCTCTTAAAAATACATATTTGCAAGCACATCATTGAAGTTTCTTTCAGATTGTCAATTCAAAAGCCAATTTAAAACGGCCAACTCTATTTGTAGAAAATCAATTGACACATTATTGCAAGTCCACATAATATTATTATTGGACAATCTGTTCACCAGCAGTCACAGGGTTTTCTTCATTTGTGGCATAGTCCAGATGGTCCATCATCTAGGCATAAATAAAAGATGTTAGGAAATGCAAATTTTCAACTTGCCCCCAGTATTCACTAATTTGGCAAAAGGAGTCCCAGTTTTTAAGAGACATAGAGTGCTCCATGGAACCGAGCACTCCTTTTGGACCAATGTACTGTTTCAACATCCACACTCCTAAGAAAGGACATGCTCAGGGTGACAATGACTCTTTCAGGAAGCTTAATCATTAGACTAGGGCCAATCTGATAAGTGCTTTCTCTGGATCTTCCACTATTTCCATCTCCCAATATGAATACTGCCCTGCATGGCAGTGGGAATATCCATCACAAGATATTCCTGATGCTTATTCCAGGACACTATTCCAAGCAGTGTCCACTCCTACAGGTGGAAAAACTAAAAATGGCACCACAAATTACTGTGAGAATACCTGCTGATTCAGGGACAGTATAAACTGGTTGACACCTTGAATTGACCTTAGGATAATTTTGACCTTAGGACAAAAATGATACATGAAATATTAAAAAGACTGTATGACAAAAATTTCTACTAAGGGCAAAGAAATTAAAGGTACTTAAAAGTCAAATGATATCTGAAAACAAAAACAAGAATATACTTTCCATAGACTATGTTAGGGGAATTACCATGAACTTCTCTCAAATGATCACTTCAGTTCCTCCCATATTCTCATAAAAATCTTTGCATGTTTAGGAATGAAGGAAGAAACACTTAAATGTTTTCAGTGTTTTTACCCTGTTCTTCAGATAAAACTAATTAAAAATAGGAAAAAAGGGACTTCCCTGGTGATGCAGTGGTTAAAAATCCACCTGCCAATGCAGGGGACATGGGTTCGAGCCCTGGTCCTGGATGATCCCACATGCCACGGAGCAACTAAGCCCGTGCACCACAAATACTGAGCCTGCGCTCTAGAGCCCATGAGCCACAACTACTGAGCCCACGAGCCGCAACTACTGAAGCCTGCGCACCAAGAGCCGGTGCTCCGCAACAAAGAGAAGCCACCGCAATGAGAAGCCCGCGCACCACAACGAAGAGTAGCCCCTGCTCGCCGCAACTAGAGAAAGCCCACGTGCAGCAACGACCCAATGCAGCCAAAAATAAATAAATTAATTAATTAAAAAAAATAAAGTGTGACCTATAAAAAAAATAGGAAAAGAATAAGTACTTAATGTCTTTCTGAAGATTGTCAAAGATTTTTAGATTGGTGATTAAATTTAAGTATTGTGATGTAGTTTTTCCCTTCTCCTTTACTAAGAAGTAGAAGACAAGCAAGATAAATGTTCCCATTTTTATAAACTGATTCTAAAAGCTTTAGGGTTTTTTGGAAGAGGAAACAGAGAGAGGAATAATTTCCAAATGGGGTCTCTGGACGTGCCAGACAAAGAAGACTACAAACATGAGCTGAGGCTTTCAGCTGACAACTGTCTCAAGTGATGGAGACAGCTTATAAAACCCAAACCTGCTGATACTCTATGAGTCATTTCAAGCCCCTAAACAATCAGTTTTGAGGTCCTCTATTTGCCAAAGATATCCCCTGGATTAATGTAGTTGCATATTCATAGCACTTCTGTGGCAGGTGGGGGGGGGGCGCATAAATGCCAAATCAAAATAGGTAACACATGAGACGAAGTTGTTGAAGAGCTGATTTTAGTCACAATTTAAATGAGAGAGGGAAAGAAGAAGCACGTAAGATATATTTAGCCCCCCTTTTTTTCTAGCAATTTATAGACACTCCGGTGTAAGAGGCTGGAGCTGTGGGGACAGAGAACTGCAGAATGGATGTTGGGGAAAAACCCTCTTTCTTCCCCAAGACCTGCTGACCCTGGTAACTGTAACCTAATGAAATAATAGCCTACATAACTCTAAGTTATAATGTGCCTCTTCTTTCCTAATCCTCTGGTACCTCATTGGCACTGTAATCTAATCTCTAAATATAGAAATATATTAGTTAAAAAGAAAAAAACTTGCAAAATCAACTTATTGAGAAATGACATCTCTACTTTGTATTTACTTTTCTTTACTGACTTTTCAAAAAAAACAACACAAAAATAAAGAGCACACTTGAAATAGGATTTTAAAAACACAACAAAAATTAACATAGATAATAAAATTAACCAGAAAATTCATGTAAATTTTTTTCTTAATATTGGTAAATAGGCAAGCTCAATTTAGAAAAGATGTTCTCTGAAACTGGGTCGACTAACCTGGCATTTACTGATAGCTCTGAACCAATCTCCAGAAACAGCCTAATAAAATGCTCATTAAAGTGCAGTAACTGGAGAATTGTTGATACTACAGCAGAGTTGTTCTAAGTATCTCTGTATTCTGACTTGTCAGTTACAGCTTGTGACTTCTAAAAATAATTAGAAGCACTAGTGACATTTAACAGAGACAAACCCACTGTTTACTGGATATTAACAAATTGAAAACTTACTTCCCACCCAGAGTAAAACAGCCCATTGGAGGTTGCTGCATAAATCTAACTCCACTGATTTAGGATTAGAAGCAAAAAATTCTCCCCAAAGCATGATTTCTATTAATTGTTCTATATGCCAAAGTAATTATGCCACCACTTAATTTTTCTCCTTAGAGAAAAAACACCTTAACTTTCTCTACACTCATTATAAAATAAGGGAAACTGAATATTGTAGCTCTTAAAGCACTCCAGAAAAATAGTTCATAAAAAACATAGTGTAAGTAGCTTTGAGCTATAGAAATTATACAATTAAGATTTCCAAACTGGTATCATTTAATGAAATCCTATAGAAAACTTTACTTTTTTGATTAGAGAAATTCATGGAAGGGCTGAATGACTCCAAGTAAAATACTGAAGTATTTCTATGAAGTCTCTAAGTTTCAGCAAAAAACAAGGTATAATTTGCCCTTTGAAAACAGTATAAAAAGGCTATCAGTGCTACCCATGACTTTTAAAAATCTCCAGTGGAAAAGTCCTGCTTTCTACTACTCTTACACTCAATGCTAATATCAGGCATTAGAATGAATCAAATGATAACAGCATAAACAAATGTGCTGTTAGATTCTGATTTTAATTTATATTACTTGCTTTACATTTGATTTTTTTTCAAAACAGTAGCAAAAACTTTTGGCACTTGCAAAAAATGGTTATATATAAAGACTGTAGAGATATGTCTAGTTTAATGTTTCAAAAGTGCCACACTTTTACAATACCTTATTAACATTTTTGGTAATTTTATGAAGGCTGCTAAAACACAACCCAGAAGCTTACACACACACACAAAAGTGATTAAAGGTCAGTGCCTTAAGGACTGAACATTATAATTGCTTTGCATGAAGAATTTCAATAACATAGACTGAGAATTTACAGTGTATAAAACACTGTTATCAGCACTGTGGGTTCCTAACACCTAGGAGCTAATAACTTAAGTGAGGGAAGCATACACAAATATCTATACTACAAGGCAGGTGTCAATAAGTATTTAAAGTCAAAGTCTAAAAAAAAGTATGGGGAAAGGTGAACCTGATTTCAACTGGAGAACTCTTGGATATCTGCTTGGAGAAGGCAGATTTTGAGTTGGGAGTTATACAAGGGATATTCTGGAAACAGATAATGGAGGTAGGGGGAGAAGAGGGAAAGGATTATTATACTGTTAGCCAAAGAGATGAACCAGTAATGGCCTGAGGGTTGTCTTCAGGGCTGATTCTCAGGCCTCTCCTACACTAAGTCCATACCTAGTCTCCCTTTATTTTCCCAGGCTTGTTGAGGTTCCCTGTTCTACTTCCAAAGCCTCTGCTAGCCTTATCTGATTTCAACATCCACTTGCTTCACTAAGCTTTGGGCTAACCTACCTCTATAGATTAGATTCTCCTACCTCCCTGTAAATCCAACCTCATTTTATGAACGAGGAGTCTTCAGAGATTAAATAATTTGCCAGAACTGATGCCAAAGCTATAATATACTGTCTTCCACAAATGACAACATTTGAGCTAAATTAAGTTGGACTTTAAAGGTTGGACAAAAGGAATGAGAGATTTTCTTTTTCACATTAACAGAAGGCATTACATTCTATAATTTTTAAAAAGGCTAGTTTTATGGAAAAATAGACTCTCTCCTGGCAGCAGTTTATAATATTCTGCAACTAGCTTGCCTAAAATTTCAGGAAATGTCCATGCTTAATATTTTCTGTGGGAAAATGACCATGTTTAACAAAATCTTTTCTCTGAGGCTTGTGATGGCCTTTTACAAATAAGTTAAAAGGAAGCAGATTTAACAAAGACCCAAAGTTTTAATATCCAAACCAGGAAAGTAGAAATCAGTTAATGAATTGAAAAATAACCACCAAACCAACAAATAAACCAAAACAAAAAAACTCAATTCCTACAAATAATAATAGCAAATACATTTATAGTGCTAACAACGTGCCAGGTACTGTACTAAGCAATTTGCATCTATTACAACAACCTTCTGAAGTAGGTTGATTATTATCCCATCTTACACTGGAGGAAACTGAGGCACCGAGAAGCTAAGTAACTTGCCTAAGGTCACATGGCTAATAATTAACAAAATCAGAATTCAAACTTAGGCAGTCTGGCACCAGAATCCATGCTTTTTATTACTATGTGGTATTTTATATTCTGAATATCTTATGTAATAAAATTATGATACCACACTACAAAAGTGAGAAGTGTATAACCAAAATTGTCCTATTTTTTGACACTTCAAAATGGATTTTCCTACAATCAACTGTCTTATTTAGCGTCTATGTCTTATAGTGAAGGCCCTGGAGTCCATCCTTCTGTAACTATTTACTATGGCTTTGTGTCCAGCTGCAATGATCTTTAACTTTATATGTAGCTGTTGTGAATCAGAATCATCATTTCTTTCAAGGTCACAATTTTTAAGAATGAAACTTGAATGGTCCAGGGCAGAGCACTTATTCATAGGGAATATAAATGCATCCCTTGGTTGAAGTCCATTCTTACCTACCATCCCCATTCTCCTCAATAAAAAGCATGGAGAGAGAAAGGAGGAAAGGCACTATAATAAACCACCCGATCCTTAAAGCTGCATTAAAGGGGAAGGAAAAATTTACAAGTAAAAATAAAATGCTGCTGATGAAAATAACAACATACTTAATTCTGTAAGATAGTACCACATGCTCTCATTAACTGTCCCAAATTTAAACTCTAACCCTAAACAAAGTTTCCCCATGTTGCTCATCCTCTTTGTCCTGATTTGCCTCATAATCAGTTAATAAGATAAGTGCCCCTAAAAGGAGAAACCTCTTGGTCACAGTTCTGTCCTGAGCCTTTTCTTCTCCCTCTACATTCTCACTCACGGAGTATGCTAGTGACACTCCCAAATTTCTGTCTCTAGCTAGGCCTGTCTCCTGCATATCAGGAGATGTTTATTCAACTGCTTACTTCTCTTTTCCTGGTAGTCCCATAGGTATTCTGAAATGTCCAACATTGAATTCATCATCTTATCTCTCAAATCTGTTGCCCTTCTTAATCTCAGTGAGTGGTGTCACCATCCACCCACTCAGCTACCCAAGCCAAAAATCTTGGACTCCACTTCCTCTCCCTACACTGAATCTATCACCAGATCACATTAATTATGTGAAATTAGGTCAATTTCTCTTGACCCTGTTCACTTCTCTCAATCTCATTACCTTTCTAATTCTGGCTACCACTGCTTCTAATTGTAATAGCTGCCTCAAGTTTTGCTCCCTCCTCCAATCCATTTTCTAGATTTCTTAAAACTCTTAAAATGGTCTCCAATATTCTTAGGATAGAGTCCAAGCTCTTGAACGTGGCTTACAAGACCCTACAGACTCTTTCCCTTGCTTCCTTCTCCAGTTTTCATCTCCTACTGCTCCCCTATTCTTACTCAATAGGATAGCCATCCTAAACTTCATTTCGTTCCTAAATCTGTCAATGCTCTTCCCTCCAAGCCTTTGAAGTTATGGTTCTCTCAATATGGAACACATGGCTCAGTCTTAAAGTCTCAACATAAACTTAACATTCTTTTTTTTTTCTTTTTGGCTGCGTTGGGTCTTTGTTGCTGTGCACGGGATTTCTCTAGTTGTGGCCAGCGGGGGCTACTCTTCGTTGCGGTGCGCAGGCTTCTCATTGTGGTGGCTTCTCTTGTTGCAGAGCACAGGCTCTAGGCGTGCGGGAGTCAGTAGTTGCAGCACGCGGACTCAGTAGTTGTGGCTCGCGGGCTCTAGAGCGCAGGCTCAGTAGTCGTGGCGCACAGGCTTAGTTGCTCCGTGGCATGTGGCATCTTCCCAGACCAGGGCTCGAACCCGTGTCCCCTGCATTGGCAGGCGGATTCTTAACCACTGCGCCACCAGGGAAGTCCCATAAACTTAACATTCTTTAAGAAGCTTCCCTTCCCCAAATCACCTTTGACTGTCTCAAAACCATAAGCACTGGGTGTCCCACTTCTAGTTTTCATGGCACCTGCCATAACTCACATTCATCACACTTTATTGTTAGTGACTCTTTTTGTATCCTCCACTAGACTGTAACTTTCAAGAGGCCGTGAGAGTAGGCCTGCTTCTAACTTGTTCATCTTTTATCAACAGCACCTATAACAGTACCTGGCTCAAAAGAACTGCTCAATAAACATCTGCTAAGTGAAGAAATAGAAAACTATTTTTAAAAAATGATGACAAAGGGCACTTCTTGGGATGTGACTTTCAAAAACTAGTATTAGGGACTTTCCTGGTGGCACAGTGGTTAAGGCTCCGTGCTCCCAACGCAGGGGGCCCAGGTTCGATCCCTGGTCAGGGAACTAGATCTCACATGCACGCCACAACTAAGAGTTTGCATGCCACAACTAAAGAGCCCACGAGCCACAACTAAGGAGCCCACCTGTTGCAACTAAGGAACCTACCTGCCACAACTAAGACCTGGCGCAACCAACCAAATAAATAAATAAATATTAAAAACAAAACAAAACGAAACAAGTATTAGAGTGTGTGTTGTAGGACATACTTTAACTTTTCAAAATCTATAAAACATTCCATGTGGGTGTCCTCTTCATGGAAGTTACAAGCTGTCTTACTAGTTTAGTCAAGGACCTTGTGGCCATAAACTAATTCTATGTGTATAAATACAAGTTGAGACAATGGCATTGTGAGGTAGGAAAGGCAGGTATTTATCCTAATCTTAAAGAAATTATAAGACTTACCCCAAAGAATTCTAAGCTGGTGCTTTTTTCAATTACAGTAGTCTAACTTAATGTGCTAAGCACCTCTTATTAAATAAAGATTACACTACAACCACCCACAAGGTGGATATGAACTTTGAACTGTTTATCTACTAACAGAATTGCAGCCATCTACCCAAAGTATCTCTATTTTTGTTCATGTGATCACTGACATGCATGCATGAGGGTGGATGACAGAGGGTCGTTTGTTGTAATAGGGCAAAGAAGAGCTAACTGCCTCATGAAGGGATCAATGCCATGACCATGACCTCAACAGGCAAGGGTTTCCCAACCCTCTTTAATTTCGAAGCAAACAAACAAACTTTACAGGAATACCAAGAACATTTAGGAAAAGAAGAAAGGGGTTTAACTTCAATGAAGAAATAATTCAAACATGATAGATTCTGGTATCTGATATTCTCTGTTCTAGGAATTTTACAGAAAGGTTAATCTTGATCCATTTAAATCTGAAATGAGTGCCCTCTTTCATTTCGTTAGGCCCATTTAGATGCTGGAAACAGTACTTTTTATCTGTAAAATCTCAGGACTCTTACTATAAATAGCTAATGTCAGTATCAAAATCTAGTACTTAAACAAGGGTTTTCTCTTTCATGAAGGCGACTTTTGTGTGGATTTTGAAAACTCACGTTGAAATGCCGTTTTGATTTTCCCTGATGCCCTCCCATGCTTCTTGGTAGTTTTATCTTGAGTCACCAGAATTTTGGCATCAGATTGCAGTGGGGATGAGAACTGATGATGCAGCAGGTGAATAGTAAGAGGGTAGTAGTGGAAAAAACTTAGGACATCCTGACAAATTCAAGGCAACTTTTTGGCATTTAAAAGCTTTGATATATACAAGCAGTTCCCATCCAAAGTTAGGCAATGTCATAAGATAACTTGGTAACCAAGATATAAGCACATACCTGATAGCCGTTACCTTTCCAGAACTTTTTCATTTCCTTACGTCTCCAAGCAACAACTGAGGCAGTAATAAGTGTGCAAGGTACTAAATAGAGGAGAGCAGGTTGCCCCTTTTTCATCAGCACCAGAACAACAAAGGTAAGTATCATACCGACGGCATAGGCTGCAAGAAGAATATCAAGTATCAGCAATTTCTATATGCTATCAAAGGTGGATTTTAACTCTGTCACTAAAGTACTGGTTTTCGAATATTTCTAAGGACGTTTTTGCCCTATGACTTCTTTTCATAATTTCATTATTTTCCTAGACAGTAGTTAGGAGAGACATTCTACAGAGCTTTTGAAAACTTTGGAAACTGGTTAGTATTTTCATTATAATTACCCTAATCATTAATCATGGATAAAGATAATAATTCAAGGAAGCCTCAATTATCTGCCACTATTAAGGATGCTGAGTTGTTCCACATTTTAGGTAACTAAAATCTGTGCCTGTGGGTACTAAAGGTTGCTTTGAAAAATCTTCCTAATATTGATTATATACTTCCTGGTCTTCTTCAACAAGCACATACCAAACGTCATTGGATCTTTTATTAATGATTCAGGGTCTCATTATGAACACAGGATCTCAGAATATTGGAGCTAGAAGGGCCTTTATGGACAATGCAGTCCACCTTCTTGCTTTAGAGATGAGATAATGGAGGACCAGTGAAGTTAAGTGAGTTGCCCAAAGTTACACAGCAGAGTTGACAGTCCTATTATCTGTCTTTTCATTGACTTCTTTTATTCTATCACACTGATTGGTGCTGGACTCTAATATGTTAATGCCTTTTGGGAGTACTATACTTAATGGCCTCAGACTGCTTTTCTTATTTCTTTATAATTTCCCCTTTTTCATCCTTTCACTTACTTAGCTGTTCTTTCTTACTGTCAGGGTAACTATTTCTAGCAACACCCTTTTCTACCACTAATGTACACTTTTAATTTACTAGATTTAATTCCACTGTGGAATTGAAAACCCTGCTCGAACAGTATCTAAATGGCTCTAGTGCAGGCCATTTACCTAAGAATAAAGAACTTTGGTGTACAGACTTTGAGATATCTATTTGATATGTTCAGAAGCAGAAAAGTATTTTTTGGCTTACAGCCTGTTCCTGTCTGTTTTCGATAATAGAAATAAAAGGATGAGTGACAACTACCGCTGCTGTCCCAGGTGAAATGTTATTGTGCCATAAATTTATTTATATTAATATGTAATTATTATACCATATTTTTAAAGCTTTATTATTTATTTATTTAATTTATTTTTGGCTGCATCGGATCTCAGTTGGGGCACGTGGGATCTTCGTTGAGGCACGCAGGATCTTTCGTTGCGGCGTACGGGCTTCTCTCTAGCTGTGGTGTATGGGTTCTCTCTCTCTGGTTGTGGCACACAGGCTCCAGGGTGCATGGGCTCTGTAGTTGTGGCGTGTGGGCTCTGTAGTTTGCTGTACGCAGGCTCTCTAGCTGAGGTGAGTGAGCGCAGTAGTTGTGGCACGCGGGCTTAGTTGCCCCACAGCATGTGGGATCTTAGTTCCCTGACCAGGGATCGAACCCATGTCCCCTGCATTGGAAGGTGGATTCTTTAACAGTATAGGGACCACCAGGGAAGTCCCTATACTGTATTTTTTAAAAAGCTAGTATTATAGAATTTATTGACTACTTACGTGCCATGTACTTTAATAAGCATTTTATGTGTAGAACCTAAAGTTTTTCTTTCACATATAATTTCCTTTTTAAACCTCAAAAACCTTGTGATATAGGTAGTAAAGTATAATTATCTTTTTGATGGAAAAAACATGTCTGATTCATTAATGGTGAAGAATTAGAATCCAGGACTCCTTATTTTTAGACCTTTTCCTACAGACAGTACAATTCAATATAATAAAAAGAAAAAACAAAAACTTACCAACTGTGGAGGAAACATAGTATATAGAAGAACCAGCCTGAACATCAAATCTCCTACAGTATGCAATCAACAGGCCTAAAACAACACTCTACATTATTTTCTTAAAACAACAACAGCAACACAAATTCAACTGTTAACTATGGCAATAGAACATGTTGTATTGTATCTAACCTTCATTTTTGCATCATTAGAACATTAAACTACCTCAAATTCTGGACAAAATTTTACATGCTGATGTTTTTAAACTTAATACCGTATATTAAACATTTTCCTAAGCCATTAAACAGTCTTTAAAGATATGATTTTTATTAGCTGCTTAATATTCCATGTCATGGAGAAATTTTTCTAATATTTCTGTGGTATCAGTTGTAATGTCTCCTCTTTCACTTATAACTTTATTGATTTGGACCCTCTCTCTTTTTTTCTTGGTTAGTCTAGCTAAAGGTTTGTCAATGTTGTTTATCCTTTTAAAGATTCAACTCTTAGTTTTGTTAATCTTTCCTATTATTTTCCTGTTCTCTATTTATTTTTGCTCTAATCTTTATTATTTTCTTCATTCTGCTAACTTTGGGCTTAGTTTGTTCTTCTTTTTCTAGTTCTTGTAGGTGTAAAGAAAGGTGGTTTATTTGAGACCTTTCTATTTTCTTGATGTATATGCTTATCAGTATAAACTTCTTAGAACTGCTTTTGCTGCATCCCATAAGTTTTGAAATGTTGTGCTTCTCTTTTCATTTGTCTCACAACACATTTTTACTTCTCTTTTAATATTTTCTTTGATCCACTAGTTGTTCAGGAGTGTGTGTTAATATCTATGTGTTTGTGAATTTTCCAGTTATCCTCCTGTTACTGATTTCTAGTTTCATACCACTGTGGTCAGAAAATATACTTGGTATGATTTCAATCTTCTTAAATTTGCTAAGATTTGTTCTGTGGCCTAACATATGATCTATCCTAGAAAACGTTCCCTGTGTGCTTCGGAAATATGTGTATTCTGCTGTTGTTGGATGGAATATTCTGTATATGTCTCTAGTCTATTTGGTCTCTAGTGTTGACAAAAATTTTTACATGTATCATCAAAAAAAAATGTACTGAAAGAGCATCAAGGAAGACAATTTCAAATTGTGAGCAAAGAATCTCTTTTCCAAGGAGAATAAAATAATTTGGAATTTTAATACAGAGAGTTCAAATGGCAATGAAATATAAGCTCTAATTTGTAAGCATGCAAGTATACAGGAAAAAAAACATTTTATTACCTATTTAAGAAATGTGTTGAACCTCTCCAAAGAAGAAATCTCAGACTGTATTTATTTGCTAAACACTATTATGAAACAGTAAGAATGACATTCAACTGCTTAAAAAAATCAGAAAATAATTTTACTATCTTTATTAGTTGTTTCCGTTAATTAGTTTTGGTCCTTACATAATTAATCAAATACGTTTCTTGGTAGTTCCTTGTTATTTTTTACTATATTTGCTGTTTAATCAACATTTCCATACATTAAAAACAGTGATACCCATCCCCCCAAATTAGAATTTAGCTTTTAGAATTAAGTCACATATTATCAAAAACTCTGCTTTTTGGGGAAATATTTGTTAGTGACCTTCGACATTTACTTCAAGAATGCAGTATTTACATACGATCACACTATTTTCACCAATTCTATGCTATGTGCTTTTTATAGCACATGGTGTGGGACTGGTAAAGTTGGGGATAAGTTTAAAGATATTCAAGAAACCTTAAGTTTACTCAACAGAATGCTTTCCCTACTTTATCAATTATGTGAACGGAGACTCACTGAGCTAAGAGAGCTGCTACACTGGTCTTTGCCATCCAGCTCACACGGCAACACTTTTTGCTTATCTCTCTATCCAGCTTTACTATGTCAATGAAAGGGCTTTTTCAGAAGAGCCAGTACCCTTTACCCAGCCACAGGCAGTTAGTACATAAGGAGACTATAAGAAAAGTGAGGAAGGAAAAACTCTCAGCTGATTGAGAAACATTATTAATTATTTCTACACTATATTATTCCTGGGCTGGGATTAACTTTATTCTACAGGTAGCCCAGTGAGGAAAATAATGCAGAACTGCAATAACTGTCAGAGAAGACATGCTAGGAGAAGGTGATCAATTTCCACCACATGCTGTAATTTTTTTGCATTATAGTGCCCTACAAGCTGTTGTTGTTCTACTATGTTTTCCTCTTGGTCATGACCTTGCTTAGTATTCCTAAACCACTTTTCCTAGAATATAACTATTATTTTATTATGATACATTTGGTAATATTAAATTCAACTTTTAAAAGGGGATTTGTTATATACTTTCTTGGGAAAGAAGGTCAAACTGATACTAGTTACTTCTTCTAAGACACTTTTTGAGTCATGGAAAATACACTTTGGTTGTTACTATTTGGGCTTTATCTTCTACCCCCCAGAACACTTTTTCTCCGTCTCTGTCTCTGTGGCTGATCCCAGCTCTAGCTATAGCCAGAAATACTTAATACAGAGTAGGTAATTTTTAACATTTGACATTTGATACTATAGATTTGACAATGTTAAACCATCGGTATATTCCCACTCAAATTGTTACAAACAATCACTTACCTGGTACAATAATGTCTCCAAAACCCAATATTGAAACTGGCATGAGGCACACACTCATTACTGAGAAATAGGCCAGCTTTGGTACTCTGATGACTACTGGTAACTGTAATTACAAAAAAAAAAAAGAGGCCACCAATAAACCTCTTAGGAATCTTTACCCATATCTTTAGAAATGGAAGGATTGATATTAGAATAATTGTTTTAACATTTGAGAATTAACATTTTAGAAAAGCTTAGAATCAGAGAACATAAATTAGGCATATATATACTCTGAATTTATAGAAAGCTTGAAAGAAATCGATATGTAGTTTTGGAAAAACAAAACCCAACACACATGTAGGGTTAACAGTATTAATCCAGTATCCCCATAGCTAACCTTTTTCTCTTTCCTTTTTACCAAAAATAGGACTCAGGCCTTGAACCTTTTTTTTTTTTTTTTTTGGCAATCTGGATTTTTTTTCCCCAAAGAAGAGTCTTGTCTCAGAGGGTATGATTTAAAGTCCAATGAACATATCTGAAATACAATCCTTACTTTCTCATGGGGAGCTGAGGGTTGAGCAGTGGCTTCCACCAAGTTTCCATCATTCTAGGATGAAACCCAAGTCAATAGGTATTTAATAATTTAGAATAACTAATAAAAGGGCTATATTTTGTGAGAAATAAAGTTTTACAATACCTTAACATGCACTACGTGACCAATGAATTACACAAGAAGGCAAAATTATTAACTGGACACACACACATACACTGGCAGCCATTTGTATTTAATTGCCATCCCTACCTTTTCATTATTTCCAAAAGGTCCGGCTGCAAGTTCAACCATGATACTCTCACCATTCTAAAATTGAGAAGAAAGGTGAAAGAAATTGTTCAATCACTTAAAGGGAACAATCTGCCAGTGTTCAAGAAAGATTTGACCCCATGGCTTATGGCCTACTGTAAGCTGATGAAAAATGGGTTGTAGACTGATTTTTTCCTAAAACGGTCTCTGTAGATAGCGAAAATTGGAGTCATCTAAAACAAATTTCATCTAGCATGCTGTTCCACTTTATCAGAGCTCAACAATTATCAGAAACTTACAGATAAACCACACAAAGATTATTCAATTGAGTTTAGCACTGATTTATGCTGACAACTAATACCTAGCATTTCTAATGGGCTATAAATTTTAAGTGCTTTTAATTACATGATGTCATATACTATGTGCCCTTAGTCATTCTTAGCAATAACAATGAACAGAGACACAAGAAATATTGCAATTTTTTATATTTAGATTTGTAATAAATATTGGTAACTTTATTTACATTGGACCTTCCGACTACTCACCACAATAACAATGAAGCCAAACTTGAAAAGACCCAGCCCTAAAGAACTTGAGAACATTTCTCTATCCTGACTCCTGTCCAATTTCGGCCCTGCCTACTTTTTATGCACCAATCAAAACATTAACCTTAGCCGAAGTTTTTCTTTGTGTATGCCTAAGGTCTTTTTATGTGGGCTGTGTTTATTAAAAAGTTATTTCCTGACAGCCAAATCTACTGGGGGGAGGGAAAACATTTAGATGTAGCTAAGACTGCATAAGCACCCATCTTACACTTCACATTATGATAAATACATGCCCCAAATAGGTAGTGGGAAGATAAATAAATGCTGAATTTTAGGAAAATTTGATTGATTAGCTATACTATTTGCCATGTGGGTGGGGTGCATAGGAGAAATTACTTGAGTATTTTTAAGAAGACTTAAAAATATTTTTAAGACTCACTGATACCTGAGCTGAATAGAAAGAAGGATAAAATCCTTAGCTACAGAAATCTTTTCCTCATGTTAAGCTTCGGGTTACAGAAGGGTTAAATCACAGGAGTTTATGAAAATAAACTAATATTAAATACAGTTCTTTACAGTAAACTCCCATGACATGATTCAATTTCCAGATAGAGTTCACGTTGGTTCATTTTTGAATTGTTATTTAAAACATTTAACTGAAGACCATTATTGACATCCTCTTATACATTCAAAGATATCTATCTGAGTAACTACTATTTGCAAGATACTATACCTAGTATGGTGGTAGATGAAAAAAAAAATGAAGACAGGCTCTTATTACCTGTACTCCTATGGCTACCTGCCCTGCCAACTCATTAGCAGTCTACTAATACCAGGGTCAAGAACATGTTTAGAATGTCTAATATTTAATCCTTGAAATTTTCAGTGAAAACCACAAAAATCAGAAATCACGTATCTAATTTTCATTTTGAGTTGCCTAACAAACAAACCAGACTGAGAAGAAGGTGTTAAGGTAAATCTACAACAGTGAACGCTAAAGAGCACTTCAATCTTTTCCAGTGGATCAGATTACTAGAAATCACATTCCTAGTCACTGGGAACAAAGAAGGAAAAAAAGAAGATGAAAAATTCCCTAAGCACAGAAGAAAGAAGACTCAAAGACATCTTTATTATTACCATATACCTTTTTTTTTATGGATGGTTGCAGTTTTTTTTTTTAACATCTTTATTGGAGTATAATTGCTTTACAATGGTGTGTTAGTTTCTGCTTTATAACAAAGTGAATCAGTTATACATATACATATGTTCCCATATCTCTTCCCTCTTGCATCTCCCTCCCTCCTACCCTCCCTATCCCACCCCTCTAGGTGGTCACAAAGCACCGAGCTGATCTCCCTGTGCTATGCGGCTGCTTCCCACTAGCTATCTATTTTACGTTTGATAGCGTATATATGTCCATGCCACTCTCTCACTTTGTCACAGCTTACCCTTCCCCTCCCATATCCTCAAGTCCATTCTCTAGTAGGTCTGTGTCTTTATTCCCGTCTTGCCACTAGGTTCTTCATGACCTTTTTTTTTCTTTCTTAGATTCCATATATATGTGTTAGCATACGGTATTTGTTTTTCTCTTTCTGACTTACTTCACTCTGTATGACAGACTCTAGGTCCATCCACCTCACTACAAATAACTCAATTTCGTTTCTTTTTATGGCTGAGTAATATTCCATTATATATGTGCCACATCTTCTTTATCCATTCATCTGTTGATGGACACTTAGGTTGAACAGTATGGAGGTTCATTAAAAAACTAAAAATAGAACTACCATACGACCCAGCAATCCCACTACTGGGCATATACCCTGAGAAAACCAGAACTCAAAAAGAGTCATGTACCAAAATGTTCATTGCAGCTCTATTTACAATAGCCAGGACATGGAACCATATACCCTTAAAATACTAAAACTTTTTATGTGTAGCGAATGGACATAGTTTGCTGGCAGACATGTTTGGCATTTATAAAGTGATACTAGTGTTAAAACAGAATGGAAAAATTATTTGTTAAAGAGTTTAGTTAGGGGCTTCCCTGGTGATGCAGTGGTTAAGAATCTGCCTGCCAATGCAGGGGACACGGGTTCGAGCCCTGGTCCGGGAAGATCCCACATGCCTTGGAGCAACTAAGCCTGTGTGCCACAACTACTGAGCCTGCGCTCTAGAGCCCGCGTGCCACAACTAGTAAGCCCACGTGCTGCAACTACTGAGCCCATGTGCCGCATCTACTGAAGCCTGCACGCTCTAGAGCCTGTGCTCTCCAACAAGAGAAGATACCGCAATAAGAAGCCCGTGCACTGCAATGAACAGTAGCCCCCACTCGCCGCATCTACAGAAAGCCCGCGCACAGCAACGAAGACCCAATGCAGCCAAAAATAAATAAATAAAGAGAGAGTTTAGTTATAGTTTATAGCTATGTCCACTGTGCAATATATGTATCATATGGTATGACTACGCGTTGACTTATGGAAATGGCTTTGTAGAGAGAGTGCTTTACTTTCATTATGAGATCTCTGATGGAGTGACTTATAGAAACATTTTTTTTTTAACCAAATAAATTGACACAAGCTAGAACAGCTTTGGATAGAACTTTAAAATATGTGTTAGTAAATTAACAATTTTTGTTATAATCCATAATACTAGTGCTATGCTTTTTTAGGTTACTATTGCAAATGAAGTCAGTGAGCCAGATGGCTCATCATTAAAGCATGGAAAGGTGCTAATGTTTTGGGACAGTTAACTACATTTGTTACCTAGTTGCAATTTTAGCTCCCCAATGGAGCACATGTTTGTCTTATGCCATTATAGCAAATATCAGAAATGCAGAGATTTCACAACAGTAGGGGCTAAAGAATAAAGAACTACTAGGGAAAAAAGCAGTGATTATAATATCAAACACTAAATATATGAGAGTGACAAAGGATAATGAAATGATATAAAGTTACAAAGCAAGACTCAAAGTGGGGAAAGTGGAAGAATTAAGCAATAATTAATATGTTCATGAGACAGGAATAGGCACAAGGTAGAAAAACTGGGCAATGAAGGACTACCACACTCATCCAACACCTCTCCCTTATTCTAAGAACAGCACCAGGATTTTATTGAGGAGCTAGTGGTAAAGCTGGGAAGAGATGACCTATTTTTTTTTTTAATTTACTTTCATTTATTCCAAGGATATTTATTGATCACTTATGAGCGTCAAAACACATGAGAAAAGTAAAAATACAAATATGAGGACAAATATAATTTATAAGTGAAGGGACTATTATTTGTGTTACAATAATTACTTTCAAATTCATTCATAGCAGAATTTATTAAGATTTAAAAAGTGACAAGTGATTCCAGATTTTTGATCAGTCAACATTCGACAAATATTTGAGTGCTATGATTCTAACCTCATGGAAAAGGCCAGTCTGAGACAATGAACAGATGGACAGAAGCAGAAAGGAGGAGCATGTGCCCCTGAGTCTAGTTTCTCCTGAGGCCAGGCGCACCCTGGCCTTTGCACATGTCTTGGGTAGATGGGACCTCTTTCATATAGAAAGGTTAGGTTGGGTTCTGGCAGTGGCAACCAAAAGAATCCTACTGATGGAAAGAGAGGATGGAATGCTAGCAATACTCCCTCACCTAACTGATTAGGAAACTGAGGGCTAAGTGACTAGCAGCCCAGGGTTATAAAGTTACAGACCTACACTTTAGGTCTTCAGACTTTCAGTGTGGTGCTCTTTCTTAGTCTCACACTAGGGTTACAGAAATGAAAGTAGCAATGACACTTTTTTATTCTTTTTGCTGTCTGTATTCTCTATAGCACATATTTATTGGTTTACAATAAGAAGAAAAGTTACTTTAAAATGGGTAGGAAGAAAATTTATAGATATTCTCATGTTTACATCAATCAGGACAGATTTTTTTATTTAGCAGAATGGCTTAAAGGCTTAAAAATATCCTCTATTAAAAGGCCAATTTCAATGATAATTCTCTTAAGAGAATTAAAACCCAGTCAGTGGTAAACATCTGCAAAATCAATACTCTAAGAGCATGTTTAAGACTCTCATCTTTTAGCATGTTTCTCATGGATTTCAAAAATATCATACCTTTGTGATGAATGGTGTTATGAAAACAAAAAATACATCATAGAGGAGAAGAAGGCTTAGAAGTATCACACATGACTGTTGAAGAAAGAAACAAATTTAAAGGTCAAACTTCCCATATCTAAATTAAGAGATATTATTTTACAAATACAAATAAACATGTAACATACATTTGAACCCTTTTTAAAGGCATTTAATGTTATTACTATTTGTAGTTTTATTCTACAAATCACATTCAAACTTTTATCTGCTTTAAGTCATTCTTTAACAAAAAAAAATCACTGAAGGACTTCCCTGGTGGTCCAGTGGTTAAGACTCCACGCTCCCAATGCAGCGGGCCTGGGTTCAACCCCTGGTCAGGGAACTAGATCCCACATGCATGCCGCAACTAAGAGTTTGCATGCCACAACTAAGGAGCTGGTGAGCCGCAACTAAGGAGCCCGCCGGCCACAACTAAGGAGCACACATGCCGCAACCAAGAAGCAGGCAAGCCGCAACTAAGGAGCCCATGAGCTGCAACTAAGGAGCTGCCTGCCACAACTAAGGAGCCCACACACAAAAAAATCACTGAATCAAAGAAATGTTCTTCCCTGATATTTAGTCTTGCACAGATTATATGAATTTGGCATATTATATGAATGATTAAAAATATTTTAGCTAGCAAATCAGTGGTTGCTTGGGGTTGGGGATTAGGATTGACTGCTAAAGGGCATGATAGAGCTTTTGAAAAGATAAGGAATATTCTCTAATTGATTGGGATGGTGGTTACAAAGTTACATATTTGTAAAATTTCAACAATCTGTACACTTGAAATGGGTGCATTTAATTATATGTAAATTATACCTTAATAAAGTTGTTTTAAAAAGAAAAAAATTATTTTAGCTAGCAAAGTAGTATACTTTACCTTGAAGTTGGGTAACTTCAGTGTTTTAATTAAATTCAGACAGAAAGCAATCCCTAAGATATCCTGTAAAATCCAAGCCCACCTAAAATCAAAAGAAATTACTCTATTGTTTTACTCAGTTATTTTTAAATGGAACATTTCAAAAGAAACAGATCACTAAAGTAATACTGTTCAATTGCTATGATATGAGTATTCAATTATTAAGCAGCAATTATAACAACAGAAAAACCTCTTATATTCTCCATATTTAGTAATTTACTGTCCTAGTAGAATAATGAATACTACTACTACACTAAGAAAAAGTTGAAAGGCTACCTCAGAAGAATGTATATCAGACGTAAGTGCATATTTATCCTTAATCTTTGAATTTATACATGTCTCTTTTAAGAAAGGTAGCTCATAACAAAGGACATTGATGTTAATATACATCCAGATAGCTAAAACATAAAGGAAATGAGAGCTATACAACATACTCTACCAGAAACTGACAACTGACATGAATAATTATCAATTGATTATCATACCTGAAGCTGCTTAAAATTGTATGAGCTTTGCTCCCAAACTTAAGGCTGTTAAATCCTTTTGGGTATTAATAATTTTATTAATAAACTGTTAAATTTTTTTTTCTGGTTATTCTTCCTGCAAATGGACAGATACCTGTATATTTTGATATTTCCTTTCTCACATGAAAGGTAGCATACTCTAGATATTCTTTCATATTTTGCTTTTTTCACTTAAAAATATATCCTGGAAATCACTGCATATTAATTCAGAGAGATCTTCATTCTTTACAGCTGCATTGCACTCCATTGTGTGGCTATACCATAATTAAGTATATTTTTGAAGCGTATTTCAGCTTAGATGTTTAAATCCTAATTCATTATTTCCTTCTCTAGACAACCTCAAATCCATTAGCACAAGATCTGTTTATTTAAGAATATATTTAGCATGTTTCAAGACTATGATGTTCTGGGATAAAAGCCAAAAAAATCCATAATAATCATAATGAACAATTATCAAGGCAAGATATAAAATAATCCATCCTTAGACTAATCTAAAAGCAAATACAATGAGTATTCATACCTATCTTCATTTCGAAATACAGCCCAAACAACAGCTATTGCTATGCACAGTCCAGAGAGAAAAATAAGTCTCACTTCAATGCTTTTGCCACGACACATAATCCTAAAAGAGAGATTGAAATAGGTTAATTTACCCTGTAGATGAAACACAATGTTCAGTTAATGTGACAAATCAATGTTAGCCACAGTGACAAGAAAACTTTTGAAATATCAATTTAAAAGTCTTGATTTTAAGTACAACAAATGATACATAATAAAATATTTATCAGTTCAGTAGAACTGTGATGATGAAAACGCTTTATATCTGTGCTGTCCAATACTGTAGCCACTAGCAACATGTGGTTACTTAGCACTTGAAATGTGGATAATGGGCAACTGAATTTTTAATTTTATTATTTTAATTATTTTAAATTAAAATAGCGACATGCATATTGGACTGCACAGGTTTAAAATAACGCTCCTATTTTTCCTTGTATTATTTTAAATTACAAAAACCAACATTATAGGCTTCCTCATAAGAGATACATACATGCATTGTCCACATGGTATCTTCTGAATTAGTGCAGCAAGACAGTTGTACAGACTCATCGCTGATGCTATGCAGAAAATTGCTATCATAACATAAACTAGAAAAAAAAAAAGACTAAATTATATGAGAACAGAAAGAAACATGATAAGAAAATATTTATACAATCAACATTAATTCTTTAGCTTTTTTACTGGATCATAATACTTTCAATGCAGAGACCATACCATAATCTGAATTGGTTACTAAACTGAAAATATTTAGATCTTGAGCTTTAAGGGTGGGTATTTTATGTGTTGTTTTAGTTCCATTACACACTGGTAGGATTTCTTTAGGGGCTGAAGCTGGCTCCACATTTTCTTTCTTTTTTAAAAAATTTACTATTTTTTTTTTTTATTGAACTATAGTTGATTTACAATATTGTATTAGTTTCAGGTGTACAGCTTCAGATTCTTTTCCATTATAGGTTATTACAAGATATTAAATATAGTTCCCTGTGCTATACAGTAAATCCTTGTTTATCTTTTTAATATATAGTGGTGTGTATCTGTTAATCCCATACTCCTAATTTATCCCTCCCCCTTCCCTTTCCCCTTTGGTAACCATAAGTTTCTTTTCTATGTCTGTGAGCCTGTTTCTGATTTGTAAATAAGTTGATTTGTATTATGTTTTAGATTCCACATATGTGATATCATATAATATTAGTCTTTCTGTCTGACTTACTTCACTTAGCATGACAATCTCTAGGTCCATCCATGTTACTGCAAATGGCATTATTTCATTCTTTTTAATGGCTGAGTAATATTACACTGTGTGTGTGTGTGTGTGTGTATGTGTATATATATATACACACATATATATACCACATCTTCTTTATCTATTCATCTATAGATGGGCACTTAGGTTTCTTTCATAATTTGGCTATTGTAAATAATGCTGCAATGAACATAGGGGTGCATATATCTTTTCTAATTAGGTTTTTGTTTTCTTAGAATAAATACCCAGAAGTGGAATTGCTGGATCATATGGTAGCTCTAATTTTAGTTTTTAAGGAACCTCCATACTGTTTTCATAGTGGCTGCACCAATTTACATTCCCACCAACAGTGTAGGAGGGTTTCCTTTTCTCCACGCCCTCTCCAACATTTATTTGTAGACTTTTTGAAGATGGCCACTCTGACACGTGTGAGATGAAACCTCATTGTAGTTTTGATTTGCATTTTTCTAATAATTAGCGATGTTGAGCATCTTCTTAAGTGCCTATTGACCATCTGTATGTCTTCTTTGGAGAAATGTCTATTTAGGTCTTCTGCCCATTTTTGGATTGGGTTGTCTGTTTTTTTGATATTGAGTTGTATGAGCTGTTTGTGTATTTTGGATATTAGCCCCTTGTTGGTTGCATCTTTTGCAAATATTTTCTCCCAGTCCATAGGTTGTCTTTTCATTTTGTTTATGGTTTCCTTTGCTGTGCAAAAGCTTATAAGTTTGATTAGGTCCCATTTGTTTATTTTTGCTTTTATTTCTTTTGCCCTCGGAGACTGATTTAAGAAAATATTGCTACGATTTATGTCAGTGGCTCTGCATTTTCTATCATTCAATGATTCAAACTCACATGTTTGTTAAAGACGTCTATAAAGTGAGTTTTAGACATTTGTGAGTATTTAATTTAAATGTAACGAACGGAGCAATTAATAAAACATTATAAATGCTTTTTAAATTGCAGCTTAAGGATGAGAACTGACACCTACCTTAGACGTTAATCATGATGTCTATATTTTCCTATGGTGGAATTTATCTCTAACAACTCTATATGTGGTAAAACTAAATCCACTTAAACAAACCTCTTTGTCTAGATACCATACTAAGGTAGTTAAAATTCACAAATTTTTTTTATATTAGCTATACTTATTTGAGAATTATTTAAAATTAAAAACATTTGATCTCACTATTGTTAAAAAGGGGGAGAAATTATTGTACTCTAAAAGTGTTCGTTTTCTGAACTTTCTCAAAATTTCACAATGGAAATACAAATTTTAACTGAATTTTGCAGATTCCACTAGAATTCAGAAAACTATAACTCTGTTTTGTATGTGAGAAAAGAGAGTAAACTAGAGACAGTAAATAAGGGATAGACACTTTCTAATTGGTGATCTTGGACAAATTATTTTTTCGTTTCCTTATTATTCGTTATTGTTATTATTGGATATATATGGTAATCTGAGTAGTAAGATTGACAGTCAAAGATTGCCAAGTTGAGTTTGGTTAGTCATCCACCAAAGGTCTCCAACCCAACATTTAAAACTCTGGTAGAAATCATGCTCTGGAGGCCCTAAGAGAGTTTTAAGGTGTCTCATTCAATGTCATACTATACCTAAGAAAATGATTTGACATGAGAAAGAATTTGGTTAATATAACTATCTTTAGTTGCTTTCTTGAGTATGACAACATAAAATGGCAAGGAGAACCTTAGCAATTTAGTACATTGAACATATTAAGAAATGGCAGCAATTTTAGCCATAACGAACCATTTGAAAGTATATTAAATCTTGCAATATCACACACCATTGTCAGAGTCATAATTAAATCCCATGTCCTAGGATAACCATGAGGTTAATTGATCTTCCTCCTACATTGAAAATTACAGTTATAAGCAGGGTTAACTTTTTAAATAAGGATGAGTTTAAGGAAATTCCTTACCAAAAATGAACACATGCTTTAGGGTAAGGTAGAAAAATCTCTTTTTTCTGTCATAGACCACTATATATATCAACTGAGGGTCAGACACAAACAATTGAAAGCTGAGAATTAAATCAGAAAAATTAGCTGTGCAATGACGACCTAATACAAATATCACCCTGGTATCCACTCTCCCAGCAACATATTGAAATATGAGTGATATTCAAAGAAAAAATTTTCTAATTGGAAATATATGTCCTAAGTATAGTTTTAAAACTGCTGCCATCGAACAGGAGAAATTGAACAATAAGCTGAAACTAACCTTGGGGCCTCAGTTTTCTAGTCCAGAAACTTATACTAATATTCTCTAAATAAGCATTGTAGCCTGTGGTGGTTTTTACAAAGGGTTTTTAATTCTCATCAGGCACACTCTCTTTTTCCCTGGGCTCCCTCCTCTTTTTGCTATATGTTGGCCACAAATAGCAAATTTCCATCCTATCAGACCACTAAGAAGACTGGCCAGGGGACGGGCAAGCCATTATCCTACCTTCTTAAAGGAAAAAGTATAATTTATTCTCTAGACCACAGGCAAGTACCTGTGTGTTTTTAGATGTAGTATAATCTTAAATGTTTATATAAGTAAAACAAAATTGGAGCAATACAACATCTTGGTTTGCAAAATGACAAAAAGAACAAACCACACTTTGGGGGTAAGCAGAAGCAATAAATCCGTAATTTGAATAATCTTCTATTTCATATAACTATGTATAGCCACCAAGAAATCCTTAGTCTGCTGCTTAGATACTGGCCTATTATGCTTTAAATGCAGAGAGGGAAACTTAGGGGCCATAGCAATTCTTTCAAGTCATCCATGAAGAAGTGTTCTTATTTCAAGACACAGTATATTTTTTTCCTTTTTTTTTTTTTTTTTAATTGGGGTATAGTTGCTTTACAATGTTGTGCTAGCTTCTGCTGTACAGTGAAGTGAATCGGCTATACGTATACATACATCCCCTCTTTTTTGGATTTCTTTCCTATCTAGGTCACCACAGAGCATTAGTAGAGTTCTCTGTGCTATACAGTAGGTTCTCATTAGTTATCTATTTTATACATGTTAGTGTATATATGTCAATCCCAATCTCCCAATTCATCCCATCCTCCCTTCCCACCTTGGTGTCCATACGTTTGTTCTCTACATCTGTAGGACACACTATTTTTTAATTTTTACTATTTAAAAATTTTTTTTCTTTTCTTTTTAAAAAATTTTTTTATTGGGGTATAGTTGTTTTAAAATGTTGTGTTAGTTTCTACTGCACAGCAAAGTGAAGTAGAGTTCCCTGTGCTATACAGCAGGTTCTTACTAGTTATCTATTTTATACATATTAGTGCATATATGTCAATCCCAATCTCCCAATTCATCCCATCCTCCCTTCCCACCTTGGTGTCCATACGTTTGTTCTCTACATCTGTAGGACACACTATTTTTTAATTTTTACTATTTTTAAATTTTTTTTCTTTTCTTTTTTAAAAATTTTTTTATTGGGGTATAGTTGTTTTAAAATGTTGTGTTAGTTTCTACGGCACAGCAAAGTGAAGTAGAGTTCCCTGTGCTATACAGCAGGTTCTTATTAGTCATCTATTTTATGCATAGTAGTGCATACATGTCAATCCCAACCTCCCAGTTCATCCCACCACCACCCCCACACCGGACACAGTATTTTTTTAATTGGAATATTTTTTTCTTATCCCAAAGTAATAGGGGCCTAACACTTCTGACAGTTTAAAAAGTTCATATCACTCTTTAACTATTCACTTAAGTTCTCCAGGTAGAATGCCTTAAAGGAAAAGATGAATCTGGCAAAGTAAATAAAAAGATGTATGCTAAAAGTAGCAAATATAAAATATGATTTCTTACCCAACCATTTGTAGAAGAAATAAAGTAAGACCATCATAATACAGCAGATGACCACAAATATTACAACTGTTAGAGGACTAAAAGTAAAATATTCTTCCTTCTTTTTCCTCATTTCTCTATCTTCAGTGTTTGTCACTGCCTTCATGCTTTCCCTGCATAAACATAAACAGGAACTTCAGCAAATCTCTGCCAAGTATAGCTATTTTAAAAATCTATCTCTAACACCAACTTAAATTTGTTTCTGATTACAAAGTAATATACTTAAAAATTACACACCAAAAAGAAATATTTAATCTAGAAAGTAAAAACTCCCTATAATTCTACCCTCAAGAGTTGATCTGTTATTAACCACTAACTTTTGAAATAAAATTTTTTTCTGGAGGCATAATTGTTGAAACAGATGACATTTATTACATTAAAAAATTAATGTTTATATTATCTAATTTGGAAACTACATTGACATAATAAGTTTCAAATGATAACCAATTCTTTTTACACACTTAATATTACCAACTTGCAGATAGGAAAGTACTTTTAAAATTAGCTTCTCTTCAATGTAAAACACTAAATTCTCCTCTCAGTCAACTCAGTATTTTCTATATGTCTGTTCAGTGCTCATTGACATATTATGAAGGATTCAAAAGGAGTTCAAGACATAGCTTTGTCCTACCTTGATATAATATAGCAAAATAGTTTCTAATTCTCCCAACAACCTTGCTGGGTCACACAGCTAATAAAAGGCAGACACAGGAGTTGAAGAGGAAAGGGTCACAAGCTTCTTTTGTTGAGCAGTCAGTCTCTGTTCTGTCACCTAATTGTCTCTTCCCAGTTATATGGAACCCACTACGTACTTTTCCAGCTCCAGTTCCTCCAACTCTGGTCTACTAAATTCTGTTCCCTTTTCATATATCCTGACCCTTTTCATCAGGTCCAGGCTCAATACAAACTTTAGGTTAAAAAAAGATTTATTTCTATGAAACTGTACATTTGCCAAACTGCTTATTTACCAACATGCCACTTTCTTATTAGAAAACTGTGGCTTGGGATGGTTACTATTCTAGGCATCTGTGACTCTAGGGAGGCTGCCTGGGAAAAGAGCTGGGAGAGGGTTTGGGGAGAGACACACAGTACCTCCCTGAAACTATAGAGCCGGATGACAGGGTATTAACAGAAGTTTCAATGAAAGTAGTATCTGAGTGGGAAAACATGCCAACCTTTGGTATCTATCATTGCAAACAGATTCATTTAAAGACATTTCTATCACAGAACATATATAAGCCATAATAATCAAAGAGTCATATATTCATATTCAGTGTACTAAAAAGCACCAGGCAACTTCTTGAAGGAAAACATATACTAGACTTATATCATGTTAAAATAATACAATTCATCTTTTTAAAAAATTGTACTCTTAAATCAGCTCAAGAGCCACATGCAATGGGAAGCTAAGCTTTCTTTCCTGCCATCTTGAGTTTATGATGAGAACCAGTTATAAGAAGGACTCATTATAATAGACTTTAACTCTCTACTGAAAAGTCTTTATACGGAATCAAGGCATTTTTCCCTTTTGCAAAAAGTACCTCTTTCATTTGGCAGGGTAATTCTGGGTTATGAGATCCTGTTCTGATAAATTTTCCATTCCCTAAGCCTTATTCTCTTTTCCCTTTTCTTTCAGTCTAACTCTCTTTACTTGCTAAATAACAGTCCTTGTGTTATTTTTTAAATTAAGATATAATTGACATAACATCATGTTAGTTTCAGATGTATGACACGATTTGATATTTGTATACATTGCAAAATGATCACCACAATAAGTCTAGTTCACATCCATCACCACACAGTTAAAACATTTTTTTTTCTTGTGATGAGAACTTTTAAGAACTACTTTCTTAGTAACTTTCAAATATGCAGTACAGTATTATTAACTATAGTCACCATGCTGTACATTACATTCCCAGCACTTATTTATTTTATAACTGGATGTTTGTACCTTTTAAGCACCTTCACCCATTTTGCCCCCTCCCCACCTCCCCACCTCTGGTAACCACTAATCTGTTCTCTGCTCTATGAGTTCTTTTTTTTTTTTTAAGATTCCACACATAAATGAGATCATTTGGTATTTCTTTGTCTGACTTATTTCACTTAGCATAATGCCATCAAAATCCAGCCATGTTGTTGCGAACAGTCCTTATGTCCTCAATAATTCTACTTTTTAAGAAACTTTCTCCATTTTATTACTGATTCATACTCTCTTTCTCTATACTGTCACACCACCACCACCAACACACACACTTAGTTCTTTCTATCTTTATCCTGCTCTTAGAATCAGCCTCCTCAATTTCAAAATCCATAATCCTGCAGGTAAAGGACATCTCCTCTCCCAACCTGGCTACTGAAGGCAACACATTCTTTGTTTTTGCCCATCATGTTTTATGAATAAAACAACTTATACGTGCTGCTCTCCCACCTCCAATTTTCTTGAGGAGGAACCTGCCCTGACATGTATATGAAGCTTGCCTTGTTAACTCAAAGTGTGGTCCATGGGCCAGTTTGTCAAAAATGCAGAGTCTCAAAAAAAAAAAAAAAAATGCAGAGTCTCAGCACGCATCCCAAGCCTACTAAATCTGAATTTTTAAAAATTTTAATGAGCTCTCAAGACAGTTTGTATGCACATTACAGTTTGAGAAGCACTACTCTAGAGAAGAAACAATTTACATAATAATGTAAGTATAGTGAAGATGTATATTAAATGGAAAAACATTTTCAATGAATCAGTAGCTTTTGGGAAATTATTTATAAAGTTTCACCATATAATCTAGAAAATGATTTTGGAGATCTTACATACTATGCTTTATAAAGATTAATAATGAAGAAAAATAATGCTTACTCATGTGAAATCATGTGACTAATACATGCTGAAATGTGTTTTCCAAATATGTAAAATATTTTAAGCTCAATACTCTAGGAATCTACACTTGTTAAACCCTAGACTTCTCTCTTGATGAAAGTCAATCAAATTTTAGTACTTTAAGAAATTACAAATAAGCTTATTAGCTTCAGCTAGCATCAAGTAAGCCCTTTTTAATGGAATCTATAGATCAATTCACAAGTGAATATATCGTCCTTTATGCATAAAATAATATGCTCCAAGCACAATTTTTTACTCAGAGTTATAAATATGAACTGATCCTTCTAAACTACATTGCTGGGACTTTCCTGGTGGTCCAGTGGTAAAGAATCTGCCTTATAATGCAGGGAATGCGGGTTCGATCCCTGGTCAGGGAACTAAGATCCCAAATGCCGTGGGGCAACTAAGCCTGTGTGCCACAACTACTGAGCTCACGCACCACAACTAGAGTCCGCATGCCGCAAACTACAGAGCCCACGTGCTCTGGAGCCTGTGCGCCACAACTAGAGAGAAGCCTGTGCCCCAACAAGAGATCCCGCATAGCTCAATGAAGATCCCGCGTGCCACAACTAAGACCCGATGCAGCCAAAAAATAAATTAAATAAATAAATAATAAATAAATCTTTAAAAAAATAAACTACATTGCTTGTTTTAGTCTATAGCCAAAGGTACGTAACTGTAAGAAGACTGGGCCTAGGTTGTTATTAAATAGAGAAATCTAAATTTCACATACATTTGGCATTTCTATATTTAAATTAAAATATGGACATGTTTAATTAATATCCTTAGAATTCCTAAAGCATTAAATAGAATGATGAGGTCACATTGTAATGACTCAACTCAGGAGGAGCTGAAAAACTTCCCACCTTCTCTTGTTTATTTTCTTCCAATCTAAATAAATAGGCACATTAGAATGTTAACTATCTCCACCTTTTCTGGGAGAGGTAATTAAACATTTTAATTTAAGAGTCTTTGGTGAAATTTCAATGTTTCCTTGCCAGCAGAAGAACAAGAGAAACCTATGACTCCCTTCTTCTCAGTGAAAAGTTAAAGACCTGTATGAGGACAAACCTGCAATCTAATCGTCAGCACTATATTCTAAGAACAAGCAGAACTTTAAGTGTTGTTACACGATAAAATGATTAACAAACAATTTTTAACCATTTATCTTAAAAACAATGAAGTTTAATTAAGCTTACAATTCAATTAGCCCACTCCAGTATCCTCCTAATGCCACAGTGAACACAGCAATTACAAAAATAACCACCATAGTATAGTCAAAGTTAGGCCACGATGGAGAATACATTTTCACAGTAATGTTATCTCCGAGAGTCTGAAAGGCAAAATAACAGTTAATACACTGGAATTAGTTTTCTTTTTACTATAGCATATGGCAGCAATATTCCAATTTCATTCTGGAATGGACACTATACATAAGATAGCCAAGAATAATAGAACTGTTTTGACAACATGATATATAGTCTCTTGTCAAAATTATGAGGCTATGCTTTGGTTTACTAAATCTTGAAAGTGCAATGTTCCACACAATCACATTTTGTTCAAGGATTTAAAGTTAAATGATACAACACAAAGATTTTTAAAGAGGTCAAAGTAAAGAAATATCCCTTCTAAAGTCAGGACTCTGAAACACCTTGTGCTCAATGGGGGGTGAATACTTTCCAAATAAAAACTTGATAGGCCTTTACAACTTCTTGTTAGCAAATGGAACATATATAATAATTTAAATTAAATATCATGGTTAAAAGTAAAAAGTTGTACTATTTATAAACTTTATCTAATATATAATTACTAATTTACCTGCTTCATATCTTTAAAGTCTTTGTGGTTTATAAATGCAATCAGTATTTTCACATCATGAAATTCAGATTTGTTCCCTGAGGGAGGAAACTAAAAGAAAAAAACATATTGTGAAGACTTATGAACTACTAGTGTATTTACAGAATAAAATACAAGTTATTCATTAAATACAAACATTACATCTTTTTAAAGTTATAAAACGAAGTTTCATGTGTTCTTAATGTTATAGTAAGAGTTCTCAAACTGGAATCCTTTTAGCATAAACTTAAACTGATACTTTACACACACATACACACACACACATTCCTAACATAGTCTTGTCTACTTTAGGAATGGAAAAGAAACAAAATTTTCCAATTAAACACCTATCATAACCAGAATGTTTATTTAAAAAGAATCCTACCATCAGATTATTCAAAACTCAGCCCCTAAACCACACACAAAGAAGATAGTTCAATTCCTGTGAAATTTGATATCATGAACTCAAAAGAAGTTATTATAGTTTTATAACTTACGAGGACACTGTTATTGGCAACCAACAATGCTTCAGCACCTCCTGTTTGTGCAATTCTGGCTTTTTCAAGAAAATGGCAGGTTCCCCACTGTACCACAACTGCTTTGTTCTTTATACCATCAGGAGGAATATCAGAAAGGTTGCACAGTGGTGTGGTAGTCAGATTCCTCAAACTAATGGAAGTCTGGAAAGAAGAAATGTCTTTAATATTATAAATATCATATTTCCCCCTAAAAGCATTCAATGGCAAAGTGTCAACATTGGTTTAATACAAGGTTCTTTTTTTTTTTTTAATTTTATTTATTTATTTATTTTTGGCTGTGTTGGGTCTTCGTTGCTGCACGCGGGCTTTCTCTAGCTGTGGTGAGCGGGGGCTACTCTTCATTGCGGTGCGTGGGCTTCTCATTATGGTGGCTTCTCTTGTTGCGGAGCACGGGCTCTAGTCACGCGGGCTTCAGTAGTTGTGGCACGTGGGCTCAGTAGTTGTGGCTCGCGTGGCTCGCGGGCTCTAGAGCGCAGGCTCAGTAGTTGTGGAGCACAGGCTTAGGTGCTCCGTAGCGTGCGGGATCTTCCCAGACCAGGGCTCGAACCCGTGTCCTCTGCATTGGCAGGTGGATTCTTAACCACTGTGCCACCAGGGAGTCCCAAGGTTCTTTTAAATTAGAAATATTTGATGACAATCAGGCTTTGAGGCAAGTATTCTTAAATTCTCTAACTTGCTTTTCTCACAGAGAGAAATACTTAAGCAAAAGCAATAAATATTTATTAATCATAATATAACTAGTTTACATGCTAAAACATAATAATCACTCATTCTTACCATTCAATATTTTTATGTTTACAAATAAATAGAAGCTGTGATTTACTTACTGCATTTTCTAGAGTACTTGGAAGAGCTGTCCAATGAGGGTTATATAGCATGCAGTAGTCCTTAGATGGTGAAGGCATGTCATTTCCAGATGCATGCAGGATTGCTTCCTGAGCAGCTGTCTAGGACACAAACAATAATTTTCACGGTGGCAATAATTCGGCTTGCCAAGAACTAAGGATTTTAATAAAGCTATTTATATACAGGTTTGACCACATTTCCTTAAGGGGGACGGTCCTCCAATAAATTGATTTCTTCTTGTTTGAGGAAATGGTAAAACTGTACATGGATGCCCAGAACAAAGGATTTTAATAAAGCTATTTATATACAGGTTTGACCACATTTCCTTAAGGGGGAAGGTCCTCCAATAAATTGATTTCTTCTTGTTTGAGGAAATGGTAAAACTGTACATGGTTGCCCAGAACACATTCTTTAAGGAAGGTAAGTCACTTTCTTACAGGCCCTTGTTATAAGGGCCATATCCCAGGGAGGAATCTTGTTATGATTTTATAAGTTCAGTACTCCTTTTACAGTCTGAAACTTTATTTCCCAATCTCTTATGAGTTATTATTCCATTGTTCATATTCTATAAAAGAAAATGCACTTGAAGTCCCTCAACCTATATTACCTTCCATATTCTATGAGTAACTAGAGTAAAAAAAAAAAAGGTATCATTATTTCTAAGTGCTATCTTTGGAAGAGAACCAGAGAAACTGGAAATCTCAAGTTTTCAAGACCCTGCAACTGCCTATTCCAAAAGACCAGTCTAGAGTTTAGAGTGGAAAAAGAAGATATAGAAAAATGTTCTTTCCTTTTGCCTCATTTCTCACTACCTAGAAAAGAGAGACAAGAGGTAAGAAGTGACTAAAAAGAATATCCATTGTACATGGGGGTGGGGAGTGGGAGTGGAGCCTATGATATGAAGAAACAGCCTAAGATAACTAGAATACCACTCCACATCCCAATTCCCTTCAAACTTGGATCAGTCCAGATCCTTCCTCTCTCCTCCTTTGAGAAAATCTTACTCTACAACATAAGGGAGAAAAATGATTGTTTGGCAGATAAAGATGTTGTTCTACTAAGCCTCTGCCACTAAAGCATGCATTAGGTCGAGCTACAGGAAACTGCTGATATTTGACCATTTTTGATCTATAAAATTGTTTATTACATAGAAGTCAATCTAAATGTCTAAGAAGCACAGAAATGCTCTAATCCATGCTCTCCTACCTGAAATCTCCCTTGAACATTCGAGATTAGAAAACTTTCTAGCATACTTGGGACTTTATTAGCTTATGGATCTAAGCAAGTATAGGGAATTCTTGAAACATGCCATCAGATATTTACATAAAGTAATTACATAAGGAAACTACTTCTGGAAAAAAGAAATGTAGTTTTCATTCAGCTATATACTTGGTGGCTATGAATGGATTCTGACAGGAGAGGTAAACTGATATGTTAAATTCTTACTGTACACAAACTATTTTTAGGTTGTAAACAAACTACATAAATTCAACAAAGTATATTTAGGTTATTGTCATACATTTACTTGATTCAGTGTCACTGTTTTATAAATGATGGCTCTGAGACTCAGAGCAGTTACTAACAACCTACGTAAGGTCACACTAACATCATCTACAGTTCTAACTATTGCTGGTAATTCTACAGATAATCATAAGGGTTGATTAGACTTAGGTTAAACATTTTTTAAAGAATACTATGTAAGTGAATTGGGTACTTCTTATTGCACCCAACAAAATGGCGCATGATATCAGGATGTCCCGCCATTAGCAATGCTGAGTTTGATTATTTGGTTAACATAGTAACTGCAGGGTTTCTCCAGTGTAAAGTTAAATATTTTTTTCCCCTTGTGATTAGTAAGTAATCTGTAGCACAATGCGAACAGTTCAGCAACTTCTCACCTAGTGTTTTAGCCTCCATGCCTGAATTTAATTTTACATATTATGTTTGGGGTTGTGAAATGGTGAATGTCAATCCTCTACATTTATTAGCTTGTACGCTTTTTTTTTTTTAATAAATTTATTTATTTTATTTATTTATTTTTGGCTGCGTTGGGGTCTTCATTGCTGCGCGCGGGCTTTCTCTAGTTGTGGCGAGCGGGGGCTACTCTTCGTTGCGGTGCGCGGGCTTCTCATTGCAGCGGCTTCTCTTGTTGCGGAGCACGGGCTCTAGGCACGTAGGCTTCAGGAGTTGTGGCACACGGGCTCTAGAGCACAGGCTCAGTAGTTGTGGCACGTGTCCTCAGTAGTTGTGGCTCGCAGGCTCAGTAGTTGCGGCACGCGGGCCCTAGAGTACAGGCTCAGTAGTTGTGGAGCACGGGCTTAGTTGCTCTGCGGCATGTGGGATCATCCCGGACCAGGGCTCAAACCCGTGCCCCCTGCATTGGCAGGCGGATTCTTAACCACTGCACCACCACGGAAGCCCTTGTACTCTTCTTTTCTAAAAAAAAAAAGAGCTTTACTCTCTCTCTCTACCACCTTTTGTTTACTATCACTAGAAATTAATTGATTTTTTTAAATTCAATGTAGTGCAATTACAATTATTCGTTTGATGTTCAAATTATCCCAAATTTGGCCAATAGAGCCTCTTCCACCTTGCTCTGTGTATCCTTTTGGCAAGACCCCATTAGTCTTTGAGGACTTCCTTGTTTTAGGCTGACTTTATCCTTTACCTGCCATAGATTGGAACCAGTCATTCTATTAAGCTCCTTTTAGAGAGAACTGTATTTAAATTAGAATTTGGGTTTTAACAATGTACACTGCTGAAGTGGTATAACATTTACAATAGACAATTGGCAATATCAATCAAACTTTTTTAATACTTGTAATTCTCTGATTCATATCCTACAGATGTATTACATAATGCACAAAGATTATACAAAGATAAATGTACAAGGATATTCACTGCAATATGTTACAGCAAAAACAAAAAACATCTTCCACAGATAAGAATCCATTACATTATGGTATGCATAGTACACAGCTATTAAAAAGAAAGAACTAGAGGACTTCCCAGGTGGCACAGTGGTTAAGAGTCTGCCTGCCAATTCAGGGGACACAGGTCCGAGCCCTGGTCTGGGAATATCCCACATGCCACGGAGCAACTAAGCCCGTGCGCCACAACTACTGACCCTGAGCTCTAGAGCCCGCATGCCACAACTACTGAAGCCTGAGCACCTAGAGTCCATGCTCCACAGCAAAGAGAAGCCACCGCAATGAGAAGCCCACGCACCGCAACGAAAAGTAGCCCCACTCGCCGCAACTAGAGAAAGCCAGTGCGCAGCAATGAAGACCCAACACAGCCAAAAATAAATAAATGAATAAATAAATTTATTTAAAAATTTAAAAAAAAAGAAATAACTAGATCTACCTGTAGAAATAGATGTCCATGGTGAGAAAAGCAAGTTTCAGAAAGATATTTATAGTGTTTTCTATTTTTTCTATTTTTATAAAAATGACTCCCCCCTCAAAGCTCCCTATATGTATTTGTACTGTTATGTGAACTTAAAGAATGATGTGGAGAGAGACCAGGCTATTAAAAAAAAGGAGAGGAAAACAAAAGCAAAGATGAGGGTGTAAAAAGATTGGAAGGAGAAAATTTAAAAAGGAAAAAACAATCAAAACGAAAGAGGTATGAAGTCCCTCTCCTCTCATCCTGGTTCTCACAGTCACCCCTTAGGGGCTTCTTTTATGTCTTTCCAGATACTATCTATGAATATTTAAGATAGATAGATATTGGGTTGGCCAAAAAGTTCCTTCAGTTTTTAAGTAAAAATAAAAGACACATTTTTCATTTTCACCAAGAACTTCATTGAACAACATATTCACCTTTTGTTCCACTACCTTCTGACATTTTTCAGGCAACTTCATAATTCCCTCTTCCCAAAACTTTTTCTATTTTTGAGCAAAGAACTGTTCCAGGTGCCTTTTACAGTCTTCCAGGGAATGGAAATGTTTTCCATTAAGAGAATTTTGTAAAGACCAAAATAAATGGAAATCCAAAGGTGCAATGTCTGGTGAATATGGCAGATGAATCAGAACTTCCCAGCCAAGCTGTACAATTTTTGCCTGGTCATCAAAGAAACATGAGGTCTTGCATTACCCTGATGGAAGATTATGCATTTTCTCTTGACTGATTCCGGACACTTTTCATCAAGTGCTGCTTTCAGTTGGTCTAATTGGGAGAAGTACTTGTTGGGATTAATCGTTTGGTTTTCTGGAAGGAGCTCATCATAGAGGACTCCTTTCCAATCCCACAATATACACAACATCACCTTCTTTGGTTGAAGACCGGCCTTTGGTGTGGTTGGTGGTGGTTCATTTCACTTCCCCACTATCTCATCTATACCACATTATTGTACAGCATTCACTTTTCATCACCCATTACAATTTGTTTTAAAAATAGAAACTTCATTACGTTTCAGTAGAGAATCGCGTGCGGAAATATGGTCAAGGAGGTTTTTCTCACTTAACTTATGTGGAACCCAAACTTCAAAGTGATTAACATAACCAAGCTATTGCAAATGATTTTCAACGTTTGACTTGGATATTTTGAGTATGTGGGCTATCTCCTGCACGGTATAACGTTGATTGTTCTCAATTAATGTCTCGGTTTGATCGCTATCAACTTCAACTGGTCTACCCGACCATGGAGCATCATCCAGTGAGAAATCTCCAGCATGAAACTTTGCAAACCACTTTTGACATGTTCGGTCAGTCACAGAACCTTATCCATACACTGCACAACTCTCTTTTTGCGTTTCAGTTGCATTTTTACCTTTCTTGAAATAATAAAGCATAATATACCGAAAACGTTGCTTTTTTCTTCCATCTTCAATTTAATAATGGCTACACAAAAATTCACCAATTTTGATTTTTTTTTTTAATGCACGCTGATATGACAGCTGTCACATTACAATCTAACAAAATTGTTTTGAATGAAGTTAAAGACAACTAAGCCCTACCAGAGCCATCTTATGGAAAAACCGAATGAACCTTTTGGCCAACCCGACAGATAGATAGATAGATAGATAGATAGATAGATAGATAGATAGATAGATAGATAGATCTCAAACATATACATTGTTGTCTGTTTTACAGATATGGGATCATACTATATATACTACTGTGTAGCTTTTCTAAAATTTTACTTTTTAAAGTTTCTTTGAAGTATAATCGATTTACAATGTTAGTTTCTACTGTATAGCAAAGTGATTCGGTCATATATATATTCTTTTCCATTATGGTTTATTACAGGATATTGAATATAGTTCCCTGTGCTATACAATAGGACCTTGTAGTCCATCCTATATATAATAGTTTGCATCTGCTAATCCCAAACTCCCAATCCTTCCCTTCCTCACGTCCCTCCCCCTTGGCAACCACAAGTCTGTTCTCTATGTCTGTGAGTCTGTTTCTGTTTCATAGATAAGTTCGTGTCATATTTTAGATTCCACATATAAGTGATATCATATGGTATTTGTCTCTTTCTGACTTACTTCACTTAGTATGATAATCTCTAGGTCCGTCCATGTTGCTGCAAATGGCATTATTTCATTCTTTTTTATGGCTGAGTAGTACTCCATTGTATATGTGTACCACATCTTCTTTATCCATTCATCTGTTGATGGACATTTAGGCTGCTTCTATGTCTCTGCTACTGTAAATAGTGCTACTATGAACACTGGGGTGCATGTAACTTCTTCTTTTTTTTTTTTTTTTTTTTCCCCACACACACTGTATTTTATTTTTACAAGAGATAAATAGACTGACACCAAGCATTGTACATGGATGACCACAACAAAAGCAACAATGATTGCAATTACCAAACATGAAACACACTCATACTATGTCATAATATTGACATTCAGTCCAGTAATCCTCCACTGTAACAGCTCTTTTACTTTGCAGTGAAAATTGATTTGTATATTCTTTGCCTCTGAGTCCTTGTGGGATTTTTTCTTTTTTTAAATTCAACCAGAAAGTCACAAAAATTATACTCATCCTCATCAGTTCACTCAGTCCCATGTAATTAATTTTTTTTTTCATCTTGATCTTTTGTTAGCACTTTTATGAGCTCATCAGTTTTTCATTAGAGTTCTGAAAATGCTTATTCATTCAGTTCAGCAGTACAGTCAGGTACCAGAAACCTGTACTTGTCAGAGTCTTTTCCATGAATTTCCTGAAGATGAAACCCTTTTATAGGAACATATTTACAAAACCATCAGAGTACACCCAGAACTGTCTGTAAATGACAAGACTTAAAAATGACCATGGTTAAAGATTTGATGAAAGTTCATAATAATGCAGTTGACAAGAAAATTAGTTATTTCTGAGATATACATTTTAAAGTAATAACTAGGATTATGACTTATAACATTATACCAGAACATATAAGATTTTTAGAAACTTCATGTAATGTCTGAAACATTTATATTAACATATTTCCATTCAAATAACCCAATGAAAGTTTAGTATTAGTTGTTTTGTTTGTTTGTTTATACTGCAGGTTCTTATTAGTCATCAATTTTATACACATCAGTGTATACATGTCAATCCCAATCGCCCAATTCAGCACACCACTATCCCCACCCCACCGCTGTTTTCCCCCCTCAGTGTCCATATGTCTGTTCTCTACATCTGTGTCTCAACTTCTGCCCTGCAAACCGGCTCATCTGTACCATTTTTCTAGGTTCCACATACATGCGTTAATATACGATATTTGTTTTTCTCTTTCTGACTTACTTCACTCTGTATGACAGTCTCTAGATCCATCCACGTCTCAACAAATGACTCAATTTCGTTCCTTTTTATGGCTGAGTAATATTCCATTGTATATATGTACCACAACTTCTTTATCCATTCGTCTGTTGATGGGCATTTAGGTTGCTTCCATGACCTGGCTATTGTAAATAGTGCTGCAATGAACATTCGGGTGCATGTGTCTTTTTGAATTACGGTTTTCTCTGGGTATATGCCTAGTAGTGGGATTGCTGGGTCATATGGTAATTCCATTTTTAGTTTTTTAAGGAACCTCCATATTGTTCTCCATAGTGGCTGTATCAATTTACATTCCCACCGACAGTGCAAGAGGGTTCCCTTTTCTCCACACCCTCTCCAGCATTTGTTGTTTCTAGATTTTCTGATGATGCCCATTCTAACTGGTGTGAGGTGATACCTCATTGTAGTTTTGATTTGCATTTCTCTAATAATTAGTGATGTTGAGCATCTTTTCATGTGCTTTGTGGCCATCTGTATGTCTTCTTTGGAGAAATGTCTATTTAGGTTTTCTGCCCATTTTTGGATTGGGGTGTTTGTTTCTTTAATATTGAGCTGAATGAGCTGTTTATATATTTTGGAGATTAATCCTTTGTCCGTTGATTCGTTTGCAAATATTTTCTCCCATTCTGAGGGTTGTCTTTTCGTCTTGTTTATGGTTTCCTTTGTGGTGCAAAAGCTTTGAAGTTTCATTAGGTCCCATTTGTTTATTTTTGTTTTTATTTCCATTACTCTAGGAGGTGGATCAAAAAAGATCTTGCTGTGATTTATGTCAAAGAGTGTTCTTCCTATGTTTTCCTCTAAGAGTTTTATAGTGTCCAGTCTTACATTTAGGTCTGTAATCCATTTTGAGTTTATTTTTGTGTATGGTGTTAGGGAGTGTTCTAATTTTATTCTTTTACATGTAGCTGTCCAGTTTTCCCAGCACCACTTATTGAAGAGACTGTCTTTTCTCCATCGTATATCTTTGCCTCCTTTGTCATAGATTAGTTGCCCATAGGTGCGTGGGTTTATCTCTGGGCTTTCTATCTTGTTCCATTGATCTATGTTTCTGTTTTTGTGCCAGTACCATATTGTCTTGATTACTGTAGCTTTGTAGTATAGTCTAAAGTCAGGGAGTCTGATTCCTCCAGCTCCGTTTTTTTCCCTCAAGACTGCTTTGGCTATTCGGGGTCTTTTGTGTCTCCATACAAATTTTAAGATGATTTTTTCTAGCTCCGTAAAAAATGCCATTGGTAATTTGATAGGGATTGCATTGAATCTGTAGATTGCTTTGGGTAGTATAGTCATTTTCACAATGTTGATTCTTCCAATCCAAGAACATGGTATATCTCTCCATCTGTTGGTATCATCTTTAATTTCTTTCATCAGTGTCTTATAGTTTTCTGCATACAGGTCTTTTGTCTCCCTAGGTAGGTTTATTCCTAGGTATTTTATTCTTTTTGTTGCAATGGTAAATGGGAGTGTTTCCATAATTTCTCTTTCAGATTTTTCATCATTAGTGTACAGGAATGCAAGAGATTTCTGTGCATTAATTTTGTATCCTGCAACTTTACCATATTCATTAATTAGCTCTAGCAGTTTTCTGGTGGCAGTTTTAGGATTCTCTATGTATAGTATCATGTCATCTGCAAACAGTGACAGTTTTACTTCTTCTTTTCCAATTTGTATTCCTTTTATTTCTTTTTCTTCTCTGATTGCCGTGGCTAGGACTTCCAGAACTATGTTGAATAATAGTGGTGAGAGTGGACATCCTTGTCTCGTTCCTGATCTTAGAGGAAATGCTTTCAGTTTTTCACCGTTGAGAATGATGTTTGCTGTGGGTTTGTCATATATGGCCTTTATTATGTTGAGGTAGGTTCCCTCTATGCCCACTTTCTGGAGAGTTTTTATCATAAATGGGTGTTGAATTTTGTCAAAAGCTTTTTCTGCATCTATTGAGATGATCATATGGTTTTTATTCTTCAATTTGTTAATATGCTGTATCACATTGATTGATTTGCGTATATTGAAGAATCCTTGCATCCCTGGGATAAATCCCACTTGATCGTGGTGTATGATCCTTTTAATGTGTTGTTGGATTCTGTTTGCTAGTATTTTGTTGAGGATTTTTGCGTCTATATTCATCAGTGATATTGGTCTGTAATTTTCTTTTTTTGTAGTGTCTTTGTCTGGTTTTGGTATCAGGGTGATGGTGGCCTCATAGAATGAGTTTGGGAGTGTTCCTTCCTCTGCAATTTTTTGGAAGAGTTTGAGAAGGATAGGTGTTAGCTCTTCTCTAAATGTTTGATAGAATTCACCTGTGAAGCCATCTGGTCCTGGACTTTTGTTTGTTGGAAGATTTTTAATCACAGTTTCAAGTTCATTACTTGTGATTGGTCTGTTCATATTTTCTGCTTCTTCCTGGTTCAGTCTTGGAAGATTATACCTTTGTAAGAATTTGTCCATTTCTGCCAGGTTGTCCATTTTATTGGCATAAAGTTGCTTGTAGTAGTCTCTTAGGATGCTTTGTATTTCTGCAGTGTCTGTTGTAACTTCTCCTTTTTCATTTCTGATTTTATTGATTTGAGTCCTCTCCCTCTTTTTCTTGATGAGTCTGGCTAATGGCTTATCAATTTTGTTTATCTTCTCAAAGAACCAGCTTTTAGTTTTATTGATCTTTGCTATTGTTTTCTTTGTTTCTATTTCATTTATTTCTGCTCTGATCTTTATGATTTCTTTCCTTCTGCTAACTTTGGGTTTTGTTTGTTCTTCTTTCTCTAGTTCCTTTAGGTGTAAGGTTAGATTGTTTACTTGAGATTTTTCTTGTTTCTTGAGGTAGGCTTGTATAGCTATAAACTTCCCTCTTAGAACTGCTTTTGCAGCATCCCATAGGTTTTGGGTTGTCGTGTTTTCATTGTCATTTGTCTCTAGGTATTTTTTGATTTCCTCTTTGATTTCTTCAGTAATCTCTTGGTTATTTAGTAACGTATTGTTTAGCCTCCATGTGTTTGTGTTTTTTACGTTTTTTCCCCTGTAATTCATTTCTAATCTCATAGCGTTGTGGTCAGAAAAGATGCTTGATGATTTCAATTTTCTTAAATTTACTGAGGCTTGATTTGTGACCCAAGATGTGATCTATCCTGGAGAATGTTCCGTGTGCACTTGAGAAGAACGTGTAATCTGCTGTTTTTGGATGGAATGTCCTATAGATATCAATTAAATCTATCTGGTCTATTGTGTCATTTAAAGCTTCTGTTTCCTTATTTATTTTCATTTTGGATGATCTGTCCATTGGTGTAAGTGAGGTGTTAAAGTCCCCCACTATTATTGTGTTACTATCAATTTCCTCTTTTATAGCTGTTAGCAATTGCCTTATGTAATGAGGTGCTCCTATGTTGGGTGCATATATATTTATAATTGTTATATCTTCTTCTTGGATTGATCCCTTGATCATTATGTAGTGTCCTTCCTTGTCTCTTGTAACATTCTTTATTTTAAAGTCTATTTTATCTGATATGAGTATAGCTACTCCAGCTTTCTTTTGATTTCCATTTGCATGGAATATCTTTTTCCATCCCCTCACTTTCAGTCTGTATGTGTCCCTAGGTTTGAACTGGGTCTCTTGTAGACAGCATATAGATGGGTCTTGTTTTTGTATCCATTCAGCAAGCCTGTGTCTTTTGGCTGGAGCATTTAATCCATTCACGTTTAAGGTAATTATCGATATGTATGTTCCTATGACCATTTTCTTAATTGTTTTGGGTTTGTTTTTGTAGGTCCTTTTCTTCTCTTGTGTTTCCCACTTAGAGAAGTTCCTTTAACATTTGTTGTAGAGCTGGTTTGGTGGTGCTGAATTCTCTTAGCTTTTGCTTGTCTGGAAAGCTTTTGATTTCTCCATCAAATCTAAATGAGATCCTTGCCGGTTAGAGTAATCTTGGTTGTAGGTTCTTCCCTTTCATCACTTGAAGTATATCATGCCACTCCCTTCTGGCTTGTAGAGTTTCTGCTGAGAAATCAGCTGTTAACCTTATGGGAGTTCCCTTGTATGTTATTTGTCGTTTTTCCCTTGCTGCTTTCAATAATTTTTCTTTGTCTTTAATTTTTGCCACTTTGATTACTATGTGTCTTGGCGTGCTTCTCCTTGGGTTTATCCTGTATGGGACTCTCTGCGCTTCCTGGACTTGGGTGGCTATTTCCTTTCCCATGTTAGGGAAGTTTTTCACTATAATCTCTTCAAATATTTTCTCTGGTCCTTTCTCTCTCTCTTCTCCTTCTGGGACCCCTATAATGCGAATGTTGTTGCGTTTAATGTTGTCCCAGAGGTCTCTTAGGCTGTCTTCATTTCTTTTCATTCTTTTTTCTTTAGTCTGTTCCGCAGCAGTGAATTCCACCATTCTGTCTTCCAGGTCACTTATCCGTTCTTCTGCCTCAGTTATTCTACTATTGATTCCTTCTAGTGTAGTTTTCATTTCAGTTATTGTACTGGTCATCTCTGTTTGTTTGTTCTTTAATTCTTCTAGGTCTTTGTTAATCATTTCTTGCATCTTCTCAATCTTTGCCTCCATTCTTATTCCAAGGTCCTGGATCATCTTCACTATCATTATTCTGAATTCTTTTTCTGGAAGGTTGCCTATCTCCACTTCATTTAGTTGTTTTTCTGGGGTTTTTTCTTGTTCCTTCATCTGGTATATAGCCCTCTGCCTTTTCATCTTGTCTATCTTTCTGTAAATGTGGTTTCTGTTCCACAGGCTGTAGGACTGTAGTTTTTCTTGCTTCTGCTGTCTGCCCTCTGGTGGTTGAGGCTATCTAAGAGGCTTGATGGGAGGCTCTGGAGGTGGGTAGAGCTGACTGTTGCTCTGGCAGTCAGAGCTCTGTAAAACTTTAATCCACTTGACTGTTGCTGGGTGGGGCTGGGTTCCCTCCCTGTTGGTTGTTTTGCCTGAGGCAACCCAACACTGGAGCCTACCCCGGCTCTTTGGTGGGGCTAATGGCAGACTCTGGGAGGGCTTACGCCAAGGAGTACTTCCCAGAACCTCCGCTGCCAGTGTCCTTGTCCCCACGGTGAAACAGAGCCAGCCCCCGCCTCTGCAGGAGACCCCCCCCAACACCAGCAGTTATGTCTGGTTCAGTCTCCCCCAGGGTCACTGCTCCTTCCCCTGGGTCCCGATGCACACACTATTTTGTGTACGCCCTCCAATAGTGGGGTCTCTGTTTCCCCCAGTCCTGTCGAAGTCCTGCAATCAATTCCCACTAGGCTTCAAAGTCTGATTCTCTATGAATTCCTCCTCCTGTTGCCGGACCCCCAGGTTGGGAAGCCTGACGTGGGGCTCAGAATGTTCACTCCAGTGGGTGGACTTCTGTGGTATAAGTGCTCGCCAGTCTGTGAGTCACCCACCCAGCAGTTATGGGATTTGATTTTACTCTGATTGCGCCCCTCCTACCGTCTCACTGTGGCTTCTCCTCTGTCCTTGGATGTGGGGTATCCTCCTTGGTGAAGTCCAGTGTCTTCCTGTCGATGATTGTCCAGCAGCCAGTTGTGATTCTGGTGCTCTCGCAAGAGGGAGTGAGAGCACGTCCTTCTACTCCGCCATCTTGGTTAATCTCTCCGTAACTTCTTGAATTATAGTTTTCTCTGGATATACGCCCAGAAGTGGGATTGCAGGATCATATGGCAACTCTATTTTTAGCTTTTTGAGGAACCTCCATACTGTTTTCCATAGTGGCTGCATCAATTTACATTCCCACCAACAGTGTAGGAGGTTTTCCTTTTCTCCATACCATACCCTCTCCAGTATTTGTTATTTGTAGACTTTTTAATGCTGGCCATTCTGACTGGTGTGAGGTGGTACCTCATTATAGTTTTGATTTGCATTCCTCTAATAATTAGCGATGTTGAACATCTTTTCATGTGCCTGTTGGCCATCTGTATGTCTTTTTGGAGAAATGTCTATTTAGCTCATTTGCCCATTTTTCAATTGGGTTGTTTTTTTGTTGTTGACTTGTATGAGCTGTTTGAATATTTTGGAAATTAAGCCCTTGTGGGTTGCCTCATTTGCAAATACTTTCTCCCAGTCTGTAGGTTTGTCTTTTCATTTTGTTTATGATTTCCTTTGCTGTACAAAAGCTTGTAAGTTTGATTAGGTCCCATTTGTTTATTTTTGCTTTTATTTCTATTGCGCTGGGAGACTGACCAAAGAAAACACTGGTATGATTTATGTCAGAGAATGTTTTGCCTACGTTCTCTTGTAACAGTATTATTGTGTCATGTCTTATATTTAAGTCTTTAAGCCCTAAAATTTAAATTTTATATGTTAGATTTTCCATATTGATACATATACACTACCTCCTTTTACACAACTGTATAATAGTCAGTGTTACTTTTATAATTACAAAAGCTAAGGGATTTTTTAAAAAGCTTAAAAGTACAAGGAAGTACAAAGATATCCAACTATGAGTAACATTTATTGCTATAGACAGATTACAGTCTTTTCCACAGTGGTAGAAAATTTATCATTGATATAAGCAAAATTCATTGATATGGGAATTACTAAGGCAAAACACAAATTTTAGTGGAAGATTAGTATGAGAGAGGAAAGTATAACCATACATAATTGTAGAATAGTTTGTATTGGATGTGGAACATGCAGCAAATTTCATGAGCAAGCTAACATATCTAAATAACTTAAGCATTTCCACTACATTTTAACATCTTAGTAAAATTTCTCATAGAGATTATATAGCTTTGAAAATTCAGTTTATCAACAATAGATATCGTATGTTCTGGAACTAGAGACCTGGGACAGAATGGCAGTTTCACCATTTATTGGCTATGTTACAAGTCATTTAAACTGTTTAAGCGTCAACATCTTGGTTTTTTTTGGTTTTTTTGTTTTTGACCCCGCCTCGAGGCTTGCGGGATCTTAGTTCCCCGACCAGGGATTAAACCTGGGCCCTGGCAGTGAAAGCACAGAGTCCTAACCACTGGACCTAGAGGGGATTCCCTCCTCAGCTTCGAGATGACAAAAAATGTCCAGCCCTCACAGAGCTGTCATGATGATTAAGTTAGATGATGCAAATGTTTACCCATATTAAGCTCTTAATAAATGGTAACTATTATTGTTAATAATACATCTAGCACCTTGCCAAGTACTTGCACCATGCAGAAGAAATACAAGATGATTAGTGGTTGCTTAGGGTTTGGTAGGATGTGGGGATGGGGGTGATAGTCACAGAATATGAGGTTTCTTTCTTTCTTTTTTTAAAATGGACTTTATGTTTTAGATCACTTTTAGGGTCACAGCAAAACTGAGTATGAAGTACAGTGTTCCTACATATTCCCTTACCACACACACGCATAGCCTCCCTCCAACCTCCATTATTAACATTTGTTACCATCTATGAACCTACACTGACAATTCATTACCACCCAAAGTCCACAGTTTACATTTAGGGTCTCTCCTGGTGTTTTACATTCTATAGGTTTTGACAAATATGTAATGACATGTATCCACCATTACAGTATCATATGGAATATGAAGTAGTTTTATTGCCCTAAAAATCCTCTGTGCTCTACCTATTTGGTTTCTTTTTGAGGTGATGTAGATGTTTTAAAATTGACTATAGTAACGGTTGTACATATCTGTAAATATACTAAAAGCCACTGAATTGTACACTTTAAATGGGTGAATTTTATGGTATATGAACTATATCTCAATAAAGCTGTCCCCACCAAGAAACACTAAACAAGAAATTATAGTCTTACTGGGAAGATTAAAAAGAAACCTGAAAAAGATAATCACAAGCAGAATGTGATTTAAGTCAGTCTCTAGTAAAAGTTTTAGTAGTTCTTAGGGTGTTGGAAATGCAAATTCTTGGACCCTATTCCAGACCTACTGAATCAGAAACTCTGAGAAGTTTATTTTTAACAAGGCCTTATGGAGATTTTGATGCTTGTTAAGGTTTGAGTACCATAGCTATAGGAGCAGTGCTTCTCAAGATTTAACGTGCATACAAATCACTTAGTGATCATATTAAAATGGAGATTTTGATTCAGTTGGCCTGGGTGGAATGTGGGATTCTGCATGTCTAACAAGCTCCCAGGTGATCCTGCTGCTGCTGCTCTATGGGCCCAACCTTGAGCAGCAAAAGCTATGCGGGAACAAGAGCACAGTCACCCCTCGGTATCTGAGGGAGACTGGTTCCAGGACAGATAACAAAATCCAGGTATGCTCAAATCCCATAGATTTGATTCCACACAAATTCAACAAACTGTAGATCATAAACAAAGTGTATGTATTGAAAAAAATCCAAGTATAAGTGGACCCACGCAGTTTAAACCCATGTTGTTCAAGGGCCAACTGTAGTAGAAACCACATCACTGTGGGCCAGTTAGGTTGGGAAGCACAGAGGCCTGAAGCTCAGTGTCCCTTCAAACATTACAAGTACCAAATCAGGTGAGACTTGTGGTCTACCTGTGTTAGTATTAGATCATCTGACAAAGACCCTATGGTGGAAGGACAGGATATCTTCCTTTACATTTTTCAAGTTAGAAACATGCTTCAAGACATCTGAATTTTCCTTTGTAATCAACTGTGGTCTGGCCTTCTATGACTTTACTCAACCCTTAAAAAATATGTTTATATTTTCAACCAATAATGAAAATATTCTCTTAGTAAAAAGCTTAGTATCAAGAGCTTGAAGGGATTTAGGAATAACATAATCTAGTCCCTTCATTTCATAGCTCAAACAGGTCCAAAATGATCAAAATGAAGTCTCAGGGGCCAGATTAGAATTGAGCTCTCTAAAACCCAGACCAGCAGTCTTTCAGCTCTGCTATCACTTCAAGTTCCCTTATGCAGCTAGATCCGCCAGCACCCCTTAGTAGCCAATCATCACCCTCCAGTTTTAATATTGGTCATATATATCTCTGCATTAGCTGTTAACTCCCTCTCTGCTGTGATTCTGGGCATGGGTCTCCTACCACCACTCAAATTCCTCTAATACCCAATTAGTTCCTCCCACACCCTAAACATCCCAAACTCTAACTCCTTTCCTTATACTCTTCCAAGTACCCCCACTTCTAGGACTCTAGAGTTTCATGGAATTCCTTTCCCTATGACAAGTGCTCCTTACTGCTCACCCCAAATCCTGCCTCTTAATGGCAGTTCCTACAACCACTGGCGGTGGAATCAAGTGTTCTTCATGGCCATCAAATCATGAATCTCACACCCGTGTCTTTATATTCCGCATCTTGCTTGATCCTCACACGCAAGGGAAGCAGGTTTACCAGCCCACAGTGTGAAGTAGTACTTCCTGTTTTTCTGATTCAAATTTACCTCACATAAAACTTCATCGGATGCCTGTTGTTTGTGAAAATTTCCAAATTTACTTTACCCAGATCACTTGACTTCAGTCTTATTCCATATCATCTTCTTTTTAAATCAATGTTTAAGTCTATCTTAATGTCAGAGTTGCCTACTCTTTTGATCATTTTTCTCCTAAATAATTTTTGGTATGATAAGTGCCAAATGATTACTCAAAGTCTAAAAACACCTCAACTGTAATGGAGTACACTGTACTCACATCCTTGCAAGTGTCCTATTTCCTCATTTTCCCAGACCAATCAGACCTTAAACAATGGGACATATATAAGGAGCTGTATTTCATCAGTGTACTTACACTGAGTCAGTCTTGCACTGACCTTCACGTCCCTATCTCTTGAGGCTATATCCATGCTTTATACTCCAGTCTCTTGGTAGTCCCAAGCATGGGCATTTGTATTCCTGGCCTCTGTTCAAACGGCCTCCTGATGCTGACTCACCAGCCCAATATTAACCTAGGAAACAGGCCTTTCTACTCCTGTCCAAGCTAATAGCACAGTTCGATTCTTCTGTGACTTTGTTTCACAGGTTTAGTTTGCCTTCTACTCTTCTTTCTCCTTCAAAAGGTATCTACCAGCATTGGATCTACTTTCCAAATTTAAGTCTTCACACACTCCTTTTGAAAATAAAAATTATTTAGCTAAAAATTTATCTAATATACTACCCCCTACCCTGAATCCACGCCATACTTTGGGTCTGCCAGGACTCTGTATCTTGGCCCATTTTCACCTGATCACGATGGAGCTCTGACTAATACAATGCTAACTTTTACCCATGTATATATTTAATTCCCTTTAAAAGCCTTAACAGATTAGTCAAGCATGGTTCTTCTTTTTTCTTAGAGATTATGGTGGGTAATCTGGGCAACAATTTCTTACCCTTTATTATAGATCAGTGCTTCTTGAATTTAATGTTCTGTTAAAATCAGATTCTGATCCAGCAGGTCTTAGGAGGAGCCCATGATTATACATTTCTAACCAGTTTCCAAGTGATGCTCTGATGTTGGTCTGCAAAGTACATGGTTATAGACTTCATCATGAATAGCAGTGAAACTCATCAGATTTCCAGACATTACTGGGGTTCTCCTAGGAATTTTCTTAAGAGGTGAAAGTCACACTGTACCTGCAGTATGCTGGTATAGCCAACGTTCATGTATTGGCCAGCAGTTCCCCCATTTCACCCATAAGTTCACTCAAAACTCTTCAGCATTTGTATCGCTGGGTCCCAGCTTCCCCACCCACCTCCACAGTCTGTCAATTAAACCTGGTTCACATTATTCGTATTGTTATCCATTAGATATACTTAATCCTTTGGTTTCAAGGGACAATGTGTGAATATGATGAACTCTCTCTCCAATTAACCCCCCCCCCTGCAATCTTTCTTCATAAAATCTACAAATTAAACTACTCCTCTATCTTTAGATACCGAATATGAGGGCTGGGGGTTTGGGGCAAGTTTTGCTAATAAACAGAATTTATTTAAAATGAGAACTAGCAATTAAAAAAAAAAAATCTTTGTTTCTAAACCAGAAGATAAAAAGTTAAAATGTAATCACTGAGTGCTAAATGCCAAAGAGTAATAGTCATCTACCCATTACCCTTATATCATAGCAATGTAGGAGATATCCTTTCCTTTACAAACATCTTTCTCTTTACACAGATTGAGTTTTAAGTCAATAGCAATACATTAAGAGTTGAAAGCAGCCTCTACAGGAAAGGCAGAATTGGGGTTATATGTCTGAATGACACATGTTCCAAAGTCAGGTCTAAATAACTTCCTGATTCACTATTCACTATTATATTTTCTACGCCTCTTTCCTCACTAATAAGTTATATAATCAAGACAATCTATGTTCTTTCTACTCCTACTTCCAATATTCAAGGTTTATGGAAACCATGCACTGAAACTGACTAGACTCAGACCCTCAGAGATGAAGTGAAATCTTAATTACTTAATTAGTGGCTCAGTGGGAGCTAGGGCACCAAACAGGGATTTATAGAGAATCAGAGGAGTCTGTGGGACATGGGGAGAGTAGATCCCCAGGATCATTCCTTACACTTGGAGAATCTGGGGGCATGTAACAGGCTAAGATGTACTAGGGTGGAGGGAAGAGACAAGGTAACCATTCATTCATTCAATACTCTGCAAACTATGAGGTGCTAGGGGAGACAGCAGAGAATGAGTCAGGTAGCTTCTCCGTCATGGGGCTTATATTCTATGTTACCTAGATCCAGCCTTCTCCCTGGTTTTCCTTAAGTAATCTTACTATTTAACTATTATAGAATTTACGATTTACACTAGAATTCATAAACTCAAATGCCTAAAAGGCCAGGCAGGTAAATCAGAGTTGATTTAAGACCATAGGACATGGTAACATTTGGCAAATTCTGGCCTAAAGGCAATGAAATTTTTGAAAAAAAATTTAGTATCTTGGGGTAAGAGTCCATACCTGGAGACTTTATGGTCTAGATTTCTGTAAACAGATCCAATTTCAGGTAAATTTTTAACAAAGACAAATTATTAAATATATAATAAACATGACTTCTATCTTTAAAACTTTTTTCATGAAAATAAATTCACAAATTTATCCAATCAGTCTTGTGATCTATTTTTGATCCAAAAAAAAAAAAAAAAAACTTAGTGGAAAAGTATAAAGAAATGTCTAGAAACTCTGGGTTCTAGTCCTCTTTTTCATGACTTTCTATCTGGTCTAGGACAAATTGTAATCTTCCTGAAACTTCTCTCAGGATCATTTTGAGATTCTAAGGAGATGTATGTTTAGGTGTTGTATTTTGGGAAGGAGACAACACAGCAATTAGTGACTTAAAAATTGGACAACGGGATGCAGAATCCACAGAGACAGCTCTGATTGTGAAAAATCTGACAGTTAAAGGAGGAATGTGACATAACCAGCATGTCTAAGCTTGGGCTTAGACATGTACCACAGACTAGGTGGTTTAAACAACAGAAATTTATTTTTCACAGCCTGGAGCCTAGAAGTTTCAAGGTGCCAGCATGGTTCAGTTCTGGTAAGGGCTCTCTTCCTGGCTTGTAGATGGCCACCTTTTCACTGTGTCCTCACATGGTGGGGCGGGGGGAGAGAAAGAGAGCAAGGCAATAATCCCATTGTAAGGGTCCCACCCTGATAACCTTATCTAAACCTAATTATCCTCAAAGGCCCAATCAATCTCCAAATACCATCACACTGGGAGTTAGGGCTTCAACATGAGAATTCAGAGGCACACAATTCAGTCCACAGCATTTCTCCCCTGGCTCCCAAAATTCATATCCTTCTCACATGCAAAATATTTACATTCATTCCATCCCACAGCCCTAAAAGTCTTAATTCATTCCAGCATCAACTCTAAAAAGTCCAAAAGCTCATCTAAATGTCATCTAAATCTGATATGGGTGAGACGCAAGATTCTTCATGAGGTAAGATTCCTCTCCAGCTGTGAACCTGTAAAACCAGACAAGTTATGTGCTTCCAAAATATAATGGTGGGACAGGCATAGGATAGACATTCCCATTCCAAAAGAAGAAATCAGAAGGAAGAAAGGGGTGAGGGGACCCAAGGAAGTCCAAAACCTAGTAAGACATAGATCTTAAGGCTCAAGAAGTATCCTTTTTGGCTCTATGTCCCACTTTCCAGGCCCACTGGGGTGGAAGTGTCACCCCCATGGCTCTGTGGGGTAGCCTTTGGCTCTGTGGGATACCACCCCCCAAGGCTCCTGGTGGAGGCCAAAAGGCTTGTTGAAACTGAAGTTGTGGCCCTGATGATCTCTGAATCACCTTTGGGGGTCATTTCTCCCTCTTCTTGAAGAATAATGCACGTTCACAGCCAAATAGTTCTATCATCCCATCCTGTCAGATCCAAAAAGTCCAACAGCTTTTCTTCATTTCATCCTGTCTCCTTCCCCCAGAGTTAAAAGCGGCAGTGCTTTTGCTCATAGAATCCCATAAGCTACTTATCAAGTGATTGTTCAGCCACACTCTTAGCGTTCTTTCCAGAACAAACTTTCTCTTTTTTTTTTTGCAACATGGATAGGCTGAGAATTTTCCAAATCTTCAAATTCTGGTTCCTTTTAGCTTAACAATTCCTTCTTCAATTCCTCTCTCTCCTTTGCATTTCACTAAAAGCAGTTAGAAAGAACCAAGTTGCTCCACCAACACTTTGCTTAGAAATCTCCTCAGCTAAATATTTGATTTCACTGCTTACAATTCTTCCTTCCACACAACACTAGAACATAGTTCAGCCAAGTTCTTTACCATTTTATGACAAGAATTGCCTTTCCTCTAGTTTCCAATAACCTGTTCCTCATTTCCATCTGCGATCTCACCAGAATCACCTTTAATGTTCATATTTCTAGCCTCTACCCATTACCCAGTTACAAAGCTGCTTCCACATTTTGGGTATTTGTTACCACAGAACCCCACTCCCGGTACCAAAATCTTAGTCAGCTTGGGCTGCCATAAAAAAATACGATAGGCAGAGGGGGAGGGGGCAGGGAGAGCAAGCTCTCTGTCTGGTGTCTTTTCTCATAAGGGTACCAATCCCATCACAAGGGACCTACTCTCTGACCTCATCTAAACCTAATTATCAATATCTCCCAAAGGCCCCATCTCCAAATACCATCAATACTGGGGGTTAGTGCTTCAAGATATGGATTTTGGGAGGACACGATTCAGTCCATAGTACAGTAGCTCAGCATGTCTCTGATAGGTTGGGTAGCAGAACACAACTAGTTTCCCCAGGAGGCTGAGGGAGGAGGGCAGAAGAGAAGGAATTAAAGAAGACTTTGAGTTGGTGTAGTATACCAAAGGAATGCAGATTTCAGCAAGAGATCTTTCTGTTGGGGATTCTGATCACCACTTCATTTTCATAAGCTCAAGATGTGGCTATATGACACTTCAAATTCTTTGAAGTAATGAAAACATGAATACAACTTTTTTTTTTTTTTTTTTTTTTTTTTTTACATGGAGCTTTTATTTATTTATGGCTGTGTTGGGTCTTAGTTTCTGTGCGAGGGCTTTCTCCAGCTGCGGCAAGCGGGGGCCACTCTTCATCGCGGTGCGCGGGCCTCTCATCATCGCGGCCTCTCCTGTTGCGGAGCACAGGCTCCAGACGCGCAGGCTCAGCAATTGTGGCTCACGGGCCCAGCCGCTCCGCGGCATGTGTGATCCTCCCAGACCAGGGCTCGAACCCGTGTCCCCTGCATTGGCAGGCAGATTCTCAACCACTGCGCCACCAGGGAAGCCCATGAATACAACTTTTATAAAAACATTATGAGAAAGACTCAGGATTCTTCAGAGAACTTTGAAGCAAGTTTAGAAAACAGATCCAGGCTAAATTTCACTCATTCTCTTTGAAACAGAACCCTGTGACTGGGTCCAAATAACACTAAAATAAAGGTCTAACAGTTGGGGCTAGCGGTGCGAGTTGGACTAGGGAAGGACAAGTGTGATATGGAAATATGGCAAAGCCAAGAGAGAATAAATTACCTGCCAGGCACTCTTTTCATGTCTAGACTTAAATGTTTAATGGGTTTAGAAGTCATTAAAACAGCCAGATGTGCTGTAGCTTGTGTTCAAGATACACGGTAAGGTCACTCTGATGTGATGAGGACAAACAGAGTAGGGTAGGCTACATGATGTTGAAGGGGCTTTCCAATGTTAAATACTCTGCCTCTTCTACAAGGATGTGACACTTTCTGGAGATTAAATGCTGCTTCTAGATGAGGATGATGACCTTTTTTTTTTTTTTTTTTTAATTTTTGGCTGCGTTGGGTCTTCGTTGCTGCTTGTGGGCTTTCTTTACTTGGGGCGAGTGGGGGCTACTCTTCGTCGCGGTGTGAGGGCTTCTCATTGCAGTAGTTTCTCTTTTTGCGGAGCACGGGCTCTAGGTGCGCGGGCTTCAGTAGTTGCAGCACGCAGGCTCAGTAGTTGTGGCTCACGGGCTCTAGAGTGCAGGCTCAGTAGTTGTGGTGCATGGGCTTAGTTGCTCCGCGGCATGTGGGATCTTACCGGACCAGGGCTCGAACCCTTGTCCCCTGCATTGGCAGGCGGATTCTTAACTACTGCACCACCAGGGAAGCCCATGATGACCCTTTTCTAACATGACCAAGGGGAAAGAGGCTCAGTAGGGCCAGCTTCCAGAGACCAGAAAGAAGAAATGAAATGATTAAGCTGGCATCATTCATTCAAATGAACTCAGAGAGGCCACCTAGGGCTGTAAGAGTAGGGAAGAGGAGTAAACAAGGGCTTCAGGGAGAAAATGGTTAAAATTACAAAAAACTTAAAATAGTGGAGGAAAGGAACTAGGTATCTAGTAAAGAGAAGGAAAGAGAGAGCTCCTGCTGAGAAAAAGGATACCAGATTTATTTGAGTTCCTCAGAAAAGGAAAGGAATGAGAAAGAGACCCTTTCAGGAATTTAAAGGAAGAAAGAGTGGAGAAGAAAAAAATCCACTGAGAAATCACTAAGAAATAGAAAATCAATAATACTAGTTAGCACTGAAAAAGATCTTCCCAGTTTCAAAACATCTTGTCAGTGTATTCACAGTTACCAGCACAGCTCCTGGCACATAAGAGATAACACACTAAATATTTGCGGAGTGAAAGAATGTTACTGAGTCCTCACAACAACCCTGCAAGCGGGGAATATAGAACTCAAGATTAACATGGTGAAATATGACAAAATATATATGTACAATATAAAAAGAATAAAATCTAGAATATGGGAGACAGACTAGCTACAATTTAGAACACGGACAAACTTTAGACTTGTGAAGCACTTGAAATTACATGAAAATTTTGCTTCCATTTTTCTAGTGAGAGGCTTCAGAGCTTTTATTAAGAATTTCAATATGAGTTTATGAGCAACTGATGTATTATTAGGTTAATTATTAACTTGTGTTGAGAAAGGACAGGTGGGAATTTATACACACATGTATATATTCTTACAATTAGCTTAAGAAGTTCAAATGAAAATGAGTGCAAAAACACTCAAAAAATTTCATACCTAGGTTATAGTTTTATGTGTATTTACATACTACCTGAATTATCTTTTGGACATGTCTGATTACAAGGTAAACAACACCTCAAAGATTCAGACCAACACTGCCACTTTGCTATTCTCTTTATATCCTACTCCTCCCCCTGACCCACCTCAAGCAATTTTTAGATACATTCTTCCTAATGCTGCCTAGCAAAGTTATGAATACAACAAAGGCACTTAACCACTTCAGGCTTTGAGTTTGGTTTCTCAATAAATGTTAAAAACACTTTCATATTGAATATATTCACTGGTAGTAATCCTTTAAACTGGAGAGTAAGCAAAATATACTCTTTCAGAGAAGTTACACATTCTAATGGAAAGAGCTAGACAGGCATACACCATACCAATTCTGTATAAAGCTCATAAAAGTTTCCAACCTGAAACTCCCTAAGTGAAATTTACAAGAAACAAAAACTGAAACACTGAACACTGGCGTCCTTAACACCCATTCACTGAAGCTTCTGCTTGGTGTTGGATTTTAAGACATTATTGCTTTTCTCTAATTATGAAAACAAACTTGTGTACACATATTTGTTACTGTTACTTAACCGGCTCGCCTCCCCTTTAAACTAGGCAGAGACTTGAAACCCACTGAAACCCACTAAAAGAATTACACTTTGGTGCGTTCTTTAAAAAATTATTTTAAATTATTACTCTTACCAGAAAGCCCCAGAATGAAATCAAATGAGCCCTAAGGCGAAGCAGAAACTACAGCGGAGGAAGAAAAAAATCTGTATGAGAGCAATTAAACTAAAGCGCAGTCCTTGAACCGCTAAACATCCAGGGATCGGGTATACGTTTTTTCCTTCTTTCGGGGTTGGGGTTGGGGGGAGTGCGGGTTAAGCAGCGGTAAGAAAGGCTGGACAATAAAATTCAGAGGTCAATTCAAAACGCCTGGAACAGTGAAAAACTATAGAGGAGAAGCACCGAAGTCCGAGTCGTATTAGGGGCTCGGCAGGTAGCTTTCTCGGGGGTAGGTACCGGGACTTCAAAGGACGGGAACGGGGGCTGGACGGAAAGGGAGTAGTGGGACAGGGAGGGGGATGAAAGCAAAAAAACAGAGCAGGCCGCGTAGGCGCGGGAGAGGGCAGGCCGGCAGGGAGCCCGGGGTGGGGGCGACGGGGGGGGACGGGGGGGAACGGGGGGGCGGCGGCGGCGGCGGCGGCGGCGGCGGCGGCGGCGGCGGCGGCGGCGGCGGCGGCGGCGGGTGGGGGGCCCCGGCCCCGCCCCGCCCCCGCCCCGGGGAGGCCCAAGCGCCCGCCCGTCCCCCTTACCAGAGGAAGCAGGAAGCCCCACAGCAGGGCGGCCGCGGCGGGGGTCAGCGGGTGCTGCAGTCCCATCGGACTGCCTGGTGAGCGCCCGGCGGCGCGGCGCGAGGCGGGGCGGGCTCCGGGTTCCCTCGCGGCGCTGCTTCGGTGGCTAGGCCGGACAGGGGCGGCCGGCAGGGTTAGGCTGGGGCCGCCGCGGCTGCTGGAGCCGCCACTGCAGCGCCGACTTCCCCTTCCGGCCCCGCCCGGAGGCCGCGGAAACCCCGACGGGGCACGTGGAGTCCGGGTCTGCGCGCGCCGCCCGCCGGGCTCTCTCAGGTTCCCGGCGCTGGCCGGCACCGGCAGCGGGTCTGGGCGTGTCTCTTTCCAGCTGCGTGACCTGAACTGTTCCCGGGTCCGGGCAGGCGAAGGGACTTTTTCAAGGCCTTCTTCTTCCTAGAAGCGGCGGAGCGCCTGTTCAGTTCCCCACTAACCACCCAGGTGCTCGAGCCAAAAACCTACATGCTCTGAGTCTTAATTCACCTGCTCATCAGCAGTCCTAGGCTCTCTCACACGTATGTCCCCCAAACGCCCACCTTCTCCTAAACCGCAGTGACCACCCCGAGACCACTGTGGTTTCTCTCCTCCAAACTGGTTTCCGTTTCCACTCCCCACAGCCCATTATCCACACAGCTGTCCTGGAGAGATCTTTTTGAAAGTGTAAATCAGATCATGTCACTCCCAACCACACTTAGAATAAAATCAAAGCTCTACTCTGGGACTTCCCTGGTGGTCCAGTGGTTAAAAATCCACCTGCCAATGCAGGGGACAGGGGTTCGAGCCCTGGTCCCAGAAGATCCCACATGCCATGGAGCAACTAAGCCCGTGTGCCACAACTACTGAAGCCCACGCGCCTAGAGCCCGAGCTCTGCAACAAGAGAAGCCGCCGCAATGAGAAGCCTGACACTGCAACAAAGACCCAACACAGCCATAAATAAATAAATTTATTTTTTTAAAAAACGGAAACACTCTACTCTGGAGGACAAAGTTTATATAACATGGTCCGTGCCTGCTTCTCTGACCCCATCTTCACTGTTTTCCCACGCTCGCTTCAAGCCACATGGGCCGCCTTCGGTTCTTCCGGCCTTTGTACTGGTAGTCCTCCCTGCTGGAATGCTCCTCTCTCTGAATACCTGGCACGCTGGCATTCACTTATCAGCTTAAATGTCACTTCCTCAGAGAGAACTTATTTATTTACTTTTTTAGTTAATTTATTTATTTTTGGCTGCATTGGGTCTTCGTTGCAGTGTCAGGCTTCTCATTGCGGCAGCTTCTCTTGTTGCGGAGCTCGGGCTCTAGGCGCGCGGGCTTCAGTAGTTGTGGCACGTGGACTCAGTAGTTGTGGCTCACGGGCTCTAGAGCGCAGGCCCAGTAGTTGTGGCACACAGGCTTAGTTGCTCCACAGCATGTGGGGTCTTCCAGGACCAGGGCTCAAACCCGTGCACCCTGCATTTGCAGGCGGATTCTCAACCACTGCGCCACCAGGGAAGTCCTGAGGGAACTTATTGACATACCCAATCTAAAGTAGCCACCCAGTCACTTTCATATCACATGATTTATTTTAATTCTCTGCACAGCACTTTTCACTCTCATATTCTCTTACTTATTTATCTCATTGTTTATTTATGATATAGATTCCCACTTGATAGAAAGGTGTATCTTTGCTTTGGTCACTGCTGTATCCATTACAACATTTGGCTTAAAGTTGGTCCTCAAATATTTGTTGGACGAATATTCAATACCAAACACTGAATAGAATGCTGTCCCCGCCATCCCACAGCTCATGGTTTAGTGAAGGACATAGATGTGTGAGCAAACAGTTCAGGGTGAGTAGTGACCCTTTTGTTTGCATAAGATGCTATGGGAGTATCAAAGGGACATTTTAAAGGGGTGCCAGGAAAAATTTCAACCTAAGCTGAGTCTAGAAGGCTGAGTTAATTTTAGCCAGGCAATGGGTAGGAGAAGGGGGAGACTTCCAGGAAGAATGAACCATTAGTGTCAAAGCCAAAGGTGACATTGGAGGAACTGCAAAACTTGGGCTTGGCTGAAGTTTTGAGTGATGATAGATGAAATGAGAGAAGAAGGCAGAGGCCAAATCACAAATAGAGTGGGGCATCCTGCTTGGAACTTTAGGCTTCGTCTAGTTGGTGACGGAAAGCACAGTGACAGACAATTTTTGTTTTAGAAAGCTCTCTGTGATGGCAGGCAGGGTGGCAGATGGATTGAAACAGGGCAAGAGTAGAAGCCAGGAGACCTGTTGGGCAACAGTAGTAACCTAACCCAGGCAGGGATAGTGAGGGCCTGAACTGAGACAGTGGCAGAAGAAATGGAAAGGAGGAGGAGGTGGTGGATCTGAAAATTCGTAGCAGAATTTGGTATAACTGAGGGTACATGAGAGATGAAGGAGAGGGATGATTTCCAGGATCCTTCCCTGGGCCCTCTATTGAGATGATCATCACAGGAGATGGAGGAGGTGGGTGATGGGTGAGGAAGAGGAAATAATTTTGGACTTGAGTTTGAAATGTTTGTGGGACATCCAATTGTAAATGTCTGTAGGTTGATGGCTAAGTGGGTTGGTCTGAAACTTAGTGGCACAATGAGGCCAGAACTCAGGTCTCCTGCCTGTCAATCCGAGACTCTTTTCACATTTTCTAGCTGCCTAGGGCAAGCCAGATTTCCCTTTTGTAAAATGACTGTGATTAGATGACTTCATCTCTAAGTATTCCCTTCTGTCCATAATGGCCCTTTGCCTAGTGAATCTCCAAGGTGGCTCCTGAGGCTGAAGATCTCTGGTTTTACTGTCTAGAGTTATGCCCATTTTTTCTTCCCCTCAGTAGGAGAAAATTTTGTACCTGCAGTCAAAGAACCTGTGTTATAGGCTAGTTCCTTGTGCAATCTCTCTTTGCCTGCTTTAGTTTTCTCAGCTGAAAAATATGGACAGTAATACCTGTTCTACCTGTCTCAGATGAGTATTGTAAAAATTACATGACTTGTAATTTGGGTAAAATTACTCTGAAAATTTTTAAAAAAAGAAAAAGAGGGAGAGGAGAGGAAAAACAGAAGGCTGTGTTATTGTTGCAGTCCAGTGTCAGCACTGTTTGCCATAAATCTTCTGCCAGAACTTTTTCTTCTTGGTCAAAGTCCCTGCGCATGATGAAGGAAAATGGGAGGGTTAATGGAATATTGAAAAGATTCTTATTTCTTGACTTTACTGTTGGAATGGCTGTTAAAGTATACTTGGAGCATACCTCTATTACACATGAATTTCCCTGGAAGTATTAGGTAGGATAAAATTTGCCTGCATAATTTTTAGTCAATATTTTTCTTCTCTAAATAAGCTATGTATAAAAACCCAATTATGGAAAATAACTATCATTAAAGATTGTTTTAGTTTCTAAATATATTTAGTTAATGGAATTTTTTCCCCAATGATACAGATAGAATGTTATTGGTTGTCAGAACCTTTCTATAGTCTAAGAAATGGTCAGGAACTATTGGCTTCATTTTACAAATGTGCTAGATGACAGCAGAGGAGGAGTAGCTAAAACTCAGTCTCCTACCCTAGTACACTAACAGTAAGTAACCTGTTGTTTGCTGGTACTTCCACAGTGTTTTTTACTCAGAGGACATTGATGAAGTGTTGGTAATGAGCCCCAAAAACTTTCTTGGGCAATCTAGATCATTACTTTTAGAGCAGTGATTCTCAGTCTTGATTATTTATTAGAATCACATAGGAGAGCTTTAAAGGCTACTGATGCCTGGGTCCCACTACTCGCCTTTCCCAATGCAGATCCTAAATTTAATTGGTCTGGATGTAGCCTGTGCATCATAATTTTTAAGGCTCCTCAGGTGATTCTAATATGCAACCGAGGTTGAGAAACTGGCTTAATCAGTGATTTTTAAAATGTGGCCTCATGGACCAGCAGTATTGACACCACCTGGGAACTGTGAGAAGTGCAAATTCCTCCAGACCTATAGAATCAGAAACTGGTTCTTCTGACTATAGAATCAGAAACAAAAGCAATTTGTGTTTTAATAAGCCCCCTAAGCAATTCTGATGCATGTTAAAGTTTGAGAACTATTGGTTTCAGAGCAACATTCCTTAATTCTGCCTGCATATTAGAATCAGATGCGAAGTTAAAATAAAAAGCAAACCCTTTGCTCCAACACTAATCAAACTGAAAGGAAAAATAGACAAATCCACAATTACAGTTAAAGATTTCAAGTCTCCTCTTTCAATAATTGAAAGAATGAGTAGGCAGAAGATCAGTAAATACAGAAGACTTGATCAACATTATCAACCAATTTGACCTAATTGGCATTTATAGAACACGCCACCCAACTTATGCATGATACACATGATTTTCAAGTGTACATGGGACCTTGACCAAAATAAACCATTTGGCCATAAAACAAGTCTCAATAAATTTAAAGTTTCCAAATCATACCAAGTATGTTCTTTGCCTGCAACATAATTCAATTAGAAATTAATAACAGAAGGATACCTTGAAGATCTTCAAATAATTAGAAACCCAACACACTTTTCTAAATTACCCATGAACCAAAGAAGTCACAGGAATTAAGAAAATATTTTGAATTGAAGGAAAATGCAAACATGACATGCCAAAAGTTGTGGGGTGCTTAAAAGAAATTTGTAGCACTTAACAATAGAAAGGTATAAACATTTAAAATCAATGACCGGGACTTCCCTGGTGGCGCAGTGGTTAAGAACTCATCTGCCAATGCAGGGGACGCGGGTTCGAGCCCTGGTTGGGGAAGATCCCACATGCTGCGGAGCAACTAAGCCCGTGCGCCACAACTAATGAGCCTGTGCGCTAGAACACGCGAGCCACAACTACTGAGCCCACGTGCCACAACTACTGAAGCCCGCGCGCCTAGAGCCCGTGCTCTGCAGCAAGAGAAGCCACTGCAATGAGAAGCCAGCACACCACAACAAAGAGTAGCCCCCACTCGCCATGACTAGAGAAAGCCTGCGTGCAGCAACGAAGACCCAGTGCAGCCAAAAATAAATAAATAAGTTTAAAAAATAAATAAATTTATTTATAAATAAAATCAATGACCTAAGCTTCTATCTTAAGAAACTAGAAAAGAAGAGCAAATTAAATCCAAAGGTGAGCAGAAGGAAATTAAAATATCTGAGCAAAAATCAACAAAATAGAAAACAAACAAACAAAAAACAATAGGAGAATTGGTGAAGCCGAAGAATGGCTTTTTGAGAAAATTGATAAGTGTTGGGAAAACTCTAGTCAAACTGATTAGAGGAAAAAGAGAAGATCCAAATTACTAATATCAGGAACAATAAAAGGAATATTACTAAACATCCTAAAGACATTAAAAGGATAACATGTAAGTATTATGAACAACTTTATGCCAATAAATTTGACAACCTAAGTGAAATGAAGAAAGTCCTTGAAAGACAAACTACTCAAAAAGAAATAGATATTAGTGATAGATTATCTATTTAAAAATTTGAACTTGGGGAATTCCCTGGTGGTCCAGTGGTTAGGACTCCACGCTTTCACTGCTGAGGGCCTGGGTTCTATCCCTGGTCGGGGAACTAAACTCCCATAAGCTGCATGGTGCAGCAAAAAAAAAAAAAATTAATTTGTCATCAAAAACCTTCCCACAGAGAAAACTCCAGGCTCACGTGGCTTCAAGAGTGAATTTTACCAAACATTTGAGGAAGAAATAATATCAATTCTACACAAACACTTTCAAAAACTTGAAGAGGGGGTAATACTTCCCAATTCATATTTTGAATCCAGCAAAATATAAAAATGATATATCAGTTCTAATTAAGATTCATCCAAAAAATGCAAGATTATTCAACATTTGTAAAGTAATCAATGTACCTCACCATCTCCACACTACAAGGTCAATAATAAAAGAATCAACTGTATTTCTCTACACTAGAAACAAACATTTGGAAATTGAAACAGAAAATACCATTTACTATAACATCAAATACTTAGGGATAAATTTGGCAAAGATGTGCAAGATTGAAACATCAAATACTACAAGACATTACTGTGATCTCTTGATTATTAAGTAGTGTATTGTTTAGCCTCCATGTGTTTGTATTTTTACAGATTTTTTCCTATGTTCATTGCAGCTCTGTTTACAATAGCTAGGACATGGAAGCAACCTAGGTGTCCATCAACAGATGAATGGATAAAGAAGATGTGGCACATATATACAAAGGAATATTACTCAGCCATAAAAGGAAATGAAATTGAGTTATTTGTAGTGAGGTGAATGGACCTAGAGTCTGTCATACAGAGTTAAGTAAGTCAGAAAGAGAAAAACAAATACCGTATGCTAACACATATATATGGAATCTAAAAAAAAAAAAAAAAAGGTTATGAAGAACCTAGGGCCAGGACAGGAATAAAGACACAGACATAGAGAATGGACTTGAGGACACGGGGAGGGAGAAGGGTAAGCTGGGACGAAGTGAGAGAGTGGCATGGACTTATATATACTTCCAAATGTAAAATAGATAGCTAGTGGGAAGCAGCCGCATAGCACAGGGAGATCAGCTTGGTGCTTTGTGACCACCTAGAGGGGTGGGATAGGGAGGGTGGGAGGGAAATGCAAGAGAGAGGAGATATGGGAGAGAGGAGAGAGGAGCAATGAAGACCCAACACAGCCAAAAATAAATAAATAAATTTATTTAAAAAAAAAAGTCAGTTCTTTCTAAATTGATCTTTAGAAATAATGCAATTACAATCAAAATCACAGCCAGATTTTTGTTGTTTTTGAAACTAGGATGCCAATTACAAATTTATATGGAAATATAGAAGAGCTAGAGTAGCAAAAATAATTTTGAGGATCAAAAAGAACCAAATTGAGGACTTAAATACATGATTTCAAGACTGTATAAAAGCTCGACAGTAATCGAGTGTGGTAGTGGATATATATATGTGTATATATATATATGTGTATATATATATATATATATATATATATATATATATATATATATATATATACAGACACACACATATATACATATAGATCAATGAAAGAGGATAGAGAGTCTGTAATTAGACCTACACATATATAGCCAATTGACTATTGATAAAGATGCTAAGGCAATTCAATGGGGTAAGGATAATCTTTTCAACAAATAACTGGGTTATTGGGTACATGCGTCCCAAAACAAAACTTCCCCCAAAATGAAACTCAGTTCTTACCTCATGACATATTCTAAATTTAACTTGAAATAGATCATAGACCTAAATGCAAAGGCTAAAACCAAAAAATTTCCAAGAGAAAACATAGGAGAAAATCTTTCTCTCTGCTACCTTTTGTTAGGCAAAGATTTCTTAAATAAAACACAAAAACCAGAAACTATAAAAGAATAAAAATTGATAAACTGGACTTCATCAAAATGAAAATTTTCTTTTCTTTGAAAGATAATGTTAAGAGAAGTAAAGGCTAGCCACAGACTGGGAGCAAATAGTTGCAAAACATCCAACAAAGACTTGTATCCAGGATATATAAGAAACTCTCATATCTCAATAATTAGAAGACAAAAAACCCAATTGAAAAAATGAAGAAAATATTTGAAAAATATAATCTTACAAATAGTCACCAAAAGCAGATTCATCATTCCCTGGGGAGGGTGTGGATGGAGGGATGGGATACGAGAGTACATAAAGAAATTTTGGAAGATGATAGAAATATTTGTTATCTTGATTGTGGTGACGGATTCACAAATGTATATTTACATCAAAACTCGTCACACTTTCAATATGTACAGTTTATTGTAGCCATATATACCTCAAAAAAGCTGTAAACACACACTAATAAACGATACCAAAAAAGATTCTATGCCCAAACCTCATCCCCAAGAAATTCTGATTTATTTGGTCTGGGGTAGGGCCAGTCGTCGATATATTTTAAAAGCTCCCTAGGTGATTCTACTGTGCAGCCAGAGCTGGGAATTACTGGTAGAGAGAAATCAACTCGTTATTACTAGTAAACTCAGACTTTCTAGGTGTTTCCAATCAAGGAGGCTATATGCCAGATCTCATTCCTTCCTTCTTCTCTAAGAGTGGGAAAAAGTATCCCACGAGTTTTCATTTAGCGTTTGTGTTGTTGGGGTTGGGTACATGTGTTGGTATCTATCTCTGAGCACAACTTATAGGAGACAATCTTTTTTTTTTTTAATTTTTTTTTGTTTATTTATTTTTGGCTGCGTTGGGTCTTCGTTGCTGCGTGTGGGCTTTCTCTAGTTGTGGTGAGCGTGGGCTACTCTTCGTTGCGGTGTGCAGGCTTCTCACTACGGTGGCTTCTCTTGTTGCAGAGCTCGGGCTCTAGGCACACGGGCTTCAGTAGTTGTGGTGCATGGGCTTCAGTAGTTGTGGCTCGCAGGCTCTAGAGCGCAGGCTCAGTAGTTGTGGTGCACGGGCTTAGTTGCTCCGGGGCATGTGGGATCTTCAGGACCAGTGCTTGAACCCCTGTCCCCTGCCTTGGCAGGTGGATTCTTAACCACTGCGCTACCAGGAAGCCCAATCTTTTTTTTTTTTAAACAGCTCTTTTGAGGTGTAATTGACATATAAGCATTGTATATGTTTAAGGTGTACAACTTAGTGCTTTGATACATATACATTGTGAAATGATCACTACAACAAGCTAATTAATATATCTACCACCTCCACATAGTTACCATTTGTGTGTGTGTGTGTGTGTGTGATGAAAAAACTTCATTTAAGATCTACCCTCTTAGCAAATTTCAAGTATACAATACAGTGTTGTTAACTGTCATTACCATGCTGTATGTTAAATCTCAAGAATTTATTCTTCCTGCATAATTGAAACTTTGTACCCTTTGACCAACTTCACCCCATTTCCCCCTTCCCCCAGTCCCTGGCAACCACCATTCTATTTTCTGCTTCTATGAGTTTGACTAATTGGATTCACATATAAGTGAAAGCATGCAGTATTTGTCTTTCTGAGTCTGACTTATTTCACTTAATATAATGTCCTCTAGGTTCATCCATGTTTTTGCAAATGGCAGGATTTCCTTCCTTTTAAAGGCTAAATAATATTCCATTGTGTGTGTATCTATTTTATCTATCTATCTACTTATCTATCTAAATGTGTATGTGTGTGTGTATCACATTTTAAAATCCATTCATTCATTGAAGGACATCTGAGTTACTTCCATGTCTTGGCTATCGTGAATAGTGCTGCAATGAACGTGGGAATGCAGGTATCTCTGTGAGATCCTGATTTCAATTTTTTTGGAAATATACCCAAAAGGGGATTGCTGGTACATATAGTAGTCCTAATTTTAATTTTTTTTCAAGAATCTCCATAGTGTTTTTCATAGTGGCTTCATCATTTTACATTCTCACTAACAGTGTGCAACTGTTCCAGTTTCTCCACACTTGTTATCTTTTGGGGTTTTTTGATAATGGCCATCCTAACAGATATAAAGTGATACATCAATGTGGTTTTGACTTGTATCTCCCTGATGATTAATGATGTTGAGCATCTTTTCATATACTTGTTGGCCATTTGTATGTCTTCTTTGGAGAAATGTCTGTTCAAGTCCTTTGCCCATTTTTAAATTAGCTTTTTAACTATATAGAGTTTTGGAAGTTCTTTATACATTTTGGAGATTAACCCTTTATCAGATATATAGTTAGCAAATATTTTCTCCCATTCCATAGGTTGCTTTTCATCTCGTTGTTTGTTTCCTTTGCTGTGCAGAAATTTTTTAGTTTGATGTAGTCCCACTTGTTTGTTTTTGTTGCCTGTGCTTTTGGTGTTGTTATCTACGAAATCATTACCAAGCCCAAAGTCGTGAAGTTTTTCCCCTATATTTTCTTCTAAGAGTTTTATAGTTTCAGGTCTTATGTTTAAGTCTTTAACCCATTTTGAGTTTATTTTTGTGCTTATAACTCTTTGGTAGGAATAATCAATGTTGCCACCTCAGCCTCAGTAATTATCCTGTCCGCAGATGAAAAAGCTGGTTAGTTTCCTGGTATTGTTTTTCTGTAGCAACTACGTGGCTTTGGTTAAACACTTTCCTCCTCTAATACCTGTTTCTGAGGTATTTATCCTTGAGCAGAACATGTGATTTGAATGCTTCCTGGGTCATAGGAGGTGACTAGGAGCAGAGACGCAAGTTGACAGCTGTGGTTTCATCACCAGATCTTCTGTTTACCTGTGCAACATATATACTGTTCTTGACAGAGGTCCCTCTCAGTTGGAATTTTGTCAGTAAGTGAAACATAGTAGACACTTCCTACTGAGAGGCGAATTTACATATTAACTTGAATCTCAGGGCATGCAGGAGAGAAATATGCAACGGATGGAAATACTCTGAGAAAAAATTCATGAAGCTCACAGTTGTCGGGGAGCAGGTGACCCAAGGTGACAGGACCAAAATGCAGGCTCTGGTCACCTTCTCTTGGGAAATCTTTGTAAGCTCTTAGCAAGGGAACTTCTTGAATGCAAAGCCATGCAAAGTTTAATAATAATGTCTTATAAACTACTTTATTATCATTTTAAAGCTCCTATTTACTTCTGGGTTAGATGCTTTGTATACATTATCTAATTTAATTCATTTGAAGCAATTTTATGAGATAAATTATTGCTCCCATTTTACAGATGAGGAAATTTAGATATCAAATTATGCATATGAAATCTCCCAGCAAGATATGGAGCAGGAATTGAAACCCAATCAGAGAGGATTCTGGAAAGATAGCAGAGTAGGAAGCACCGGGAATCTACCAGTTGGATTCCTATGTGTATCATTGTAGGTGCTCAATAAATGTTTCCTAAATTAGTAAAATTTGTCAATAATTAAGAAGCCTGTATTCTGGTTTTGAATATTTTTGGGTTCAACTAAAGCATCATCTCAAGCTTAAAGAAATCTAGTCTTTTGAGGAATAGCCAGATCTAATTTTTCAAACAAAATCAGTTCTTTGGATTTTGATTTGCCTGGAAAATCTGAAAGTCTCCTCACTGACTGGTAACAAGGAGGAAGAAACTTAAGTTGCATATTCAATATTAAGATGAATCATTTTGACCATTAAGACTTATTAAATCCCAGAAATGTTTTTAAACTTTTGCAACTTTCTGAACAGTTTAAATATACCAAGTGAGTCCCTAATAATAGCTTTGATTTTTTTCCCTCCAGGACATATTTCCACACTAAAAATGAAAAGATAACCTGATATATACATAAGATAATCTTAAAGATTATATATATTATATATATAATTTATTCATATAAAATAATACCCATATGTGTATATATACTTTTGTACGTATTTGTATGAATGAATTTTTTAAAGTAAACTTTCTGAAAGTGATAACCTGTTGTTTTGTAAACTAGAGTTATATTGTTCTTGGTGTTGAGGCATAACAAGAGGTGCTATTGTCTGTATAAATCAGTGTGAGGAGCAGTGGTTGATTTTAGATGTTTCTGGGAAAGACAAAGCCTATCTCGTTTCCAAGCTTCCCAGGCAGAGCAGATTGACTCACATGTTGCTAAAATCCCCCTCTGGCTCCAGATGAATGAATGAATCGACGCGGTATTCTTGCTTGGGCACTACAGTATTATCTATTGACATGTTGAGACTACTCTGGGCTTTTAAAACCAAAGAAGCTTATTTATAGGAGCCTCCAGATTAATAACCTATCACCCTCAGCAAGTAAATGCAACTAGATGCTCTTTGATACACAAGGATGCTTTCAAGCCTCTAAGGTGCCATACATTATACAACAGAGTACTTTCCACATGACTTTTCTGGCTCTATTTTGCTGTGATTCTATGAACTATTACCTGCTCAGAAGAAAACAGACTCAGGACTTTTTGGCTAATAGTGCAATTCAACAACAAAACTGTATTCAGCCTCTATTATGTGCAAGATGAATAAGAGATATTTTTGGTCATAAACCAGTGCCCTCCCCACTGCCAGATAAAGGATGACACAAATTCACAAAAAGAAACTAACATTTTAAGTCAATGTTTTACCAACTGTCTGATTTAGTAGGAAGATTATTACATTCATCCCAATGTGTAGGCTGACCTCCATGAGTTATTTGCTGAAAATACAAAGTATATAATTATATTTTCTCATTAACAAGCCTTGACAGTATTGAGCTTTCCCCCCGCCTTTCCTTGTTTCTCATTAACCTACACCTGGCATTCTGTGCCAGGTGTACATGCCAGAGATCCCGATGATAGGGCCATGTGATATTGACAGCCCAGTCTAGGCATTAGTGTGCAACCCAGTCAGCAACTGCAGCTGGTCATTTCCAGCCACTTGGATCAGCTGAGATGAGAACATCAATTTAAATGAAAGTGTAATTAGGGTGGTGACCCACTGTCACGAGATAGAGACTTAAGGCCAGGAGTTTAAAATTCAATAACGAAAGGGTGGAGCACAGGAAATAGGAAAGAGTGAGAGAAGTATTTTACAACTTATGAAGATAAAAGAGCTCTCTATACATTTAAATTAACTTTTTCTTCAAGTACAATACACAGACAGGAAAGCGCACATATTGTAAGGGTACACCTCAGTTCTACACATCTGTGTATCCAGTACCTAATCAAGAAACTGAACATAACTAACTCCTGAGAAATCCCTGTTGTATTTCCTTCTAGCTAGTATTCGCTCCCAAGAGTAACTGCTTTCTGACTTCTTTATTTCCCCAGTGTTATTGAGATATAATTGATGTACAGCATTGTTTACCTTTAAGGTGTACAACATGATGGTTTGATATTTCTGTATATTGTGAAATAATTACCACAATAAGTTTAATTAACACATACATTTCCTTACATAGTTACCTTGGGGTTTTTTGTTTGTTTGTTTGTTTGTTGTTTTGGTGGTGAGAACATTTAAGATCTTCTCTCTTAGCAACTTTCAAGTATACAATACAGTATTGTTAACTATAGTTACTATGCTGAATATTAAATCCCCAGAACGAATTCATTTTATAACTGGAAGTTTGAATCTTTTGACGAACATCACGTTTCCGCCACCCTCCAGCCTCCGGCAACCATCAATCTACTGTTTCTATGAGTTCAACTCTTTTAGATTCTACATATAAGTTAAATCATACAGTATTTGTCTTTCTCTGTCTGACTTATTTCACTTAACATAATGCCCTCAAAATTCATGTTATCACAAATGGCAGGATTTCCTTCTTTTTTTATGGTATTGTATCATATTCCATTGTATATATATGCCATATTTTCTTTATTCATTCATGTTTTTCTTTTTCTTTTTTCTTTTTGGCTGCACTGGGTCTTCATTGCGGCACACAGGCTTATCTAGTTGTGGTGAGTGGGCTCCAGAGCATGGGCTCAGTAGTTGGGGGGCTCGGGCTCTCTAGTTCTGGCACGCGGGCTACAGAGCACGCTGCTAGCGTGGGCTTAGTTGCCCCGAGGCATGTGGGATCTTAGTTCCCCGACCAGGGATTGAACCTGCGTCCCCTGCATTGAAAGGTGGATTCTTAACCACTGGACCACCAGGGAAGTCCCTATTCATTCATCTGTTGATGGACACTTAGATTGTTTCCATGTCTTGGCAATTGTGAATAGTGTTGCAGTGGACATAGGAGTGCAGATATCTCTTCAAGATCCTGATTTCATTTTCTTCAGATATATATCTGTAAGTGGGATTGCTAGGTCATATGGTAGTTCAATTTTTAATTTTTTGATGACCCTCCATACTATTTTCCATAATGGCTCTATGAATTTATATTCCCACCAGCAGTGCACAAGGGTTCCCTTTTTTCCACATCCTTGCAAACAGTTGTGATCTTTTGGGGTTTTTTGGTAATAACCATGCTAACAAGTGTGAGGTGATATTTCACTGTGGTTTTGATTTGCATTTCCCTGATGATTAGTGATGTTGTACACCTTTTCATGTACCTGTTGGAATTGCTTTCTGATTTCTATCACCCCATATTTAGTTTTGTCTCTTCTTAGACTTCAAATAATCGAAATCATACAATTTTTACTCTTCTGTGTTTTGCTTTTCTCTCAACATTGTTTGTGAAATTCATCCACATTGTTGCATATGGTTGTAGTTCAGTCATTTGCGCTGCTGTATAGTATTCCATTTTATAAATGTACTACAATTTTTTATCCATTCTTTGCTCATGAGTATTTGGGTAGTTCTCTACATTTGGTTAATACAAAAAGGAAAAGCACATATCTTAAACAATGAAAAACTTGATTTTACAAGGTCCTGGTGACCTGGCCTGAATTCATTCCTCCAGCCTCAGGTCTTGTCATTTCCCTGGTCTCATTGAAGTTCCAGTTATACTGAACTTTCTGTTGTAGAATCCATCTCTTGCTCATTTCCTGGCCTTTGAACATTCGGTTCTCTCTTCCTGGAATACGTGTTTCCCACCACCTATGCCTTAACCTGGATAACACCCACTCCTCCATTGGGTCTCAGTTTGGATGCCTCTTCCTCTAGAAGACAACCACCTCCCTCTAAACGACTAATTAGGTTATTCTTCTGCATTGCCAGTTTACTCGAATGTGTCCCCAGGAGACTGCGGAGAGAGGCTGCCTTAGTCTCTGTGTATTCTATCTCTGGTGCTTAGTGTAGAGTGGGCACAGGTTTTGCTGAATACATTTATTTTTTTACAATCTAATAAGTAATTAATCCAGTGATACACACTCATCATTTTAAGACCTCATAAACTTTCATAGAAACAGGACATGATCTGGTTATTTTGTAATTTCTCCTCAGTTTTGATGAATACAGAAATTGAATATGCACATTTTCAAAAGGAAAATATGTTTCTTTTCAAACATCATTCTTGAAACACAGCCTTCTACATATCCTGCTGTTTCAATGGTATTTTATACTTGTTGGTTAGAGAACTGGGACCATTGTGAAACTAGATTCAAAACATGTCTGGAGTACTCTCAAGTCTCCACGTTCTCTGGAAAAAGTGGTGTGTTGAAGGGTTGTCAGGAGTTTTCCCACCTGAGTCTCTGTATTTCTGTTTGGATGATAGGCTGGTTTCTCCAAATTCTCTGGCCAAAGGCTAGTTTTCAGCTTTGGAGGGAATAACCTGAGTTGGAAGGTGAATGTGGATTGGGCTACCTTGATGATAAGAAGCACGTAGGGTATTTGTTAAAAATATAAATTCCCGGGACTTCCCTGGTGGTGCGGTGGTTAAGAATCAGCCTGCCAACGCAAGGGGCACGAGATTGAGTCCTGGTCCAGGAAGATCCCACATGCCGCGGAGCAACTAACCGCGCATGCCACAACTATGGAGCCCGCGTGCCTAGAGCCTGTGCTCTGCAACAAAGAGAAGCCGCCGCAAGGAGAAGGCTGCACACCGCAATGAAGAGTAGCCCCCACTCGCCGCAACTAGAGAAAGCCCGCGCGCAACAACGAAGACCCAACGCAGCTTTCTCTTTGTTGCGGTGTGTGGGCTTCTCATTGTGGTGGCTTCTCTCTGTTGCAGAGCACAGGCTCTAGACACGTGGGCAAATTTATTTATTTATTTATTTATTTATTTATTTATTTATTTATTTTTGGCTTCATTGCTGCGCACGGGCTTTCTCTAGTTGCGGCGAGCGGGGGCTACTCTTTGTTGCGGTGTGCGGGCTTCTCATTGTGGTGGCTTCTCTTTGTTGCAGAGCACAGGCTCTAGGCACACGGGCTTCAGTAGTTGTGGCACGCAGGCTAATTTATTTATTTATTTATTTTTGGCTGCATTGGGTCTTTGTCGCTGCGCACGGGCTTTCTCTAGTTGCGGCGAGCGGGGGCTACTCTTTGTTGCGGTGTGCAGGCTTCTCATTGTGTGGCTTCTGTTTGTTGCGGAGCACAGGCTCCAGGCACGCGGTCTCAGTAGTTGTGGCACGTGGGCTCAGTAGTTGTGGCACATGGGCTTAGTTGCTCCCTGGCATGTGGGATCTTCCTGCACCAGGGCTCGAACCTGTGTCCCCTGCATTGGCAGGTGGATTCTTAACCACTGAGCCACCAGGGAAGTCCTAAAATACTGACTCTTCAATTCCATTGACATATAATTCCATGATCAAATTAAATTATATATATATATATATATATATATATATATATAATCTCTCAATGTAAATTCATGCAAGCACTATGGAAAACAGTATGGAGGTTCCTTAAAAAACCAAAAATAGAGCTAGCATGATCCACTCCTGGGTATATAGCCAGAAAAAAATGAAAACACTTTTTTGAAAAGATACATGTACCCCAGTGTTCATAGCAGCAGTGTTTAGAAGAGCCAAGATATGGAAGCAACCCAAGTGCCCATCAACAGATGGTTGGATTAAGATATACACACATCTATCTATCTATATATACACAATGGGATATTGTACTTAGTGAAATAAGTCAGTCAGAGAAAGACAAATACTATATGATATCACTTACATGTGGAATCTAAAAATAAAATAGAAATGAATGTATATGCAAAGCATAAACAGACTCTTAGACATAGAAAACAAATGTGTGACTACCAAAGGGGAGAAGAAAGTGGAGGTGGGACAAATTAGGGGTATAAGATTAACAGATACAAACCACTACATATAAAATAGATAAATAACAAAGATATACTGTTACAGCACAGGAAATTATACCTATGATCTTTTAAAAACCTATAATGGAGTGTAATCTGCAAAAATACTGAATCACTATGTTATACACCTGAAACTAACACAACTATACTTCAGTTTAAAAAATCAAATTCCCAGTTCCCATCAGTGCCTCTTAATCAGAATCCCCAGGGGAGGGGATTACCTAGGTTTTAGCCTGGTTTAAGAGCCCCGGGTAATTCTTATCAAGAGCAAAGTATAGGAAATGCTGTTTGAGAAATTCCAAGTGTTTTAGGAATTGTGGTATAGTTAGTAGTGTGCTGGAGCTGGCTTGATTTGCAAGCTGATTGTGCATATCTCTTCCCAGATCCACGATGGGTAAATTCTTGTTTGTAAACTGAAATTGTTCATAGTAGGAGTACTTATACCACAGAAATTGGCAAATGCTACAAATAAGGGCATTTCCCCCCCAAAGAGCCAGTTTTTAAACATTTATGTGCATACCACTGACTACAGAAGTGAACAAAGGAAAATCTTTGCCCTCGTGGAACTCACATTCCATTCTAATTGGGGAGATGGACAATAAACACTAAAGAGACAAAGTTGCAGAAAGAGATAAGGAGTATGCGAGATGATGGGCATTGCAATTCTAAATAAAGTGGTCAGGAAAGTCTTCACTGAGAACATAATATTTTAGCATTAATTTGAAGTAGAGGAGGGAGTAAGCCATGCATATAGCTAAGAGAACAGCGGTTGGGACAGAAAGAAGCATCAGTGGGAAGGCCCTGAAACAGGAATGCTGCAAGGGGCCCACTAGAGCTGGAGCTAAGTGAGGAAGGGGTAGAGTACTAGGAGCTGAGATCCTACAGGTAATGGATGAAGAAGCAGGACAGGAGTGGAAGGCCAGAATATGAAGGGTCTAGAAGGCCGTTACGAAGACTTGAGAGAAATTAATAGGAGCAATTGCAGATTTTTACAGAATTAAAATATATTATCAAATGTTAACTTGTTAGATTCCCTGCTGAATTCAAAGGTGACTTCCAAATTGCTTTCTTTCTGCTGGTTTAACCTCTAGACTTGCCTTGGTGGCCACTAGTCACAGATAGCTATTTAAATTTAAATTAATTTAAACATTAATTATTAATTTAAATCTATTAATTTAAGTTAAATAAAATTAATTTAAATTATTTAAAATACAATAAAACTAAGACTTTAGTTCCTTGCTTGCAGTGGCCAAATTTCAAGTGTTCAACAGCCACAGGTGGTTAATAGCTACCACGTAGGACAGCACAGATGTAGAACATGCCCATCATTGTAGAAGGTTCCATTGGATGGGGCTGCTCTAGGCAGTAACCTTGGTGAGATTAACTATAGACTGGGCACTAAGAAGAACTACAATCCTGCAGCCTATGGAACAAAAACCACATTCACAGAAAGATAGACAAGATGAAAAGGCAGAGGGCTATGTACCAGATGAAGGAACAAGATAAAACCCCAGAAAAACAACTAAATGAAGTGGAGATAGGCAACCTTCCAGAAAAAGAATTCAGAATAGTGATAGTGAAGATGATCCAGGACCTCAGAAAAAGAATGGAGGCAAAGATCGAGAAGATGCAAGAAATGATTAACAAAGACCTAGAAGAATTAAAGAACAAACAAACAGAGATGAACAATACAATAACTGAAATGAAAACTACACTAGAAGGAATCAATAGCAGAACAACTGAGGCAGAAGAACAGATAAGTGACCTGGAAGACAGAATGGTGGAATTCACTGCTGTGGAACAGAATAAAGAAAAAAGAATGAAAAGAAATGAAGACAGCCTAAGAGACCCCTGGGACAACATTAAACGCAACAACATTTGCATTATAGGGGTCCCAGAAGGAGAAGAGAGAGAGAAAGGACCAGAGAAAATATTTGAAGAGATTATAGTGAAAAACTTCCCTAACATGGGAAAGGAAATAGCCACCCAAGTCCAGGAAGCGCAGAGAGTCCCATACAGGATAAACCCAAGGAGAAACACGCCGAGATACATAGTAATCAAATTGGGAAAAATTAAAGACAAAGAAAAATTATTGAAAGCAGCAAGGGAAAAATGACAAATAATATACAAGGGAACTCCCATAAGGTTAACAGCTGATTTCTCAGCAGAAACGCTACAAGCCAGAAGGGAGTGGCATGATATACTTAAAGTGATGAAAGGGAAGAACCTACAACCAAGATTACTCTAACCGGCAAGGATCTCATTCAGATTCGATGGAGAAATCAAAAGCTTTACAGACAAGCAAAAGCTAAGAGAATTCAGCACCACCAAGCCAGCTCTACAACAAATGCTAAAGGAACTTCTCTAAGTGGGAAACACAAGAGAAGAAAAGGATCTACAAAAACAAACCCAAAACAATTAAGAAAATGGTCATAGGAACATACATATTGATAATTACCTTAAACGTGAATGGATTAAATGCTCCAACCAAAAGACACAGGCTTGCTGAATGGATACAAAAACAAGACCCATCTATATGCTGTCTACAAGAGACCCAGTTCAAACCTAGGGACACATACAGACTGAAAGTGAGGGGATGGAAAAAGATATTCCATGTAAATGGAAATCAAAAGAAAGCTGCAGTAGCTACACTCATATGTGATAAAATAGACTTTAAAATAAAGAATGTTACAAGAGACAAGGAAGGACACTACATAATGATCAAAGGATCAGTCCAAGAAGAAGATGTAACAATTATAAATATATATGCACCCAACATAGGAGCACCTCAATACATAAGGCAACTGCTAACAGCTATAAAAGAGGAAATCGACAGTAACACAATAATAGGGGGGGACTTTAACACCTCACTTACACCAATGGACAGATCATCCAAAATGAAAATAAATGAGGAAACAGAAGCTTTAAATGACACAATAGACCACATAGATTTAATTGATATTTATAGGACATTCCATCCAAACACAGCAGATTACACTTTCTTCTCAAGTGCGTATGGAACATTCTCCAGGATAGATCACATCTTGGGTCACAAATCAAGCCTCTCTCCAGAAAGTGGGCACAGAGGGAACTTACCTCAACATAATGAAGGCTATATACGACACACCCACAGCAAACATCATTCTCAGTGGTGAAAAACTGAAAGCATTTCCTCTAAGGTCAGGAACAAGACAAGGATCCACTCTCACCAGTATTATTCAACATAGTTTTGGAAGTCCTAGCCACGGCAATCAGAGAAGAAAATGAAATAAAAGGAATACAAATTGGAAAAGAAGAAGTAAAACTGTCACTGTTTGCAGATGACATGATACTACACGTAGAGAATCCTAAAAATGCCACCAGAAAACTACTAGTGCTAATCAATGAATTTGGTAAAGTTGCAGGATACAAAATGCACAGAAATCTCTTGCATTCCTATACACTAATGATGAAAAATCTGAAAGAGAAATTATGGAAACACTCCCATTTACCACTGCAACAAAAAGAATAAAATACCTAGGAATAAACCTACTAGGGAGACAAAAGAACTGTATGCAGAAAACTGTAAGACACTGATGAAAGAAATTAAAGATGATACCAACAGATGGAGAGATATACCATGTTCTTGGATTGGAAGGATCAATATTGTGAAAATAACTATACTACCCAAAGCAATCTTCAGATTCAATGCAATCCTTATCAAATTATCAATGACATGTTTTATGGAACTAGAACAAAAAAATCTTAAAATTTGTATGGAGACACAAAAGACCCCGAATAGTCAAAGCAGTCTTGAGGGAAAAAAATGGAGCTGGAGGAATCAGACTCCCTGACTTCACACTATACTATAAAGCTACAGTAATCAAGGCAATATGGTACTGGCACAAAAACAGAAACATAGATCAATGGAACAAGATAGAAAGCCCAGAGATAAACCCATGCACCTATGGTCAACTAATCTATGACAAAGGAGGCAAGGATATACAGTGGAGAAAAGACAGTCTCTTCAATAAGCGGTGCTGCGAAAACTGGACAGCTACATGTAAAGGAATGAATTTAGAACACTCCCTAACACCATACACAAAAATAAACTCAAAATGGATTCGAGACCTAAATGTAAGACCGGACACTATAAAACTCTTAGAGGAAAACATAGGAAGAACACTCTTTGACATAAATCACAGCAAGATCTTTTTTGATCCACCTCCTAGAGTATTGGAAATAAAAACAAAAATAAATAAATGGGACCTAATGAAACTTCAAAGCTTTTGCACAGCAAAGGGAACCATAAACAAGACAAAAAGACAACTCTCAGAATGGGAGAAAATATTTGCAAACGAATCAATGGACAAAGGATTAATCTACAAAATATATAAACAGCACATGCAGCTCAATGAATGCATCTAGAGACTGTCATACAGAGTGAAGTAAGTCAGAAAGAGAAAAACAAATATCGTATATTAACGCATGTATGTGGAACCTAGAAAAATGGTACAGATGAACCAGTTTGCAGGGCAGAAGATGAGACACAGATGTAGAGAAGAAACGTATGGACACCAAGGGGGGAAAGCCGTGGGGGGCTGGGGATGGTGGTGTGATGAATTGGGCGATTGGGATTGAAATGTATACACTGATGTGTATAAAATTGATGACTAATAAGAACCTGCTGTATAGAAAAGTAAATAAAATAAAATTCAAAAATTAAAGAAAACAAAAAAACAAAAAAAAAACTGTAGGCTGGGCACTTGTTCTTAGCCTTTTCATGGATGGTACATTTTTTAAAAATTGAAATATAGTTGATATACAATGTTATATTAGTTTCAGGTGTACTACATAATGATTTGACATTTGTATACATTATTAAATGATTACCATGGTAAATCTAGTAACTATCTGTCCCTATACAAAATTATTACAATATTATTGACCATATTCCTTATGTTGTATATTACATCCCTGTGATTTACTTGTTACATAACTAGAGGTTTGTACCTCTTAATCTCTTTCACCTATTTTGCCCACCCCTCACCCCTTCCTGCTGGCAATTGCCCATTTGTTTTCTGTATCTATAAATCTGTTTTTATTTTGTTTTGTTTGTTTGATAGCCTCTAGATCTAGCCATATTGTCATAAATAACAAAATTTCTTCTTTTTTATGGCTAATATTCCTGTGTGTGTGTGTGTGTATGTGTATATACATACATACATACCACAATTTCTTTGTCCATTCGTCCATCAATGGACACTTAGGTTGCTTTCATATCTTGGCTGTTGTAAATAATACTGCAATGAACATTGGAATGCACGTATCTTTTTGAATTAGTGTTTCTGGGTAAATACCCAGAAGTGAAATTTCTGGATCATATGGCAGTTCTATTTTTAATTTTTTGAGGAACCTCCATACTGTTTTCCACAGAGGTTGCACCAGTTTACAATCCCACTAACAGAGGGTTCCCTTTTCTCCATATTCTCACCAACACTTGTTATTTCTTGTCTTTTTGATGATAATCATTCTAACAGGTGTGAGGTGATATTTCATTGTGGTTTTGATTTGTATTTCCCTGATGATTAGTGGTGCTGTGCATTTTTCATATGTCTGTTGGCCATCTCTATGTCTTCTTTGGAAAATTGTCTATTCAGGTCCTCTGCCCATTTTTAATTTTTTATTTATTTATTTTTTTGGCTGCACCGCGTGGCTTGTGAAATCTTAGTTTCCCAACCAGGGATTGAACCCAGTCCCTTGGCAGTGAAAGTGTGGAGTCCTAACCACTGGACCACCAGGGAATTCCCTCTGCACATTTTTTAATTGAGTTGTTTGTTTTTTTGATGTTGAGTTGTATGAGTTCTTTGTATATTTTGGATATTAACTGCTCATCAGATATATCATTTGCAAATATCTTCTCCCATTCAGTAGGCTGCCTTTTCATTTTGTTGATGGTTTCCTTCATTGTGCAAGAGCTTTTTTAGTTTGACATCGTTCCATTTGTTTATTTTTACTTTTGTTTCCCTTGACTGAGGTGACATATCCAAAAAAATATTGCTAAAACTGATGAACTGATTACTGTAGCTTTGTACTATAATTTGAAATCAGGGTGCATGATACCTCCAGCTTTGTTCTTCTTTCTCAAGATTTTTTTGGCTATTCAGGGTCTTTTGTGTTACAAATTTTAGAATTATTTGTTCTGTTTTGTGAAAAATGCCACCAGTATTTTGATAGGAATTGCACTGAATCTATAGATTGCCTTGGGTAGTATGGTTATTTTAAAAATATTAATTCTTCTAATCCATGAGCATGGTATATCTTTCCATTTGTTGTATTGTCTTCAATTTCTTTCCTCAATGTTATAGTTTCCCAAGTTCATGTCTTTTATCTTCTTGGTTAGGTTTACTCCCAGGTATTTTATTCTTTTTGATGCAACTGTACATGGGATTGTTTTCTTAATTTCTCTTTCTGATAGTTTGTTGTTAGTGTATAGAAATACAACAGATTTCTGTATATTAATTTTGCATCCTAAAATTTTACTGAATTCATTTATTATTTCTAATAGTTTTTTGGTGGCATCTTTAGGATTTTCTATATATAGTGTCATGTCATCTGCAAACAATGACAGTTTTACTTCTTCTTTTCTAATTTGGATTCCTTTTATTTCTTTTTATTGTTTGAATGCTGTGGCTAGGACTTCCAATACTATGTTAAATAAAGTGGCAAGAGTGGGCATCCTTGTCTTGTTCCTGATCTTAGAGGAAATTCTTTCAGCTTTTCACCGCTGAGTATGATGTTGGCTGTGGCCTTTTTTATGTTGAGGTACATTGCATATATACTCACTTTGAATTTTTATCATAAATGGATGTTGAATTTTGTCAAAAGCCTTTTCTGCATCTATTGAGATAATCATGTGATTTTTATTCTTTGGTTTGTTAATATCATGTATCACATTAATTGATTTGCGAATACTGAGCCATCCTTAATTCCCTGGAATAGATCCCACTTGATCATGGTGTATGATCCTTTAATGTACTGTTCAATTTGGTTTGCTAATATTTTATTGAGGATTTTTGCATCTGTGTTCATCAGTGGAATTGGCCTGTAATTTTTTTGTGGTGTCTTTGCCTAGTTTTGGTATCAGGGTGATGTTGGCCTCGTAGAATGAGTTCAGAAGTGTTTCTTCCTCTTCAGGTTTTTGGAATAGTTTGAGAAGGACAGGTGTTAACTCTTCTTTAAATGTTTTGTAGAATTCACCTTCTAAGCTGTCTGGTCCTGGACTTTTGTTTGTTGGAAGTTTTTAAATTGCTTTGTTAATTTCCTTGCTGGTAATCAGTTTCTTTGTATTTTCTATTTCTTTCTGATTAAGTGTTGGGAGATTGTACATTTTAAGGAATTTATCCATTTCTTCTAGGCTGTCTATTTTATTGGCATGTAATTGTTTGTAGTAATCTCTTATAATCCTTTGTATTTCTGTGGTGTAGGTTGTAACTTCTCCTCTTTCATTTCTGATTTTACTGATTTAGGCCTCTCTCTTTTTTCCTTGATGAGTCTGGCTAAAAGCTTAGCAATTTTGTTTATCTCTTCAAAGAACCACCTCTTAGTTTCATTGACCTTTTCTATTTTTTTAGTCTTCTATTTATTTCTGCTCTGATATTTATTATGTCTTTCCTTCTACTAACTATGGGTTTTGTTTGTTCTTCTTTTTCTAGTTCCTTTAGATGTGACATTAGATTTTTTATTTAAAGTTTTTTTGTGTCCTGAGATAGTCTTGTATTGCTATAAACTTCCCTCTTGGAACTGCTTTTGCTGCATCCCATAGATTTTGGATTGTTGTGTTTCTATTTTCATTTTTCTGCAGGTATTTTTGATTTACTCTTTGATTTCTCCAGTGACTTATGGATGGTGTAGTTGCCCTAGCAGACCTTTTGGCAAGGACAACTTGGTACAGGCATCCTGGAGCCATTTGATTTCTGCTCAGATTGTAAGTTTCTATTTCAGGACCTTATTTCTTAAAGCAGCTTTACATAAAACCTGTAATCTTCTCCAGAGACATCCTCCAGTTCATTTATATATTCATAAAAAGTGAGTGGTCACTGGCTATTACCTGGCTTGTATAACCTGTTGTTGTGAAAAGCAAGGATGAGGTAGATGCAAATTACTGGTCAAAAATGGCCCAAATTATAGCCTAGAGACTTTAATTTATTCATTTATTTATTTTGTGGTTGTTTTCAATACTAAGGATTCATATTAAATAGTGATTAAATCTAAGATGTGTATTGCTCAGAGTCAAGAAATGCAAAACAACTCTTTAAAAGAAAGGATGTTTTGGAGGGTTTACTCAGGGTTCTTCACCCCCTACTTCTCCAGTACTTCCTGAATTGGGAATGGAACCATCAAAACTTGGTGGTCTGACCAGGGACTTTTCTCTAGCTGGTTCTGTGTGATGAAGGGAATGCAGTCTCTAAACTTCATAAAAATGGCAGTTATCCTGTGAGCGTCTAAGCTGGCTTATTTGGAGCAAGGTGATTCATAAGCAGCTGGGAGCTCGTCCTTTATATTCTGTTAGAAATGAGATCTTTATATTCTGCTAGAGATGTGTCCCCTCAGGCTAGGTGAGCATAGACCCTTTGGGCCAATGAGGCTTGCCCGGCCCTTGTGGTTCCTTGTGGATATTTCTCTGAGTTAAGACTAGGTCTTATGGTCAGGGTCATCCTCAGACTTCTCCAGCTTCCCTCATGCAGTGTTCTTTCCCTTTTCCCTCAGCCAAATACAGTCCAGAATTCAATAGACTGGCTTTTCCTCTCCCTCCAAGCTTGCCCTCTGGGAAGAATCTGAAAGGTTTATTCATGTTAAACTATAAATTACTGGACTTCCCTGGTGGGGCAGTAATTAAGAATCTGCCTGCCAACACAGGGGGACACGGGTTCGAGCTGTGGTCCGGGAAGATCCCACATTCCGCGGAGCAACTAAGCCCGTGTGCCACAACTACTGAGCCTGCATGCCACAACTACTGAGGCCCTCACGCCCTAGAGCCCGCGTGCTGCAACTACTGAGCCCATGCATTGCAACTACTGAAGCCTGCAAGCTCTAGAGCCCACGTGCCACAACTACTGAGCCCACGTGCTACAACTACTGAAGCCCACACGCCTTGAGCCCGTGCTCCTCAACAAGAGAAGCCACTGCAATGAGAAGCCTGCGCACAGCAACGAAGACCCAACGCAACCAAAAAAAAAAAGACAAAGAAATAAAGCTCTAATTGTGGAATTTCAGACATCAGCTGAGGATCTGTCTACTTCCTCAGAAATAACATCATGTTTACAATTAGAGGAATTATATACATCTGATTTGCTTGGGACAGTCCTGATTTATACCTATTACCCTTGTATAGTTATTAACCAGTGTTCCCTTTCACTTTCAAAATATCTGGATGATAAATTAGTTACCTTATTTATAACCCTTTCTCTGCCTAAAGCCTGAAGAATAGGTGCAAGGCAGAATCTTCTCAAAGTTACTTCCTTGAGTTGGCTGCCCCTAATAATCTCTAAGCCTTTCCCTCCTTTTTCAAATTTCATTCTCAAATTGGAAAGCACCAGGAAACAAATGACAGCATGTGGAGTATTACTTTTTTTCAGCAAGTGGTTAATAACGTAATAAGTCTTGGTCCTTGAATAAAATCCTAAAGGGGCACATCTTTTCAAGGCTGCTCATCAATTTAGTAATCTTGATTTCAAATATTTTCCTTTCTGCTTGTCTACGAAAACATGATTCCTCTGAGAACTCCCATTTTTGAATTATTTCCTCATATTGGCATTTTGATTGGATTGATTCCACTTTCTATTTCTAGAACTGCAGTGACTCTATTCACAGATTTTTGTCTGAAGTGTACACAATTAGAATTTGTTATAATCTTGCCTTTGGGCCCCACATCTTATCTGAGATAAGAGCCTGGAGTATCTGGCATTTGCAAAATTCATTACCAGCTAGACTAGCCTAGAGGCAAACTGGAACACCAGTTACTAGTATGAGTTACACCTGCATGCATATAAATGGCATTTTAAGAAGAAAGCATAAAGCCACAAAGTCATAATGTTAATTTACAGCTGGACTGTACCTATAAAAATCATACCATGTAGGCACTTACATTTTTAGCTGTTCTAAGTTCTCCACTGGTTTTTATGAAAGTATATGTGTATTCATTTGGATTTTTATATCAAGGAAATAGTCTGACAGTTCTCTTTGCTTGTGCAGCTATTTTCCTTAAAAATTTCGTTATATATCTTACAACTTACCTTTATAAGCCAGGCCCTTTTGTCTTGACACTTTCCTTAGCACTTTAGATTATAGAATTTCCAAATTCAAGCATGACCTAAGCATTTTCATAATTTTGCCCCTGTAACCCTTGGATTCCAATTAGTTAGAAATTAACCTATTTAATGTCCTTGGGAGCAAAGGGTTAAATCCTAGCATCAAAGTTAATTTAAAACAACAGTTGGCCTCTTGTGCAAATAGTCTTTTCCACTTAAGGACACACTCCCCCCCTTTTTTTTTCCATTCCAAATGCCAGTTTACAATTCAGTGAGCTACTTTTCTATTTATAGTCTCCTCACCTTAAATGTAGTCCCTCAAATAGTATCAGGAGTTATTTCTAAAACACAAGAAAGGGATATCTATCTTCATACCAAAAAAAAAAAAAAAATCTATGTTGGCCAGGAAAATTAGCTGTGGTAGTAATAGCAGAGACAATATGAAAACTATTAATGCAAATGAGAAGATATTAACAGTCTAACTCGTTCCATTAACCGAAGAACTTAGACAATGAAACAGTAACTGAGTAGAAATAAAAATAAACTTTCTATCTGAAGGAAAGGGAGGATGCATTCTAGCTAGACAGAAAGGTGATATCCAACTTTAATAATTAGAATCTCCAAACTTAAGGTTATAGTCAGAGAGATGTGCTGGTTGTGGACTAGGAAGGTGGATTACTCAGGGGAGCGGACTTTGATGGGTCTTTAGGCCTTGGCTCAGACTCAGCACAGGCCCTGAGACTCATTTTTGTCAGGACATCTACAAGAAATCACAAGAAAGGGAATGAGCAAACAAGAATCTTCATGTGTTCATTTTTAACTTTTAATAATTTGTATCTTTATATGTATATATAGATAACTATGTGTATGTGCTTGCCTGCAGGTGCTAAATTATTTATTTGGATCTCAGGTGCAGAAGGTTCAGTTAATGACATTCTTCAGTTACTGGCATGTTATCATTATCGGTCCCACTGAGACCGCTCTGTCCTATTTATATATCTATCTATCTATCCATTCATTTTTTTGATCATCATACTCTACTCCCATTCCCCATCCCCATAGGTAATTTAATGTATTTAATGTGTATCTTTTTATTTGAATGTGTTATACAAACTGTATATTATGTGCTTGTATTTTTAGCTTACATGAATAGTATTGCATTCTATATCTTTTGTCATTAAGTATTATATATTAAAGACCTATTCTTGTTGCTATATGGTACCTCTAATCCATTGCATTCAACCTGTTCACTCTCTCAGTCATGGCCACCCAGGTTACCTTCAACTCTCCAGAACCATAAACAAAGCTCTAATGAACGCCCTCCTGTGTGTTCCCTAAGAGAACAGTCTAATTGATGTAAACTTGATGTCTCATTGTCTTTGTGAAATTTTGTTTAAATATTTTCTCCCATATGGGGAGCCAGTTTTCCCAACATCTCCTAAACAACTTGTTCCTTTTACAGTGATTTGTGTTTCCACTTTTATTGCATAATAAGTTTCAATTTGGACATGGGTATGTCTCTGAGCTCTTCTCTCTGTCCAAGTGCAAGTATTTATTTCCAGTGGGAACTCTGTACTCTCAGAGAAACAATAACGCCTGTAGACTCACCAGGGGAGCTCCCTCTCCCTTCCTGGTTTCTGATTACTTGGCAGATCAAATGAAGAACCAGAAAATTTGCTGGTGAGCATGGAGTCAAGAGAAATCATTTTAAGGGATGTTTTTATGTGTACATCTAATCCAGCTGAACAATCTCTGCCCCATAGAAGAACAGTTCTCTGCTGAGCCGAATCTTTGTGAATTGTGCTTATATGGCTCTTCATCTCTAGGCTCCAAACAAATCCATTCCCTTTTTTTATATAGCATACTCATTCTTCAGGCTGCCATGGTACAAGTAATCAAAGTTGAGCATGTTTAGAGCAATGGCATTCCAGGTTTGCCTTCTGAGATGACTTTGGGTCACCTCAGCTACAGTTAATTCAACAGATGCAAAGTAGTATATAGCTTTGGATACAGATGGGTTGAATCTTGGCTATACTATTTCTTAGCTATGGCATACATGTTTAATGCCTTTCCCCACTTCCATTCCCCACTTACCTCCATGTCTTCCTTGCTAGATTTTTTTTTTTTTTTAAGCTGGCAATGTGTCCAGTCTCAGGGGGAATGAATTGTGTTTCTAGCCACATACAGATGTGACACTTGGAGCAGAGATGGCCATCTTGTGACCATGAGGAAATAGCCTAAGATAAAAAACTTATTTATGATGGCACATCAGATAGATGGAAAGAGTCTGTGTCCTGAAGGACATTGTAGAGCTGTTGAATCAATCCTGTAACTGCCTACCTCCAAACCTCTCACTAAGTAAACAATAAGTGTTTTTGTGGTTAAACACTTGCTATTCAGTGTATGGTCTCCAGACCAGCATTGGCATCACTTGGTTGCTTATTGAAAATGTAGAATCTCATCCCCAATTCCCAACCTACTAAATTAGAACCTGCAGTTTAACAAGATCCTAGGTGATTCTTATTCACATTAAAATCTGAGAGGCACTGGTATTAGCCACTCCTCATAAGTTTTTATTTCTTGCAGCCGAATTCATCCTAATTGACACACTGTGACATTGACCAAGTTCCCTAAAGCATCTAAACCTGTTTCTTTATCTGTAAAATAGGAGGGATAGTAATAATAATAGCACCTACCTTGTAAAAATGCTGCAATGAGTAAAGGAGTATGTAAAATGTGCTGCCCAATATCTGGCATATAGTTCACACTCAGTGTTAGCTATCTCACTGGATTCTGCAAACATCCTTAGTGTAGATAATAAAGTTTGAGTGAAAATGCAATTCTCTGCCATTCTAGGATGGAAACTGGGTGCTTCCAGGACATCTGTAGGGCGAGGCTTTTATTGTCATTGTTGCTGCCAGGAGTATAGGACAGACTACTTCCAGTAGCTGCTTTCCTGAGAATTGACTATTGGCAACTTGTACCTACATGCAGCAGGTTTGATTTTATTTTTTAATTTCCTTAAGCTCAATAATAAAAGTCATTGTTTAGAAATGACTCGGTCTATTTAGCTGGACAGTAAAGATATAGGCCAGCAAACGAAAGCAAGGCACATTAGAAAAGACTGTAGGACAAAAATGAGATTAAAGAAGAAAGGCACTTTAAATGCTTGGGTATGTGGTGACTGTGCAATAGGACGACTGGCTGGGACTTTAGTAAACTTGCATATTAAGTCATCAAATGTTAAGCTGAGGTCCCAGTAGACTTGATTTAGTGCAAAAAAATAATGTGTGCATGCCAAGCATGCCCTAAATGTAATGTAGTGTATCCATATCTCATAAAAATATAAGGCTCTAAAACCATTAACCTATTTACTATACTCTAAAATTAAAGTATATTTATCACAATATAAAGCATTCATTGAAATACTAAATGCCAATGGAAAAACAAAGGACCTGATGACACCTGAACTGTGCTAATCTCAGAACGTCCCTGTGCACTGCTTACTCTAGGCTGGAGAGGAATGTCAGGAGGATACTTTGCTCCAGACCCACCCATCCCAGGTGGTGAAAGGAAGGTGTGGGCCCAGCTGAATGTAAAGGCTCTGACAGCTCAGCAGGGCAAAGGTGCCTCAGTGAACTGCAGGAGAAATGGACAAAGTTTAAGCAAATGCTTGGTCTGCAGCTAGGTCATCAGGGCAGAGCAAGGTTTCCCAGCATAAGTTATGAAGGGGGTAAGCAAAACTCAAGACTACAAACAGACAGAAAGCCAACTTACCATGCTCACCATGGTTAATTAACATGTAATGGCCTCTGGATTAGGGGGCACAACTCTGGTGCAGGACCCAGCAAAAGCGAAGCAAGGTCTCATTCTTAGGAACTCCTGGGATATTAAGCTAAAAAATCCAAAAGCAGGACTAAGCTTTATAAACAGTGTTGGAACCCAGCCTCAGGAAGCAGTGCCCATTACCAGAACAGGGCACCTCGTGGGCATAAAGAACTGCAACTCCTTAGTTCTCCAGTGGCAGCACTGACCAAGTCCCATTCTAGATCTCAGTCAGGGAGGAAGTGGTGGAAAACACAGGAGCCAGGGGTCAGCACTACAAGAGGACCTGCTTCTTTCAAGTACTTACAGATTGGGGGGGATGACTGGTGTGTGCCAGGCTGCTTAAGTGCTTTTTATCCCAGCCCTGGATGGGTGAATATAAGGCTCTGAAGGTGATAAACAATCCAAAATCCCAATGCCTAACAGAATAATCATTTCTTATTAATCTCATAGTCCAATTTGATTGGTTGGGATGAAGTAAATGAAGTAAGTAGAAGTTTACTCCACAAGTCATTCAGGCACTCAAGCTCCAAGCACTTTTCATCTGGTGGCTCCAGCATCTTCTCAGGTATTGGCATCCTCCAATGGTTTCTCTGCATCCAACAGAAGGGACAAAAGGATAGGGAGGATCTCAAGGAAGGTATTTTATGGGCTCAGCTTGAAGGAAGATACATCATTTCTGCTTACTTTCCATTGGTGAGAATTAGTCACAAAGCACTGCCTAGTTGCAAGGGGAATGATAAATGTTTTCCAGAAGTATGTTATGGAAGAGGACACAATTTTAATAAATAGGTAGCCAGTCTGCCATGAGAGAAGAAAGCAGAGGTGGCAGCAGGAATGAGATGAGGCTTATAGGAAGTAGGTTAAAATGGTTCCCCTTTGAAAAAGTCAGTTTACTTATGGGGAAAGGCAAGAGATAATCATTTATTCATTAATTGATTTATTCATTGCTCTATTCATCCAATCAATAAAAAGTTATTAAAGATTGACTGTACTGAGCACATCAGGAAGAGTTTACTGGGCTTCCCTGGTGGTGCAGTGGTTGAGAATCTGCCTGCCAATACAGGGGACACGGGTTCGAGCCCTGGTCTGGGAAGATCCCACATGCCGCGGAGCAACTGGGCCCGTGAGCCACAACTACTGAGCCTGCACGTCCTGTGCTCCGCAACAAGAGAGGCCGCGACAGTGAAAGGCCCGCGCACCGCGATGAAGAGTGGCCCCCGCTTGCTGCAACTAGAGAAAGCCCTCGCACAGAAACGAAGACCCAACACAGCCAAAAATAAATAAATTAATAAATTAATTAAAAAAAAGAAGACTTTACTTAACAAATATTAGTAGAACACTTCTTATTGCCGAACAGTGTTCTAGGTGCTGGGAATAGAACTGCAAACAAAATCAGACAATGCCACTAACTTCTAGTTATTCACAGGTTAATGGGGAATATAGACATGGATGCAAAAAATATAATGGAAGACAGTTAATGTTATAATAGAGGTGCTATGGAAACCAAGAGGAAAATGCATCTGAATTTAACTGGGGTGGTAGAGGCCTGGAAATAATAATACAGCTAGTTTTTTTCCTATGTGATAAACATTGCACTAAGCAATTTATACCCCTGATGTTATTTAATCTCACAAATATCCAATGAAGTTATTTTCCTCACTTTGTAGATGAGGAAACCAGAGCAGAGAAAGGTTAAATAACTTTTCTCATGTTGCTTAGCTTTTAAGAGATGGAACCACATTTGAACCTGAGCCTAGCAAATTCTGAAACCCATACTCTTTCCTCTATATGTCATTCTGCATTTCATTAGGCACAAGAAGATACTGGGGCTGGATCCTGAAATAAACAGGAGCTGGCTTGATGGTTGAGGTGCCAGGACCTTTCATGTATTGTGAACAGCATGTGCAAAAGCATGAGGAGTGAAAGAACAGGTTTCATTTAAGGAAGTATTGTGAATTGGGACAGACTAAATTAAATTATTGTAAAAAACAACCCCCAAAGTCGCAGTGGTTTAAAACAACAAAAATTTATTTCTCTGACACACTGTTCCAGGTAGGTAGGCAGTGGGTTTTACTCCACATTGTTACTCAAGGATCCATGAGGCCACTCGAGTCAGAGTGGAAAGAAGGAAATCTAGAGAATCAAGCACTGGCTTTTTTCTGCCTTGGCCTGGAAGTGACACACATCAGTTCTCCTCAAAGCCCATTGACCATATCTAGTCACATGGCTCCAACTACTTGCTATAAGCTGGGCAGAACTGGGAGAAAGTGTATGAGAGAAAATGAGTATTGTGTGAGTATTACTGTCTGCTGCATCTTGCATTTACTTAAAAAAATATTTTTTAGTTAATTTTTAAAAAATAATTAAGGTAGAATGCATCAAAGTGAAAAATTCTCATTCCCGACTTAGACCTTGGTCTGATTTTAACTTGTTTTAGGTAAATTCTCATTGGAGTATTTCTGGAGGGACTAGTTCAATTCTAGGCCAAACCAAGGTTTTGAATCTCTTTGAGCTGGTAGAGAGGTCCAAATTTTCAGATCAAACCTCCCTTAGGTCCAGAACTGAACCACTATGCTCTGTGCAACACAGATTAACCTGGGCTGAACTAAACCTCTTAGCACTTGAACCAGATAAAAGTGTATTAAATTATAACTTCAGTGTATTTTATATAATTTCATTGAAAGCTTTTCTTAGAATATGACTGCATGATAAATCAGTTTTAAAATAAAAATAGCTGGATAAAAAAGAAAATAGAAATGATTTTTCAAATTTTAATGTTTATAAAATCTCCCAATAGGCTTTCTGTTTAATAGTAAACAATTGGAAAAAAATGCAAGCAATTCCATGATTATAGTTCCTTAATAATATGGAACATTAGTATATTTTGATAAAATATTTCATATTCCAAAATTGTGTGTATAAACTTTTAGTATTAGAAGGGTGAAGGGGTTAGTGAGAGGTTGGGGAGATTAATAAATTGATTATTTGTACTAAAATCTCCTGTTACCAGTCTTGTTTTTGTTTTTTAAAAAATATTTTTCTATTTATTTATTTATTTATTTTTGGCTGCGTTGGGTCTTCGTTGCTGCGCGTGGGTTTTCTCTAGTTGTGGCGAGCGGGGGCTACTCTTCATTGTGGTGCCTGGGCTTATTGCAGTGGTTTCTCTTGTTGTGGAGCACAGGCTCTAGGTGCACAGGCCTCAGCAGTTGTGCTACATGGGCTTAGTAGTTGTGGCTCGCAGGCTCTAGAGCGCAGGCTCAGTAGTTGTGGTGCACGGGCTTAGTTGCTCCGCAGCATGTGGGATCTTCCCAGACCAGGGCTTGAACCCATGTCCCCCACATTGGCAGGTGGATTCTTAACCACTGCGCCACCAGGGAAGTCCCCTGTTACCAGTTTTGTGATTAATCCCTCAGGAGTTTTTAGATTGGTATACTTTATTCCAAATTTGTATCAAATTCTGGTTCTTAATCTTTTAACAACAAAGCACAAAACAGTTCCTAGGTATTCACCATTGGTCAGTGCTATTGTGTTCTTATTTTACAGATGAAGAACGCAATCACCTGAAAAGTTAAATAATCTGGCCAAGGCATAGCTGGAATTTGTATCCAGGCTGACTGATTTCAGAGCCTATAGCTTTTTCCATGTTTACTTGTTCAGTAGACAAGGTGAGAGCAAGCAACAGGATAATTGGCAAGAGGGTGAATGAAAAGTGCTCTTTATCCTATGGCCTATATTTAAACCTGGGCCATCAAGCAAATTTTCAAAGAAATGTTCTTTATTTTCCCAATCTGCTCATGCAAGAAATGTTCTTGCTGCATACCCTTGGGATCCTTTTTTAATTCCCTGAACCATTGTGGGTGGGCTGGACACATTAACAAGTCATAACATGAAATCAGCCGTGACAGGCCTTTATCTGCCCTGTCATCAGTTTCCCAAGTGTCAGAGAGGTGGCTCAATCTGAGCTTCAGTTTATGTTGTCACCAACTAGAGAAAAAAAAAATGTACTGGGAATACTCTGTGCCAATCATTTCAAGATTAAACTCTAGTAATTTCTTTTTAATAACATAATTATCCCATTAGAGAAAGTACTTATAATTATAAGTTCAATTCAGTAATGGTGAATAGAATTTTTAATGGACTTTATTTTTTAGAGCAATTTTATGTTCACAGCCAAATTGAGTGGAAAGTACAGAGAGTTCCCACACGCCCCATGCCTCCACACATGAATAGCCTTTCCTATTATCAACATTGCTCACCAGTGTCATACATTTGTTTTTTTTGTTTGTTTGGGTTTTTTTGGCCACATTTTGTGGCCTGTGGGATGATCAGGGATTGAACCCCGGGCCTACGGCAGTGAAAGCGTGGAGTCCAAACCACTAGACCACCAGGGAATTCCCACCAGAGTCATACATTTGTGACAATTGATGAAACTACACTGACACATCATTATCACCCAAAGAATAGAATTTTTTTAAATTAATTAATTAATTTTTGGCTGCGTTGGGTCTTCGTTTCTGCGCGCGGGCTTTCTTTAGTTGCGGCAAGTGGGGGCTACTCTTCGTTGCAGTGCGCAGGCTTCTCATTGCGGTGGCTTCTCTTGTTGCAGAGCATGGGCTCTAGGTGCACGGGCTTCAGTAGTTGTGGCTCGCAGGCTCTAGAGCGCAGGCTCAATAGTTGTGGTGCACGGGCTTAGTTGCTCTGTGGCATGTGGGATCTTCCCAGACCAGGCCTCGATCCCGTGTCCCCTGCATTGGCAGACGGATTCTTAACCACTGTGCCACCAGGGATGCCCCGAATTTTTTTACTTGAAAGATTTAGTCGTGTCATTTCAAATGACCCAACCACAACTGATGAATTCATTGTGAATACTAAGACTAAGCATTATCAAATGTCACCTTTAGTTAGAAATACATATTTCCAGTATGATATTCAGAGATTTTCAGAAGATTTTGATTTTTTTTTTGCAATGGCAATAGCTTTATAAATTTTTTATTGCTGTTTTTCCTCCCTGGTTTTATTTTATTTTATTAAAAAAATATTTTTTTGGCCATGTAGCTTGCGGGATTTCAGTTCCCCTACCAGGGATTGAACCCAGGCCATGGCAGTGAAAGCCCGGAATTCTAACCACTAGGCCACCAGGGAACTCCCCTCCTCACTGGTTTTAAGTCCCTAGGGGCAGGAGAGAATGTATTGGCAGGACACCCAGAAAACAAGGTCTGTGTGCAGACTGACTCTAACACTGACTAACCCTGAGCCATTCTCATTCTCATTATCATAACGTAATCAGAGTGAGAGGAAGCACTGTCTTTTCTGCTCTAATACAAGTTGGAAAAACAGAAATTCAAAGTTTTGTTTGGAACCAGCAGAAAATGTGTTAGAAATAATAACATGAAAAGTTAATAGTATTTATTGATTAAATAGCATTTATACTATGTGCCAGACACTGTGCTTAGTCCTTTGCATATGTTATCTCATTTAATTCTCACAAGCATTCTATAAGATAGGTATTATTATTATTTCCATCATAAAAATGGGTAAATAAAGGCTAAGTACCACACAGAAAGTCACACTAGACTGGTGGATTATAGTGCTGGATTTTAATCTCAAGTGTATTAGGGTAGGGTAACTGGTTTAGCAATCCCAAAATCATAGTAATGTAACACAATAAAATGTGTTTCTTGCTGGGGCAAAGTGCAGCGTGGATGGTCCTCGTCAGGTGGCTCTCTTAGGCAGCTCACCTCTAAGCAGTGACTCATGTACACAGGCCCCTTCCATCTTATGGCTTAAGCATATTGCAGCTTCAAGATCTCCCCATCATCAATCAGCCTGGAGTGACGGAAAGAGAGCATGGAAGATTGAATAGGATGTTTTAAGGTCAGACCTGGAAGTAGTGACATCACTTCTGCCCACATTCCATTGGCTAGAACTCAGTCACGTGGGAATCTAGGATGCAAGGGAACCTGCGAAATGGTTTAGCTCCATGTTCTGGAAGGTGAGGCAACCTGTATATTGGTGAGCCCAAGAAATCTCTCCACAGCAGGTTTGTCTGACTCAGGACCCTTAACCACTAGACTCTGCTCTAACTCTAATCTCCACCCCTACTCTTTGACCAGAGGGAAAGTATCAAGTCTCTCTGAGACTTAACACTACATGAAATAAATCCATTTGGGAGTTTAAACAGCAACAAGAAATGGCATAGTGCAGCCATTATGAGCCTAGGAACTAATGCTAAATCTGATGACCTGTTTATTAACTAGGTGACCTTGGGCACATTTCTGAATTTCTGCTTTTCCTTATCTATAAATTGAAAATAATATTTTCCTTTGCATGTCTTGCAGATTGCTGTGAGAGTCAAAGGGAATAGTTTGTGTAAAAATACTTAGTAAAAGGTAAAATGATACACAAGACACAAATGTCAGAGGTTGTTGGTGTTATTATTGTTACTTCCTAAGTGTCAATATGATTGATATAGATAATAATCACTCTGTAATATCGGAGAAGAAATCACTGTGAGTTGGGCTGGTCAGGGAATGCTTTATAGGAGAGTGGAATTTGAATCTGATCTAGAAAGATGAATAAGATTTACGTAGTAGAGGAGTAAGGAAAGGGCATTCAAGGCAGGGAGTATTGGACCACCAAAGAAGTGGAAGCCAGAATGAGCAGAGTGCTCCTGAAACACTGAAAAACCTGTTTGCTCTTGGAGGCTTCTGAGATTGGGTTGGGCAGGAGCAAGTGAACTTCAGGCTGCTGCCACCTCTGCTTCACTACAGCCGTCTGTTGAGACATTTCTCCGTGGGTCACTCCCATTTCTGCAAGTCCTGTAAATGAGGCACCAACTGCACTTTGTTCCAGACTACCTTTTCAAGAATGTTTGATGGCAACAGGGTGTCCTTCTGGAGTAAAGGGTAGGCATGTTTACTGCCCATTATAAAAGATTCAGGGGAGGTAGAAGCCGTCTCCAACCCAGCATCATAACTGTTCTCAGACACCTTATGAAGCCCAAAGTGATCAAAGAGAAGACCAAGAAGTTCATCCAGCACCAGTCAGGCTGATATGTCAAAATTAAGTGTAACTGGCAGAAACCCAGAGGCATCGACAACAGGGTACAGAGAAGATTCAAGTGCCAGATCTTGATGCCCAATATTGGTCATGGCAGCAACAAGAAAATGAAGCACATGCTGCCTAGTGGCTTCTAGAAGTTTCTGGTCTACAACATCAAAAAGCTGGAAGTGCTGCTGATGTGCAACAAATCTTACTGTGCTGAGATGGCTCTCATTTCCTCCAAGAACCTCAAAGGCATTGTGGAAAGAGCAGCCCAGCTGGCCATGAGTCACTGATCGCAATGCCAGGCTGCACAGTGAAGAAAATGAACAGTTCATGTGCAAGTTTTTTTTGTGTTAAATAAAACCATAAAAATTCTGCAAAGTAAAACAAAGATTTTGGCTCCCTAAGCTCAGAGTTCTTCATGTACAGGTGTTAACAGGCCCTATTCCCATTGCCCTCTGGAAACTAGGTCTTGGGGAACTGACTTTAAAAAGGCAGATGCTCTAGCTACTACTATTGCTATGAGTAATAAACCATTTTTGACTCTGACCCAGGAGTCTCATGTCTTCTACCAGCATCCATGAAACTATGACAGGCTAGCTTGTTAACTTGCAAGTAGGGTAAAACTCAGACCCTTTACAGTTCTTGACAGAATCTATCTCTAGGAGGGATTTCACTGAACAGTACTACATACCAGGTGGGGTACTAAGTGCTGGGGATACAGAACCAAAAGGCACAGTTCTTGCCTGCAAGGAGCCTCCAGTGTACAAATTAGAAGCTTACTGAGCTTGGTACTAATAGAGTCTCAGAGTAGTTAAATTGCTAAGCTAGTGAATACACACAGAAAAAGGTCAAACTCAGACTAATAAAATTCTAGCCATGATTGAGACTATATCCCAACAACAGGGTGGAAACCATATGGTTTTTCAGTCCTCTGAGAACAGGTGTATTCTCTATAGATGGCAGAAGCTGAGAAACACAGAGGTACATGGAGCCTTACAGAAGGCTTTAAAACAATATCCTTCAGTCCTCAGTACCAAGAAAGAAGGTTGCTTTTAGATGTACTCGCCCTTTCTATAACTCTTCCCTAAATAAATTGGCCTGAAGGGTGACAGTAGAAGCATCACTTTCTGGCCCGGAGATCAAAGGGTATCTCTCGTGTGGATACCTGGTGGTGTTGGTAAGGGAATTTCTAACTTTGGGATTGTATCTAGGATGGGAGAGAAGGCAGGTACTATGTTAAATGAAGGGCAGGAAAGTTGCATATAGATGGAGAAGGATCTAGAACCCTAAGGCTGTGGTCTCTGAAACAATTGGTTTCACATACAGGGCCAAAGAAACCCTGGATTTATGATAGGGGCTCTGTCAGAAAAGTGGGATTAGGACTTATGACAGGAAGGGAGTGAGGAAAACTGGCCGGCGAAGTACTTAGTTGTCTGTGCATAACAGACAGTGCTAAAGGTGCTAAAACAATTTAATAAATAAACAGGGTATTCTAGGCTCATCTGACACATTAGATACAAAGAAGTATTATATGGCATTTGGCAAAAATGAGTGCCTGACACACACACCTAATATGTGACAGCACAAAACCAGGAGCTTTACACAATGTGGCAGGTGGGAGTTTGGTCCTTGGCACTGGAAGCAAGAATCCATTCATTCAACAAAGTGTATTGGCACTGTTCTAGGTGCTAGGGATAAAGCAGTGAACAAGATAGAGAAAAATCCGTGCCCCTATTTTGTTCTAAATGAAGTTAAATCTGGCTCTGAGCCACCTAGGTCAAGGGAGATGAGAAATTCAGGATTTGTCATGTTTACTTTAGGGGAAAGAAAATTTATTAGGGGTTTCTATACCATCCCAGGGTCCTACACATTCCATAATATTCTGAGATGTGCTCTCTGTTCTTCAGACTACATTAGCTACCATTGTTGGTTGTTCATGATCCAAGTCCTTATGGTCCCTTTTCCAGGCCACCCCAAATATTTACAGGGCCTAGGACAAGAATACAAATAGAGGTTCATATACCACACGTTAAATATCTTAAAATTATAAATCCAGCCGAAAAACTGTTAAAGAAAATAGGTTCTATCATTCTATCTTGACACATACAATTTTGTAACAAGCTGGCCACCATCAGAGGCCCTGGATCCTGCTACTGTGTGGGAGTAGGGCACATGTCCCTGACTCTCTTGAAATCCATAAATGCATCCCCTCTAAACATGGGGAGGTGTTTCCCAAATAGTTTACTCTCTAGTGTTGGTCCACTTCTTCTCCCAACCCTTAATGTCTCCTGCCACCTGCAACAATCCAGCTGGATCACCTTCAAGACTAGACCAAAGGTTATGCTCTGAGTGTCAGACAACTTTTAATTTTGGCCCTGCAACATTAAAGCTGTTAACTACTCCTGGAGGCAGACATGGCTGCTTTCCTTGGATTGGGGAGGCAGAAATACTTATAGCAGCCTGAACAAGATATAAATTAACATCTCAAACAGCTGCCCCACCAACTACATATTATCTCATTCATTTCTTTATAACAGTCTTATCAAGGAAATAAAACTGAAGCTCAGGAAGATTAAACAACTTGCTGAATGCCATAAAAGGAAAAGAACAAGAATTCAGTCCCAGAGTTATCACCATCCACACTTCCATCTACCACACCTAAGAGCTTTGAAGAAATTCAGAAACAAATTTGTGAAACTGCCTGCCAAGGTGTACAATCTTATATAACTGTTCCATTCACTAGAATAGATCCTGAGATTTGTTTTTGAGACTCCAGAGTACAGTAGTCCCCCTTATCCGTAGGGATATCTTCCAAGACCCGCAGTGGATACCTGAAACCTCAGATAGTACCAAACCCTAGGTATGCTATGTTTTTTCCTATACTAACCAGTGGGTAGTGTATACTCCATGGATATGCTGGACAAAGGGATGGTTTGTGTCCCAGGTGGATGGAGCAGGATGGCACAAGATTCATCATGCTACTCAGAATGGTGCCCAATTTAAAAGTTATGAATTGTTTATTTCTGGTATTTTCCATTTAATATTTTCCGACCATTGAAACCATTGATAAGGAAAGACTACTACATTATAAGGGATGCAGTGAGAGAGAAATCAGAGCCTATTAGAAGATGCATTTCTGTTATGTGATCTTGCAGCATTTTATCAAAATATCGATCAACTCATTTTGCACTACAGTTTTAGTTCCAAAAAGCCACTAAGAAGCTCAGCAAAGAAGCCAGACATTGTCAAAAATAAAATTAGATAAATATCACTTGTAAATAAAATAAAATCGATTGTGAAATGCTGTTTGGTCAGTTCTTATTGTTTGCTGTTCTTTTGTTCCCTTATTCCTATTATCCTGCTCAGGGCAGAATGTGTCCTCCTGAAGGGCAGGGCAGAAAGACTCCCCAGTCTTGGTTTTGTTGATGGTTTTACATTGCTCATTATGAGTTTCAAGAATATATACCCAGGGTGAAGAATAAACGTTTAAATCTTGGAACACAAAACTTTTTTTCCCATTATTTTTATGCAAAAACTCAGACACTATCAAATTCAGATCCTAACTGTCTCAAAGACGCCCTGTTTTAAGGGTGTAGAGGGAGTAGGATAGGGATGGGGGAAATGAAGCAAGCAGGGTGCCGGTGCCGTTTCATGAAGCCCTGGCCTTGGCCTGATCCTATGAAGAGTTCTGGAGCATAAATTATACCTCAGGGTTTATCCAGCCTTGAGGCAAAGGTGGTGGGCTTTCTATTCAGGCACCAATCAATCAATGGCTATGGTTCCCCCAGGGCAATTCTGAATTTCTGCAAATACTGACAAAGCATCTTCTTTGGAAGCAAAGCAAACCTAAGTTAGGAGATAGACCCCAGAATTGATCAAAAGTGATCAGAGGGTCTGTGAATGATACACCAACAGCATCAGCTATGCCAGTGACCATCTATTCTAGAGTTTGTAATTCTTTCACTATAGGTTTGACTCTTCTGATCAACAGACAAAGGGTCCATTAACAATCAGTAAGTGGTGGAGAAAGAATTCTAAGTGATTTGAATTGTTAGAGCAGCGAAGGATTTTTTTTTTAAAGTTCTCCAACAATTTATATATTTTATTTTTTTGGCCGTGCCACGCTCTTGTGGGATCTTAGTTCCCCAACCAGGGATTGAACCCAGCCCTGGGCAGTGAGAGTCCGGAGTCCTAACCACTGGACTGCCAGGGAATTCCCGAAGGAAGTTTTTAAAATCCCCTACTCAGAATTCTAGGGGAGTCAGATTGGCAGGAATATGGTCATATATCCTTGTACAGTGTAAAAAAAAAAAAAATCCCTTTAGGCAATTGATCACTAAGTATATAACACGTCACCAGCCCTGTAGGGAAGGCAAATTTATCTGACTTAGTCCTTATCTTGAGATGCTTCCACTATAGTTGGGTAGATGAGGTTCACATGCATGAAACAAGTATAAGCAACATCAACACTATATAATTAAAGACTGTTGGATTCTGAGAAAAGAGAAATAGACTTCCCTTGGCTACATTTTTTTTCAGATACTCACAGTAGGAGTGGTGAATAAGGTCAGATCAAGCCCATGCATGCATTGATTCCATCAATCTAAGTGACCTCTTTGTGCCAGATGATAAGCATGTTAGGCCTGGGGAGAAAGATGGTAAGATACTGTGATAAATACAATAATAAAGGGTGTACTTTGGGGGATTATTTGGGTGCTATTAGTATTTTTTAGTAGAAAGCTCAATTACTCTATTTCATTGAATTTAAGATGCCATGAATTTTAAGATTTGCCATTATTTTATTTAGCATTAAGAAAGAAAAAACTCTGCTAGTTAAGCAGTGTAAGACATATCCCTATTGCAGAGGTGTTATAATGTGAAATAAATGTTCATTTTAGAATTGATGAACTGGGGCTGCAAGAGACATGACTTGGCTTAATCCTCTTCTCTGACTATCCTTTGCTTTCAGAGGACAGACAGAAGAGTGCCTGCTTTTCCCTTTCTATAGTTCTTAGTGTTGTCAGTCTCCGCATTTCCTAATGAAAGAGGGAAAATGATAACAGCAAGACCTTTGACTTCTTTCTCTTACTTCTAATTAGAAATACCTCGATAGTGTAATGGAGGCCAATAACAGTATTTGAAATAGTAGCTAATATTGATCAGGTGCTTAATATGGATCCAGGACTGGGCCAATTGCTTTTTACCCATTACTTAATTCTTACTTAATCCATTGGGAAAAGGTATTAATATCTCTATTTTACTGATAGGTAAAGTGAGATTAAAAGATGGTAAGCGGCGCCTTTCCGGCTCTGCACGCGGTGCCGGGGGAGAACCCTGGGGGCGCTGTGCTGCAGCCTCTTGGTCCCCGTTACCTGTTCGAGCCCTGCACTCAGGGGTCCGTCCCTTGCCGCCCCGGTACCCTTACGTCTCTCAGCCCCCGACTTTTTGCTCTGAGATGCCCTGACCGGGCGCCAAGAGGGGGGCAGTGTCGTGTGCTACCGCCCCTCTCCCCCGAAGGCAGCGTCCTGTGCTAAAGAAAGGACTTGAGAGGAAGAACCACCGTAGGATGGTGAGCTGAAAGTGAGAACCTATAGGCAAAGTGTAAAGGGCAGCTTCCCAAGTTTATTGCTCCCTTGTATCTCCAGAGCAATTAAAACACTGGAGGTGAACTGGAAAGATCTGGAAAGACCTAGATCCCACCACCTCAGATCAGAAGAAATGTCAGCAGCAACCCCTGGTCACCAGAAGGAATCAAGAAAGGACTGCTCTCCTGCTCAAATATTTATCCTGCTCTTTTTACCATCCCAGTGATCATTGCACAGAGTTTATGTTTAGTACCAAATGCTTGTAGGGCTACCAGGTCCCATCTCTTTTTAAATTGTAGTCTATTTGTATCTTTAAAGTGCTTCTCTTATAGACAATACAGGTATGCCCTGCTTTTTGCAAGTTTGCTTTACCTCCTTCACTTTGATGAAAGACCTACATTGGTACCTGTTGTCGCTAAATGAAAGAAATCTGAAGAGGATTTTCACTTTTACGAAAAAAGGTGAAAACTGAAAATAGCTTTCAGTGTTTGTTTTGCAGTGAGCTGTTATAGAGGCGGTGCAAACCCTGAGCATCAAGAGTGGCACCTCCAAGCTCCTTCCCTGGGAACTACACTCAGCATCCCAGCATTAAGCCGCCATAGCTTTGAGCATCTGCGCTTTATCTTGATTTATTTTGTGCATCTATTAACAAGATGTGTCCTAAGGTAATTGCTTTTTTGCTTTACGCCATTTTGGCTTACAAAAGGTTTCACAGGAATCCTCCACTTTTGGATAGTGGGGGAGGCCTGTATATGGTTGAGTATTGCTTTTTCATACAAATTAACAAGCTGTATCTTTTAACTGGAGTCCATTTACACTTAATGTAATTACTGATATGGTTGGATTTAAATATGTCATCTTGGTATTTGTTTTCTAATTGTTCCATCTGATCTTTAGTTTCTCCTTCTTCCTTTCCTGCCTTCTTTTGGGTGAATAGAATATTTTTAGCTATGCTTCTTTGTGTTATTTCAAATAAAAGTACTACTTATCCATAAAAAAAATTAAAAAGTAAAAAAATAAAATAAAATAAAAGATGGTAAGCAATTTGCCTGAGGTCACACAGCTACTAAGTATCTGAGCTGAGATTGGAATGCAGGTTTGCCTACCACGCAAGTTTAAGTTTTTAACCACTATGCCTGTAGGTGACTTGATAAGACCTGATTTCCTGCAAAGGAAAAGAATTAAGACAGTTTCAGTCAGCGTTTACCAGAAACATCTTCTCTCAAGGATCTTTTAGAAAGCAAAACATGTTTATACAGACTAAAAGAAGACTGAGTGACCTATCTTAAACTATGACTATATTTCTGATGTCACTATTGTATAACTAGTCTTTATACAGTCTTCGCGAATTATACTGCTGGATAATGAATTTTAAATTGTATATCTAAGTAGAATAAGAACTCTATAATTAGTGGGTTATATTTAAGTGACCACAAAATAGATAAGGTGCACAATTAAAGAGTACATTTCTTCCAAACCCCTAATTTGTGTTAGAATATTCAACTGCCATCCTCTATGTGCAGGCATGAATTTTGATCCAGTAGCAATAAAGTCAGGCCCAGAAGTTTGCAGATTCAGAATTATTTATCAGCAAGTAGTATTACTTAACCCACATTTGACAAAACTGTTTGTGTTCACAGACAATTTTGGGTTTTATCTGAATTTAGAAGAGGTTGGAGATTAGCCTGATTAACCTGAGCTAATGGGTAAAATTTTAGGAGAGAAATGTCATTTTGCTAGCATCTTAATGGGTTTGTCTGATCACCCTATAAACTGGACCAGCAATTCTCAAAATTTTGGGTCTTGGGACAACTTTACACTCTTAAAAATATTGAGAACCCCAAAGTTTTTGTTTGTGTAGATTTTATCTATCACTATTTTCCATATTAGAAATTAGAGAAAATATTAAAATACTTACTAATTCATTTAAAATTATAATAATAATTCTATTACATGTTAATGTAACAGGGAAGAGCCAAATCTGACTACATGTTAGATCTGTTTCTTTTATTTAACCTTTGCTTCCCGTTGCTTTTCTTCACTAAAAGAAGAAAAGCAACGGGAAGCTTGCTTATGTATTATGTCTTGGGGAACCCTGCCCCTCTGCCTGAATGTTAAACCAAAGTGCTGTTGTTTAGGGAAACATCTGGACCCTGTCCACCTGCGGATGGCTGTGAGAAAGAAGAAATTAACACATCCCCTCCCCGAGGCTGGCCATTCCAGGGGATATTTGCAAAACTCATGGCCTTTTTACTTTACTTCCTCATCTCCTCCCCCTCTCTGTGCTATAAAAGAAACTGGCATCCAAACCCCATAAGATGGTTTTTCGGAGACACTAGTCTGCCATCTTCTCAGTCTGCTGGCTTTCCGAATAAAGTTGTATTCCTTGCCTCAGCACCTCCTCTCTGATTCATTGGCCTGTCATGTGGTGAGCAGAGAGAGCTTGGACTCGGTAACATAAACATAAATAATATATTTTATGAAAATAACTATATTTTCGGAGACAAATTTGTCAGACAAAAAAATGTCTGACTTAATAAAAGAGAGTAGAATTCTCCTTGCTGCTTCTGAATTCAGTCTTTTGTGATAATGTATGTCATATGACCTTTGCAGAACTCCAGTATTTACTCATGAGAGAATGAAGGTAAAAAAACAGAAATAACATCTTCGTATTGCTATGAAAATAATTTTGACTTTACGAGTTTCCTGTAAAGGTATTGGTGACCTCCAAGGGTCCCCAGATCACACTTTAAGAACCACTGAACTGGGAAAATGGGTTATTCAAAGTTCAGAGCTACAAAATAGCTAAAACAATATCAGATACTTTCTAATGACCAATATTCTTTAAAAATTTTTGTCAACATTTTTTCTTTTTTTATTGCGGTAAAATATATATTACATAAAGTTTATCATTCTAACCATTTCTAAGTATATAGTTCAGTGGTTTTACATACATTTACATTATTGTGAACCATCACCACCATCCATCTCCAGAATTTTCTCATCTTCCCAAACTGAAACTTTGTACTCCTTAAACAATAACGCCTCACTTTCCTTTTTCCCCAGACCCTGGCAACCACGGTTCTACTTTCTGTCTCTAAATTTGACTATTTCTAGGTACCTTGTTTAAGTAGAATCATACATTATTTGTCTTTTTGTGACTAGCTTATTTCACTTTCACTTAGCACCGTGTTTTCAAGGTTGATCCATATTAAAGCATGTGTCAGAATTTCGTTTTTTTTTTTTTAGTATTTATTTATTTGGCTGCATCGGGTCTTAGTTGCAGCATGTGGAATATTTAGTTGTGGCATATGGGATCTTTTAGTTATGGCATGTGAACTCTTAGTTGTGGCATGTGGGTTCTAGTTCCCTGACCCAGGGATCGCACCTGGGCCCCCTGCATTGGGAGTGCAGAGTCTTAGCCACTGGACCACCAGGGAAGTCCCAGAATTTCATTTCTTTTTAAAGCTGAATAATATTCCATTGCATGTATATACCACATTAAAAAAAATCCATTCATTTGTTGATAGACATTATGGGTTGCTTTCACCTTTTAGCTATTGTGGATAATGCTGTTGTTACAGGGAAGAACAAAATCTGGCTACATGTCAGATCTGTTTCTTTTACTTTAACCTTTGCTTCCCGTTGCTTTTGTTCACTAAAAGGATACTGTCTATACATAATGGCCTGCCTCGGGAAACCCTGCCCCTCTGCCTGAATGTTAAACCAAAGTGCCTATGTTCAGGGAAACATCCAGACCCTGTCCACCTGTGAATGGCTACAAGAAAGAAGAAATTAACACATCCCCTCCCTGAGACTGGCCATTCCAGGAGATACTCGCAAGACTTATGGCCTTTTTACTTTACTTCCTCACCTCCTCCACCTCTCTGTTCTATGAAAGAAACTGGCATCCAGACCCCGATAAGATGGTCTTTTTTTTTTTTTAATAAATTTATTTATTTGTTTTTATTTTTGGCTGTGTTGGGTCTTCGTTGCTGCACGCGGGCTTTCTCTAGCTGCAGCGAGCGGGGTCTACTCTTCGTTGCGGTACGCAGGTTTCTCATTGTGGTGGCTTCTCTTGTTGCGGAGCACGGGCTCTAGGCACGTGGGCTCAGTAGTTGTGGCTTGCAGGCTCTAGAGCACAGGCTCAGTAGTTGTGGTGCACGGGCTTAGTTGCTACGCGGCATGTGGGATCTTCCCAGACCAGGGATCGAACCCGTGTCCCCTGCATTGGCAGGTGGATTCTTAACCACTGCTCCACCAGGGAAGCCCAAGATAGTCTTTTTGAGACACTAGTCTGCCATCTTCTCACAGTCTGCCGGCTTTCCGAATAAAGTCGTTATTCCTTGCCTCAACACCTCGTTTCCCGATTTATTGGCCTATCGTGCAGCAAGCAGAGTGAGACTGGACTTGGTAACACTGCTGTGAACACTGATGTACAAAGATCTATTCATGTCTCTGCTTTCAGTTCTGTTGGGTATATACCCAGAAGTGGAATTGCTGGATCATATGGTTGTTTTATATTTAATTTTTTGAGGAACCACTATATAGTTTTCTCACATCAATATTTTTAACACTACTTATTTCTTGCTAAAACTTTTAAGATACATTATTCGTAGTACAGAAATATTTTTTATTTTCATTGGATTTTGTCCAATAACTAACATTCAATGGATTTTATATACATTGTAAAGAATGATGAATTCTCTGGAAGATAGCTTTCCCATAGCTCTAGCTTTCCAGGAACGCTCAAACTACATTTAGAACATGTAAATTAAATTCCACTAGTAAAAGAATAAATATAAGAGAAGAAATAATATTTACTGGGCACTGAGAATATTCCAAATACAGTTCTAAGTATTGGGGATACAAGCAGTGAACATGACGGAGTCCTTCCCTCAAAGGTGAGCTATAGTTTATCACAAATGTTCTGGAACAGTGACCCTCAGACCACAAGTGATCAATGTACCTTCAGGTGGTCTGGGAGCTGTCAGAAAAATCAACAGTAAATCATCATGATAGTGTGTATCCTTCACCAGTGGTGCAACACTGGACAACCTTGAGAAACAGTCCCAGTAGCATAAATCCCTGTCTACCAAGAATTCAGGGAGAGATAACCATGAAATGCTAAATATCTATGCTTGCCAACACCCAGAACTCCAAGGGTCAGAGAAGTTTTTAGAAGCTTTTCTAGAAAATGCAGAGGAACAGGAGAGGATAAAGAAAAGAGAAAACTTGTCAGAGGGAAGGAGTGGGCAGTAGTTCTAGATGTGTTTGTGCTCCCTCTACCCTGAAGCTCTAAGTCTGGTGGTCCTTAGGTGAGCCTAAGCTGTGACTTCTCTCCAAGATCTGAGCAGCTGGGGAATAGAGTGGGCTCAAATGACTGTCCACCTATCCTATCCTTCAAGGAGTTCGGCTACGGCTAAGTAGCAATGGCGTTCACAGCAGAAATGGTGTCTTTATCTGGTAATTGTGGTAAGAGGAGAAGGTGTTAAAAGTATCCACATATATCTTCCTCTTTCCGTCCCATTTTTCTTCTCTTACTAGCTTTCTTGTCCCCTCAAGTTATCAGTTGCTAATGTGAAATTGCATATTTGAGTGCGATGACTTTTTGTGCATATATTCTGCTATAATTACGCATGTCAAAATATCCTAGTTCAGGACAGATTTGCCACAGAAGAACTTTAGAGTAAAAAATATCAATAAGATTGATTTATATTTGTTTGTTTCAAGTGCAAAGTCAACAGGATTATGTGAATTCCAGGAAGGTGAAGAAACAGTCAAGTATGAAAACTATGACTTCTGATTTGGTATCCTTCTGAACAGATGAGAAGCAGATCCCAGCACTCAATAGGTTCTGTACTGTGAAAAGTTATCATTATAAAACAATGAAGCACCGCTTTAACTGTGACAGTTTATATACTCTAATGAAGTTCATTCAGTCTTGAACCTGAACACAAGGAATACATTGGAATGATACAAAAACCTCCCACACTAAAAATACACATTAAAAAAATCCATAAAATAAGCCCTTGATTGCTTATTTTTTCTCCTGGAAGATACGCTAATGTTACACAGAATAAGAAGGAGGTACCATTGATAGTAATAAATGATGCAAATCACACTGCAGGAAAAAAAAAAGAGTACTGTATTTTAATACAATTAAGGTAAAGAACACCACAGAAAAAATTTTGAAATACATTCTATAAGATCAATAAGATTCATGGCTGACAATGTAGAATGTGAGCACTTCACAGGTTATTGTCAGAGACTGTGCATTTCATTTTTTTCCATATCTCCCTTAATACAGAGGCTGATGGTTCTAAGTTTCTGGTCTATTTTGGCTATTCAGGGTCAGGCTATAACTGATGGCTATTCTGCTGTCCATAATGTCCACCACCATGATAGGAGAAGCGATTCTCAAAGAAAACAGTAGAAAATCAGTTCAAACAATTTAGTGTTAGAATCAATTGTGCCTTAACAAAACCCATGTGAGTTGGGTTATTGGTAGCAGTGAGCATTCATTCATTCATTCATTCTTTCTTTCAACATTTATTGGGCGCCTGCTATGGGCCAAGCACTGTGGTAAGCACTGGGTATAGAGTGGTGAGCAAAATAAACCTTGACCCTGTCCTTAGATCTGTTTCTTGCTGTTCCAAATTTATTTATTAATTCTGTAATGATATTGTTTTGGCCCTTGTGCCAGTTTATAAATATCATCTCTCACCTCCATACCCACCCTTCATTTCTCCTGGTTTGTGATGCTGGAGCTGGGCCCATGCAAACCACATTTCTCCTTTGCCAGTTTCCCTCTGTTAGGTGCTTCTAATAGGAAGTGTCAGAGAGAGACTTAAAAGCTGGAGGAGGGAGGAGGGATTTCCTCCTTTCTTGTTTTCCTGCTCTTTTCAGTGGCACCTCAGCCTCATTTCTTCACTAGGGTAGTGTTGCTTTGATCCAGGAGAAGCATAGTCAGTTACAAAGTCCAATTTACAGTCACTGTTTGTTTAACACTTGCAGAACCAGCCTCATTGCAGCCCCTCAAAGACCTCAGCACCAGCTGGTCAACACCTCTTCCTTACAGGTCTGGGTCACAGTTCTATTGAGCTCCTCTTCTAAGAGTCCCCAGAACCAGCTAAGCAACACTCCCTTCTCAGAAGCCTGGTACTCAGTTCATTGGGGACCCTCCTCAAAGTTGCAATATATCTATATCTATATATCTATCTTTATTTATCTATAATCTTATTGTTCTTTTTTTCCCTTTCAATTTTTCGGTACTTAGTTAACAATTCTTCAACTCCCTTGGTTAAAATAGCTAGTATGGTTTCTGGCTCCTGATTGGATCCTGACTAATACAGTCTTAATTTGTTTCCTAAATTCTATGATCTCTCTTTTACAAATCTCATTTTGTTGTTTTATCATTTTATAAGTTCTTATTTTATCATAAACATGCCAGCAGAAAGAACTCTTACATTTTGTCCATACTTTGTGTTGTTTTCCAGACTGCATGTGGTGTGCCATGTTCCTTTCCTCGTTACTGGGTTGTTTTTTTGTTTTGTTTTATGAGTATATTTACATAGTTGCTATGTGTTTTCTTTCATCTTGCCCATGCATAACATGGGCAACTCTTTTCTAGACATGTTTTGCTCTGATACAAAACAGGTAAATCTCTCTTGACAGCCTTTCTTCCTACCTGACAAGTGTTTGTCTTTTCTTATAGCTACGGTTTGAGAATTTGTATCAGGAAGAGATTAAGACCTATGAAATGAGAAATAAATACACCATATTTTCTTATTATAGAATCTCAGTAATTGTTACATAATGAAATCACTCCCTGCTGGGCTATCACCTTTTCTAATTTCAGAAGTCACTCTGCAAATATGAATCATGCTGAACAGAGTATGGTCATGTTTTTATTGTATTTTAAAAATGAACAATTAAGGGCAACTTGTATTAAGTGTATAACTAAGTAATGTTCATTAAGAAACTTTTAATTTTGGCTTTCAGGTTGCAAAAATAATGTAACCTCAAGATTAAAGGAAAAAAAGCATATCATACAACCTTGCTATCCTTGCTGCTATTAACTGGACTAGGGCTGTGGACATTGGATCCTGGTCAGAGATCTACAATGTGGTCTTGTATAAGAGCTCTGCTGAACAAAGACCCCCCCTCACACCCAATATCACATAGCAAATGTCAAAAACAAACAGATACTCTTTTTGAGGGCATTTGAACTTGAGACATAAGAGAAATAGTTTGGTAGTAGTAGGAATAGTAGAAGTAAAGTTAAAGAGTATCCAAATCTCCTTGAAAGCAGAGTACCAGAGTTGGGACTGAGAGGTTAACATTGTTTGATGATGACAATACAACTTAATGTCTTATACTTTAAGGCTTTCCAGTTCTGGAACTGTGATGTTCCTATAAGCCATGCTATTATCTTTCAATAAATCACCATTATTTAACATGGTTTGAAACTTAAAAGAGTATAACTTATAATTTGTTTCTAGTTTTTCACTCTTCTATATAAACAGCTTCATGCACATAATTTTAATCTTCGGTTAAATTATTTCCATAGTATAAACTCCCAGATGTGGTCTTAATGGTTTCAAGAAATAAACATTATGGTTTTTGCTACCTATGTTGCCATATTACTTTCCAAAACTATTGTAGGAATTTATCAGCAAGATTTGAATACAGTCTTAGGTATTGATTTTGTATTTATGCTAATTTTATAGGTACACAATTGTACCTCAAAACTTTCTTAGTTTGTATTTCTTTGATTTATATCCAATATTGTTGAGAAAATTTTGATGAACTTTGTGCAGACCCCAAAAGACTTGATTAAATATAGACCACAATGTGAGATTGACAGGCTTCTGCTTGGACTAGACGTGATCTCATCATCAGTGCTTCAACAAAAGACCACTATTCATTGCATTAATTTTGATATGAGGATTGGCTTTTATTCTCTTTCCTTTTGGTCTTAACTAACAGGAATAATCAAAATGAAATGACTGATCTCAAAAATTTTGGGGTTCCCAGATTGATTTTCCACTTGAACTCATGTATAATTGCCAAACCAATGCTTTCATATACTTCTACTATCATATAGCTGTCACTTTTAATAGGATGTCTTCAGATTTCATTGTGGTCCTGAAATTACCTGCTCTGAATAAAGAAAAACTCTTCTGATTTTGTTTTGATGGTTTTGATAACTAAGAACTTCCAGCATGGAAGGTCAAACAGACAGAAAGCACCAGTTAATACCTGCTTTTGGATCCACTCTCTGGTTTCTCAAGATAATCTGTACCAAAGTAAAAGAGGTAATGTGGAGGGATTCAACCAAGATGGTGAACTGAGTAGAATCGTTTTACCCCATTCAACATACAGAAATGCTAGATTAAAAAATAATTTTAAAAAATTTATACCCAAGTTCAAAATTGGGAAAAAAAATTCTCCAGAAACCTATAGACATAGAGGGGAGAAGGAGTTGACACTTTGCTGCCCGTAGGAGGAACCAAACTGACCTATGCCTTTGGGTTGGACAAATCTAGGCATGGAAGCTGAGGTTGCTGGTCCTGCACCTGCAGGGAGCTGTGAAATTACTACACTGTCCAAGAATGGGGACCAGGAAAGCCCAAGGCCCAGAGTTCTTGCAAATGTGAGCCAACTAGCCATGGATGAAAACAGGATGACATGCAAGTGATGGAGACTTCAGGGACTACTCAGAGTGAGAGTGACCCTAAATTTGGACTGCCCAAATCAAGAAACAAACATAAAAATGTGTGAAGACCATAGTACTCAGGCATAAGTTAACAGTGAAACCATCCCATAGGGAGGCTTCCATTACCCTGGTACTCATGGGACACCCTATAATTCTAGCTGAAGAGAAACTCTCAGGCAAAAAATAAAAATTTGAAAAGAGCACATTGATGTTTGAGCTGGATTTAAAAAACAAATTAATACTCAGATATCTGTTATTGAACAGACTTTTTCATATATACAAATACTAAGAGAGTTTATTATCCATAGACACTTGATGAAAGAACTACCAAAGAATGTACTTCAGCAAGGAGAATGAATACAGAAGGAGGAGTGGACCTGGAGAAGCACTGAACTTGGGAAAAATCACAACTGAATTTTAAAAAGTGTGTAACTTTCAATTTTGCCTTGGGAAATACATTTCTATTCAATGTCAAATATAATGTTGAAAGAAAAATTCTTGCTTCTGCAAATTTTTCCAGTAGACACTGAAGTTATAGCTGTCATCAGATGGATTTGGTTTTCTTAACATAATGCCCAGACCTGTACCACAAGTATCACAAACTCTTAAAAATGAAAATTATACATTCAACAGTCATAATTAAGCCTATAGCTAGGGGCTGAGAAAAAAAGAAGGGTCAGCTTTTAATTTGGACTTAACTGTTATAAATTCCAGTAAGTGTTAATACCTAAAGTGAGATGGAATCCCCAGTATTAATCAAGAATAAATGACATCAATCTTTAAACATCCTAAACTTGGTCTGAGGTGAGTCTATTCTTTGACTTTTTGTAACCTTTCAACTTCTTTCTTGAATTAAAGGGTTTGAAGAAGACTACAATACTTATTACTGTAAACCTATATTTCTGTGGTTGTAATGGGCATATTAGCAATTCTGAGGTTGACCTCAACTTTTAAATACCTTATCATTTGATATCTCATTTTGAACATGTTATTTTCTACTTGCTTCTGCCATTAATATTTTTCTTTGTATGAGGTCAGGTGAGTTACTTCAAGGTGAAAAGAGTTGCTCAGATGAATTTTAGCCATTTCATGTGAGGCATGGAGCATTTATTCAAATAGTTTAGTAAATTTTAGTTGACTTAAGAAACATAGTGTCCTATTTGCCTGGTGCTGCAGTTTTTAATCATGACATTTCCCAGGATGTTGATGAGGAGGTATGAGTGTAAGACATGGTACCTATATACTTGGAATATACAATCTGCTGGGGAGATGAGAAGTGGGAAACTGAATGAGGCCAGTTTACACGTTTCTCTACTGACAGACTTAAGCAGTTGGATTTGATCTGATAGGGAATGGAGACCTGTTGACTTTCCAGAGTAAGCAAGTGATGTGCCAAAAATAATGTTTCAGAATGATATAAGTATAAATCCAAACATTATTTTATGATCTTCACAATTAATGCCAGTTTTTTATGATCCATATCAAGGTCATCTACCTATTGTGAGAATTAACTTCAGTAGATATTTAGACTAAAAACTGGAATCAGCCTGTCATTCAGCATGATTGTGGTCTGCCTTCCCCACCATCTGTTAACATGCCCTTTGGAATGCAAATTTTAACATTTGCTTATCTAAAACATAATTAGATAGATAACATTGCTGTCAAATTATAAAATCTAATATAAATTTCTGCTATAGTCATCTTTTTTGGCTAAAATCTACATTTTTGGCATCATAAACACTATTTATGGCTTCTTCATGACACAACACCATCCTGTTTTTCTTTTTTAATTATAAAAATAATACCAGGGGGCTTCCCTGGTGGCGCAGTGGTTGGGACTCTGCCTGCCAATGCAGGGGACACGTGTTCGAGCCCTGGTCTGGGAGGATCCCACATGCCGCGGAGCAGCTGGGCCCGTGAGCCACAATTACTGAGCCTGCGCGTCTGGAGCCTGTGCTCCACAACAGGAGCCGCCGCGATGGTGAGAGGCCCGCGCACCGCGATGAAGAGTGGCCCCCACTTGCCGCAACAAGAGAAGGCCCTCGCACAGAAACGAAGACCCAATGCATCCATAAATAAATAAATAAATAAAAATTAAAAAAAAAAAATCCATATCATTAAAAAAAAAAAAAAAAAAAAAAATAATACCAGGAAAATATCAGTGTGATCTAGTTGTGGGGAAGGACTTTTTAAACAAGATACACCAAGTGCAATCCACAAGGCAAAAAATCAGGGCTATGTATGGCTATATATATTATTCACTGCACAACTCCAGGGGGACCATGTACACAGATCTTCATGTGAATTCCTCTCCCAGAGTTGTATAATGTGGTAGTCAGGTGAAAAATGGATGGATTTCTTGAAAGAAACTATAAACAAACTTAAGATGGAGGACAGAGTGAGAGACAATATTTTCGATGTTTAAAACCAAGTAAGAATTAATATCTAGAATAGCACATCCAATAGTAATATAATATGAGCCACAAATGTGAGCCACTTATGTAATTTTAATTTTTCTAACAGCCACATTATAAAAAGTAAAAATGAACAGGTAAAATTAATTTTAACAATATATTTTGTTTAACACAGTTTATCTAATATACTTTCATTTCAACATATAATCAATACAAAATTATTAATGAGATATTTTACATTGTTTTTGTATGAGTCTGAAATTTGGTGTGTATTTTACACTTACATTACATGTCAATTTTTGTGCTTATAGCAACATAATGTGGTGAGAGAAAAAAATAACACGAGGAGCTCTACAGCATAATACCATTTATTTACATTCAAACACACAATTCCGCAAAACCCCACATATTTTACAGGAATATATACATATTTAAGGAAATACGATTAGAGTGGATGTCTGGGGTAGAGGGAGAAACTGGGATCAGGAATAAAAATGGAAAAATGTAATACTGTTCACGGTAAAAAGTTCACAATACAAAAGTTCTCACTCTAAATTCCCAAAACCTCTTCTACTGATTCCTTTTTTGGGGGGTTCTCTTTTTTTCTTACAGTTTGGAGGAGAGTTTTCACCATTTCTGCTCACCATTTTATTCTCTAAGAGAGCCTGATCTGACTTCAGTTGTCTTCTTTATGCCAAATCCTCCTACATCTATATCTCCAACCAAATCCTCTTGTACTGCCTAGTCTTCTCACTTCCTACTGCACATTTTCACCATCAGCTAAACTCAACGCCATGAGCATTATCTTCACCTCCAACCTAGATACTGCTCTTTCTAAGATTTCTTGCTTCTACCACCATCATTCCTTCAGTCTCTAACAGGAACATTTATAGTCATCTTTGACTCTCTCCTCTCCTTTTCCTTAATATCTAGTCAGTTATCAAGACTTACTGCTTTTACTTGGAACATCATTGCTATCTTATTCTCATTGCCACCCTCTAAACCTGGAGAACTCACCAAGAGTCATTAGATTTTTTTTAAAGACAATTTTTTAAGAGTAGTTTTAGGTTCACAGCAAAATTGAGAGGAAGATACAGAGATTTCCCATATACCCTCTGCTTCCACATGTACATAGCCTCCCCCATTATCAACATCCCCTACCAGAGTGGTATGTTTTTTATAACTGATGAACCTATAATGACACATCATAATCACTTAAAGTCCATAGTTTATATTAGGATTCACTCAGTGGTGTACATTTTATAGATTTGGGTGAGTGCATAATGACATGTATTCATTATTATAGTATTATGCAAGAGTATTTTCACTGGCTTAAAAATCCTCTGTGCTCCACCTATTCACCCTCCACCCACTACCTTTAGATTTTCATTCCTCTGGTCCATTTGCAAATTGCCAAATCTCCGCGTAGCACTATTTTCATCACATTGCTACCTTGCTCAAAACCTCCAGTGGTGCCAATAATGAGGTTTCATTGTCTTTAGGCTGCTCAGCATTTATTTCTTTTACACCTCAACTCCCTTTGGGGAATTATCTCTTTCCATTGGATATAGTTTGGAAAAACTGTTAATCTAGTACTCATCTTCACCTATGAGAAGGGAATGTGACCCAAGCTAGGGCTTTGGACCAGTCAATCCCTCTATTTGAATCATTAGCAGTGTGATAAAGAGATCAAACATGGTTGGGTATTCATTCACACTAGCATGGTGCTCGGCCTGCTTTAAGACCACTCTTTTGTTTCCTGCATTTTAGCCCTTGGAGGCCATCTTACTTTCTAATGTTTCCAAACCTGGTTTTCTAGCTTTCCCATTGGTTCTGGGAACTCCTGGTATTTTTCCTATATACTACTCTCTTGAAGTTTACCAGAGTTGGTTTCTGACGCTTGCAGGCAGAACCTGACTGATTCCTTCTCTATTATACAAAGTATATAAACTTCTTTCCTGGTTTCATATTCTCCATGATCCCGCCTCAGCCTATTTTGTCTTACTCACCAAATCCTTAGCCAGGTCAGTCACTTCATGATACTGGAAAATGCCATGTTAGTCCTGCTTTCATGCTTTATGACATCCTGAAATGACCTGTTCTCTTTCATGCATCTATATCCATTTACTGATTCTTCAAGGTTTGCTCAGGATTTGTTTTCTCTATGAAAACAAATATTATGCTCTATATTGTTTTCCACTATCTTTGAAATCCATTAATACTTAGTTATTAATTTTCTAGTTGGAATAAAAATAATTTTGCATTTGCAGGGACATTTGATGGACCAATCTCCTACTTTCTCCCCAATTTTTTTGACTGAGAACCTATTGCCTAATTCATCGTTGGGCAACTGTAATTAAGAAGTGTCTCTTACGTGGAACTGAAATTTCTCATCCTATAACCCATTAATTCCTTTGCTCATTTCAGCTTGATATTGCAAACTAAGAATATATTGAATAAAGATTCTGTGCTTTTGCTAGTGGCTAGTCCTTCCATCTTTGTGTCATCTGAGAACTTGGCAAGGCTGCCTTCAATGTCTATATCTAGGTTGTTGATAAAAATGTGAAAGAGAACAGGGCTAAAGACTAGCACTCTACTGGATACATATGTCCAGATATATGAATATGATATTTAACTATGAATCACTTAATAATCTGCATTTCATAAATTTTCCAAAATGATTTTGTGAGAAACTTTGTGAAAAGTTTTGCTCAAATCAAAATACACTAAGTCTGTGATAGTCCCCTGAGCTACTAATCTAGTTACCCTACCAAAAAGAAAATAGAGTATTTTGTCATGGTTTGTTCTTAGTGAATCCATGTAGGCTGCTGATAATCACCACGTGCCTTTTTAAATGTTCACAAACCAACTGTTTAATAATCCATTCTAGACTTTTACTGATCAGTCTCTAGCTTTGTGGTTTGCAATTTCCAGAAGCTATTCTTTACTCCTTTCTGGAAATCAGAACCCTTGACCATTTTCAGCCTTCTGCCACCTCTCACCTTCTCTGTGAAATCTTAAGGTTGTTGATAATAGACTGTGAGAACTAAACATTTTTGTTCCTCCCTTTGGTGCATGCTTTGTCTGGGTGCAGGCATCAGAACGACTTTAAGGCAATTACGTTTTCTCTGACTCTTTACTAACCTCAGGCTGTAATACGCTGACTACCTCTTTTTCCCCTTGATTTGCACTTTAGTATGTATTTTAACATTATGGAAATGATATATGCTTATCATAAAACTATTCAAATATTATGGAAATTTACAAAGGAAAAATAAAAGTCTCCCCAGTCAATTCTGGTGTTAACTGATTGGAATGTATCCTTCTAGACATCGTTCATGCACTAACAAACATATTCTTATATAATTTTTAGATGAGATCATACCCTGCATACTGTGCTGCAACTTAGTTTATTCACCTAACAATATATCATTAACATCATTCTATGTGTGTCATAGAGAGTCATCTTATTTTTGCAGTGGGTACATGGTATTCCTTTGTAAACATTGCAAAAACACACCCTTGTATGTGTGTGTATATATATATATGACTCTCCTTCTCCACCTCTTTTTCTGCATGCTTTCCCTTGAGACTAAAGGAAAACTTCATAGGGAGCTACCTAGAGAAAATAAGGGGAGGAAGGGCTCTACTCTGTCCCAGGGGCTCTGAAGTACACAGTCACGTTGTTATCTTGACAATTTGGCAATTTATGATTTACAATCGCTTTGACATTTCATTTGATCTTCATACAAGTCTGTGAAGTAGATAGGCCAGACAGTTAATCATCCCATTTTATAAAGTCTCAGAAATATTAAATGTCTTGCTTCATGCCTCACAACTAGTTAGGGGCAGAGTGAGGTTAGAATCCACGTCTTCTGTCTCCTAAATCCTCTGCTTATTACAACATAGACAGCTACCCTCATGTGGGAAGAAAATAGGACTAACTGAAAAAACCTGTGTAGTGATTCACAGGGACCTCAGGATATGGTTGTCAGGAATGTGCTGCATCAGTCAGCTGGTGTCATGCTGAGCAGTGTTGGTTTGGGGAGTTTTTTTATATGATGAGAAACAAAGAGAATGAAAGTCTCTCCATGTATTTCTTAGGTTGATCGATGATTTCTGCTTACGCAGTAGAGACAGTTGTAGTATACATATGAACTTATTATATTCTTATATGTAAGGCTGGGATTATTAACCCTGTCTGCACATTGGAATCACCTGGAGAGCTTTAAAAAATAACCACCGTGGGGGCCTCAAACCCTAAATAGTCTGACTCACTTGCCTGGAAGTGGAAAGCTCCTCAGGTGATTCTAATATGTAATCAGGGTTAAGAACCACGGAGTGGGAGGGCAGCCTGAATTGTGAGTTAAGCTTTACTAAGTCTCTGGGAAGTAATTTCTTCCTCCTTCCCTGCAAGTTTGCCCCATCAGAAGGGTTTCCAACTCCTTGAATTTTTAGACATCCTTCCAGCATAGGACCACATACATAGATGTTGGTTGATCAACTAGCCTGATAGGTAGAAGGTTCAGCTGTCAGCAAACAGAAGAGACAGGAAACAAAAAGCCTCTATTTTGGGAATGGGGAAAAATAAAATAAAATAAAAAGGAAGTATCACAGAGTGGAAAATCAAGATTTTCTTCCTAAGGGAAATTCCATAAAGTAGTGTGACTTGATCCTTTGAGTAGACAATAGCCAGTAGTGTCAGGAAGAGTCAGGGAGGTTGTTGTGCAATCTTTCCAGGAAAGGGGGCACATGTCATTCCCACGGCCTCCACAAGTCCTTAACCCTATGTTCACCTTCAGGGCTAAAACAGTAATGCATCCCAGTTCAGCTCCTGCTTATAGCTCTGGAGTCTTAGACCCTGCGGTCAAATCCAGAACCTCAGAATAGGCCCTAGAAAACATGGCATCCATTTAGAGGATATTCATCTTTTAACTAGGAGCCAACACCCTGGAGGATACAGGTTGAGAAGGCTGAAGTCACTTTATGCTTATGGTGACCCTTAAAGCAAGTTTGGTATTCTCTTTATCTACACCAGAAATAATCAAGCAACTTTTAGACACTGATCACCCTGGATGAATGGTCACTCACTGATCCCAAGAAGGGAGGTAGCAAGAAAATGACCTAGATTTTACTTCCATAAACATTATAGACTTAAGAAAACATCTTAAAATGTTACATGGTTTGTATCACCAAACAGTTACTGTGTATGACTTCTTCTCACATTGGAAAAGAGATACCACTGGGGTATGAAGGCACAAAACACCAAGGAACAAAGGCACTGAATATAAATAGATGGAAAAAATCTTACAGAAACCAATAGATCCCAAGATAAAATCAGGATAGATAGAGAGGAGCAAAAATTAAACAGGTAGTTCAATAAAGGAGTGATAATTATCTGTACCCAGGAATTTTAAATACTAGCATGTGGTTAAATATCATATTAAAAGACATATACAGGTAGGGTAATTAACCATCTCAGTTTTATTGGGACTGTCCTCATTTTAGCACTGAAAATCCCTTGTATTGAGAAAGTGCTCAATCCTGGGCAAACTGAAAGGGTTGGTCATCTTACGTACAGGTTCATCTTCCTGGAGAATTAATGAATATAAGAAAGTCTGTTAGTTAGGGTCCCATTGTACACTCAAGTTATAATAATTGGAGGAGAGTTTAATAAAGGAACTATTTTAAAAGGTGTGGGCATATCGCAGGAAAATCACAAGGGAGAGTGCAGTACCCTACGACAGATAACAGCAGGACTTCCTGAACCACTCGAAGGCTTAAAGTGGTGAGTGAGAGAGGATCTGGAGCTAGATGGATGCTAGAGATAGAGGGATATATGAAGAGGGCCACTTGACTGAGGCAGAGATTTTAGATGGAAGGACATAGCTTGATGCATAACAATCCTTCAGGGAGTGGGCCAGGGCATAAATATCCTGATGTTTCTCTCCCTCTTCCCTCTGACCTGTGGGTGCTTCCCATTGGCCAAAACCAACCAGAAATTAGAAGGAAGGAAGCTGTTGATCTGCCTCCTGGGGTACAGAGCAGGGTGATAAAGAGTGGAGAGTGTATCTGAAGGACAAATAAAACCTATCCGTCAGAGAAAGAAAGAATGAATAATTATGTTTATCTCTGAAAAATAAGGTGGATAGTACAATGGTTGCTCTCCAAAGATTCAGCTTTGGGGAGAGAAAGGTGAACAGAAGGAATAACAAAATTGACCTTGGGATTCAAAATGGCTAAGAGTCAAAGGCTCCAAATTGTTTAGATCAATGCTGTCCAAGAAAATTTTTTGTGATGACAGAAATATTTTATATCTGCCCAATACTATGGCTGTTGAGCAATTGAAATCCTGGCTAAAGTTACTGAGTATGTGAATTTTAATTTTTATTAATTCTAATTAATTTAAACTTAAAGAGACACTCATGGCTTCTAGAGACTGTAATGGATGGTGCAGGCCTATATGCAGAGGTCAACTATGCCAGTGTACTGTTGCAGCTGGATAGAAGCCAAAATGAATTGGATTTCACAGTACTCTCAACATTGTCCTAACTGCTTTGAAACATTTTACACTGTTGACTATTCCTTCCTTCTTAAACTATTCTTTGTATTTGGCTTTCATGATACTACACTCTTCTGGTTTTCTCCCTGCTTCTCTGTTCATTCCTTCTCATTCTCTTTCGAAGGCTGGTCTTCTTCACTTTCCCCTTAAATGTTCCTCAGTACGTAAGGATACTTTGGTCTGCAAGCAACAGAAAATCCAACGCAAAGAAATTTGAAAAATGAGGAGTTCCAGAATCCAGTTGATTTAAGGGTTGCTTAATTCAGTGGCTCAATTAAGTAACTGAAGTCCCAGATTCTTTTCATGTATTTCTTCTTTGCCATCCTTAGTTTGTCAGCTTTGTCCGTGGACTAACTCCTTTCATGGTTGCAAGACAGCTGCTGCAATTCCAGTCATAATGTTCAAAGGAAGAGGATGTATATTTTCCTATAACTCATTGAAAGATGTCCCAGAAAACCTAGGCAAACTTCTTACATCTTATTGGCTAGAGTTGCACGTATGCCCATGCCTAAATCTATCCCTGGAAAACTAACCATGATTAGCTCAGTTCAGTGGTTATAAAGATTTGCTGCACATTTGGATCACCTAAGAAGTTTTAAAAAATCCTGATATGCCCCAATCCAATAAAATTGCAATCTCTGGGGATAGACCCAATAATATATATAAATATATGGCAGCTTTATGGAGATATAATTCACCTATTTAAAGTAAACAATTGAGTGGTTCCTAGTAGTATATTTACAGAGTTGTGCAGCCATCACCACAGTAAGTTTTAGAGCATTTTTGTCACCTCCGAAAACTCTCACTGTCATTCCCCATTCCCCCTAAGACTCTAGTCCTAGGCAATCACTAATCTTTCTATCTCTATAGATCTGTCTATTCTGGACATTTCATATAAATGGAATCATACAATATGTGGGCTTTTGTAACTGGCTTCCTTCACATAGCATAATGTTTTCAAGGTTCGTCCATGTTGTAGCATATATCAGTACTTAATTCCTTTTTATGGTTGAATAATATTCCATTGTATGGTATGCCACATTTTATTTATCTGTTCATCAGTTAATGGACGTTTGGGTTGTTTCTGCTTTTTGGCTATTGTGTATAATGATTCTGTGAACATTTGTGTACAAGTTTTCGTGTGGACATATTTTTCATTTCTCTTGGGTATATGCCTAGGAGTAGAATTTCTGGGTCATGTGATAACTCTAGCCTTAACCTTTTGAGGAACTCCCAGACTGTTTTCCAAAGTGTCTGCACCACTTAGAATTTCCATCAGCAGTATATGAGGGCTCCAATTTCTCTACATCCTTATAAATAATTATCATCTGCCTTTTTTATTATAGTCATCCTAGTGGCTGTAAAGTGCTTTTGATTTGCATTTCCCTGATGGCTAATGATGTTGAGCATCTTTTCATGTGTTTATTGACCATTTTTATGTCTTCTTTGGAGAAATGTCTGTTTATATCCGATTTTTCTCATTTTAAAAGTGGGTGGTTTTCTTTTTATTGAGTTGTAAGAGTTCTTTATATATTTTATTTTTTAAATAAATTTATTTATTTAGTTTTGGCTGCTTTGGGTCTTTGTTTCTGTGCGCAGGCTTTCTCTAGTTGTGGCGAGCGGGGGTTACTCTTGGTTGCGGTGCGCAGGCTTCTTATTGCGGTGGCTTCTCTTGCTGCGGAGCACGGGCTCTAGGCGTGCGGGCTTCAGTAGTTGTGGCTCACGGGCTCTAGAGCGCAGGCTTAATAGTTGTGGTGCATGGGCTTAGTTGCTCCGCGGCATGTGGGATCTTCCCGGACCAGGGCTCGAACCCGTGTCCCCTGAATTGGCAGGCGGATTCTTAACCACTGCGCCACCAGGGAAGTCCCTTTATATATTTTAGATACAAGTCCCTTATCATATACATGATTTGCAAATATTTTCTCCTATATTGTGGGTTGTCTTTTCACTTTCTTGATGATATCCTTTGAAACACAAAGGTTTTTAATCTCTATGAAGTCCAACTTATCTATTTCTTTTGCCACATGTGCTTTGGTGTCATATTTAAGAAACCTTTGCCAAATCTGAGCTCATAAAGATTTATTCCTGTATTTTCTTCTAAGAGTTTTATTATTTTTGCTCTCGTAATTATGTCTATGATCCATCTTCAGTTGATTTTTGCATATGGTGTAAGGAAGAGGTCCAATTTAATTCTCTGCATGTGGATATCCAGTTGTCCTGGCACAATTTGTTGAAGAGGCTATTCTTTCCTCAATGAATTGTCTCGTCATCCTATAGCAGATCATTTGACTATAAATGAGAGGGTTTATTTCTGGGCTTTCAAGTCTATTCCATTGATCTATATGTCTATTCTTTTACCAGTACCACACTGTCTTGATTACTGTAAATTTGTAGTAAGTTTTGAAATCAGGATGTGAGTCCTCCAACTTTGTTCTTTAACAAAGATTGTTTTGGTGATTCTGGATCCTTACATTTCTATATGAAATTTAGGATCAGCTTGTCAATTGCTGCAAAAACCCCAACTTTGATTGTGATAGGGATTGTTTTGCATCTGTAGATCAGTTTGAGGAGAATTGCTTACTCTTAACAATATTGTCTTCTATCCATGAACATAAGATGTTTTTCCATTTAGTTAGACCTTTTAAAATCTATTTTAACAATGTTTTATAGTTTTCAGTGTATAAGAACTAGTGCTAGGATGGTGGAGAGTGGGTTGTTGTTGGTCGTAGGATGCTTAGCTTTCCCTAATGCACGTGAGTTGCATGGAGGAGACTAACAAATAAAAACCTAGATTCTCTTCAGACAGAACAAAAGGATATACAGTGAGAAGTAATTCCTTAGGCTTGATTGGTGCCTTGGGAACCACACTGAGGAAGGGGAGGTGGGGCATAGTTTATTTTTCACTTTTCTTGCTCCTACTCTTTTGCAGTTTCTGACTTCTCCAGGGCAGGGAGGGGTGAATGGATGACAGGTCAATGGGCTAAGGTTGGTGCTATTTGTAGTTTTCTCTTGGCTGAGGAATGCCTTCTGTAATAGCAGGTGACCAAATATTTGTGGGGCACCTTTATGGGTTCTTTGGCAAACCTGTGGTGGATCTCCACACACCTTTCTGTGCCAAAGGTGATCTTCTCTCTGGGTGACCTTTGGTGATCTCCCCTCCCCTTTTCTGTCCTCTTGTTATACATCCCCTCTTTTTGGTGAGGTGGGGGCTGTCACTCAGAGATCAGTTCTCTTAGACAAGGTTCTTTCAGACAGCTCACAGCTGGCTACCTGTAGCCAAGGTGTCCATTTGGCCCAGGGAATTCATGTATTCTTGCCATGCCGAATGGTGGAAGAGCAGTTTGACTAGTTCTGACTCTCTTCCCCTTGTCTTGCTGTCATGGTAGCTCTAGCCAGTCTCCTGCCTTCAGACCTCTCCAGATAGAGAGCAGGCATCAGGCCTAAGAGTCCTGGGACACTTATCAGATTCTCCCAGGACTCCCAGGCTCTGCTCTGATAGTAAACAGCTTGGTGTGGCCTAAGAGTTTCTGTAACTCAGCCAGCATTCATTCAGGGGCTGATATATTAGTCTTTCCTGTCGCAGGCTATCCCAACTTCTGTGAAGATTCTCTTGGAACTCTACATACTTGGCTTGGGGGAGGGTGTAGAGGAGAAGAAGGAAAAGGAATAGCGCCTTTCCTAGCACATATGACCTTGTGTGAATTAGGAAAAGTACATTACTCCTCAAGATACTTTACTGCCATCTGCTGGATATTTGGTATAATACTATACAAATCTCCAATGACTGCGGGGTGAATGGTGCCCCCTGTAGTTGTGCAACATACACTTAGCACAGCTGTAGGGAGTGTTCCCAAGAACAAAAACCTCCACATCTTTTGAGTCTATGAATTCCTTTTCTAACAAACTTTTTTTTCTCATATTTATATTATGTGTGCATAAGGGTTTTATCTTTTCGTAAATCCTGCATAGATGTATCTAGCACCTTTCTTCCCAATGTGGGAGTATTTATTACCCTTTGTTTTCAACTTTATGGCCTTAAATGAAATTCTGAGAAAACAGAAGAATCTCATTTTACTTCTTGTTACTGACAGCTGTTAGAACGCAAATGTAACTTCTGCAGAATCCAGAAGGTGACAGCTCTTTTGAAGTACAAAAATCACTTCCCTGTTGTCAAGGGCTTTGTAGTTAATAGATATTGTTTAGTAATCATCAGGAGTGTGTGGCGTCTATGCTCTGTTAGTTCCCAAACAATGATGAAGACTTTTGCTGACGTATTCCCGGTGCTCATCAGACTAGTTACTCATTCAGTCATCTTGACTGAGGAACGCACTTCCTGTTTCCAAGCATGCACCCCCATACCCTAGGTTAACTGTAAAATTGTCCCAGTAGGCCCTTGGCAGAATGCAGCTGCAAATACTTCAGATCGCTGTCCTCCCAATCCCACTCTATGAGTAAGCTACCCTATCGTAAATTGATCCATTGATTATATGGAGCTGCCTGCCTCCTTTTTTGGTCTCAAGATACCATCTCAGTTTGGTGGGTACTTTTCATTCCCTCCATCCTCCAATAATTACATTCACAGGTACCAGGATTAGAACTTGGAAATCTCATTTTGGGGACTATTATCCAACCCACTACACCAGCGAAAATCACTCATACTATGGTCCATACTTGTGTTCTGCAATACAAGTGAATGATATTTTCCACAGACACTTTCCAGCAGACAGTAGGATTCTATTCGGTCAGTGCAAGTGTGGCTTTGACTTTCCACCAATGTCACCATCAATCATGAGGAACACACCCATCACTGCACCCACACTAATGAGGTCATATTAGGTGTCTGGACCTTGCATGATAACAAGCTAAGGGAAATCACAAATAGAAAATCATCTGTCCTTAATACTCTGAGAGGTACAGTCATCAAATAAATTGTGATGTAAAAAATGACAGTCTCTTTGAAAATACAGAGAAATAAGAGGCACGCTAGAAGATTCCTTCCTTGTTAGCTCAATGGTTTTTCCTGATATTGATATTTTTTAGAGTATTCAAATTTCTCAAAAACCTCTACTATAAAAATGAAGTAAGAAATATCTTGTTCTTCAGCAGATATGTATAACCATAGCTTCTGAACTAGAAAGAACCCACCATAATACATTTTTTTCAGATATAGTATCTTTTGGTGAGCATGGAGGCCTTGTTTCTTCACACTGAATTGCAGTTGAAGGTGCTTGGCCACCATGCCGTTCATCATGCTGAATGAGGATCTGTACTGGTCTGAACCAGAATCCTATTAGTCCTTACAGTCCAGTAGGAGTCCTCCATGAATAACATTCAGTGTTTCTTGCTAAATTCCTTCTTTCTGAAGAATATCCTTTGTGTTCAAATATACAAAAAGAGGGACTTCCCTGGTGGCGCAGTGGTTAAGAATCCGCCTGCCAGTGCAGGGGACACAGGTTCGAGCCCTGGACTGGAAAGATCCCACATGCTGCAGAGCAACTAAGCCCGTGAGCCACAATTACTGAGCCTGTGCTCTACAGCCTGCGTGCCACAACTACTGAAGCCCGCGTGCCTAGAGCCCGTGCTCTGCAACGAGAGAAGCCACCGCAATAAGAAGCCCACGCACCGCAACGAAGAGTAGCCCACGGCGCCTCAACTAGAGAAAGCCCGCGCGCAGCAACGAAGACCCAACGCAGCCACTAAATAAATAAATAAAATTAAAAATATATATATATGCACAAAGATACAGGAAACTCTCACAAAGGCATCACCAAGATTCTAGAATTATCAATATTTTGTTATACTTATGTAACCTATCTATTCTCTCTTTCTTTGCTGAGATATTTTAAAGAAAATCCTAGACATCATGCCATTTTATCCCTACATACTTTGGTATGCATATCTAAAAATCAGAGACATTTGCTTACATACAGTACACAAGACTAGTATCATGGCCAACAATAATTCTTCAGTAGCATCTAATACCCAGTGTATATTCAAATTTCCCTGAGTGTCTCAAAAATGTCTTTTTGTGGTTTTGGTTTGTTTAAACCAGGATCCAAATAAGACCCAGACACTAAATTAGATTGTTGTGTCTTTTCAATCTCCTTTAGTACAGGCTTTCTCAACAGTGGCACTATTGACATTTCGGACCAGATAATTCTTGTAGGGGTGGGAGTAGGGGCTGTCCTGTGCATTGTAAGATGTATAGCAGCATCCTTGGCCTCTACTCCCTAGATTTCAGTAGCACTGCTCACATTGTGACGATCAAAAATGTCTCCAGACATTGTTAAATGTCCCCCTGAGGATAAAATCATCTCTAGTTGAGAAAACTGATTTAGTACAGTCCTCCTCCTTTTTTTAAAATATGACATTGACTTACAGAATAAATTAGATGAGTTGTCTTGTACAATGTCCCACATTCTGAATTTGCCTGTTCCCTCATGGGATCATCTAACTTACTCCTCTATCACTTATTCCTGTCACTGGAAACTAGGTTAAGGGAGGCAAAGTTAGGCTCAATACTTTTGACAAAAATACTTCAGAGTTGGTGCCGTATTCTGGACTTCATATTGTATCAAATCAAGAGGCCTAGCATGTCTGATTCTATCATTATTAGTGATGCTAAGATTGATCAGTAGGTTCAGATGGTGACAGTCTGATCCCTTCCTTGTTCTCCATCAACCTTCTATCTAGTGGTTTCATCCACTGATGAGCTTTGCCTGTATCAACTATTTGATTAGGTTGAAAATTGGAGATTTTCTTATTCTATTTTTGCTTTATATTTATTAACTGAAGTTCTTTTGTGAAGAAAATTCTCTCATCAACCATTTGGTTATTCTGAGGCATAGCTCCTTCAGGAAAGGCAGGATAAATCCTTAATTATTTTTAATTGCCAATTTTCAAAATAAGCATTTGTACCCTAGTTTTCAATAATGACCAATGTCTGCAAATGGTGTGCTTGCTCTCTCTTGTTTGCTTTTTGATTCTGTAAAATTATGAACTTGGGGATTTTTATATATTTAATGTGTCTTAATCTAATAGTCAATATTCTATTTGATGCTCATTTTTTCTCCTATATTTGGCCAATGGGAGCTTCTTCATGTTTTTAATTTTATTTTTCCCAAATAAGAAAGTTTAGTAGTTCTTTCAATGAGGGTCTGGGCAGTAAATTGCCCTGGTCTTTAAATGTCTCAAGAAGTCTTTATTTTGACTTCATTATTAATTAAGGTTACATAGATTATGTTACCATTATTTTTCCTCAGTACTTTGAAGATATTAATCTACTGCTTTCTGAAATCTACTGTTTTGACAAGGAGTCTATTGTCTCTCAGATGACATTCTCTTATAGGTATTTTCTTTTTTTCTCTCTGGTAGTTTTTTAAAAAAATAAATAATACATTTTATTTTTTCAAGTATTTTAGATTTATAGTGGAAAGTATAGAGAGTTCCCATATATCCCCTGTCCCCACTCACCCACATCCTCTCCTACTACTGACATCCTACACCATGTGGTATATTTGTTACAATCTATGAACCACAACATCATTATCACAGAAAGACCATGGCTTACATTCGGTTTCACTCTCAGTGTTGTACATTTTATAGGCTTTGGCAAATGTATCCACCATTGTAATATCATACAGAATAGTTTCACTGTCTTAAAATCCTCTGTGCTCTGCCTATGCACCCCTCCTTCCTCCCTAACCCCTGTAACCACTGATCCTTTTACTGTCTCCATCTTTTTTTACTGTTTTACCTTTTCAAACCTTATCATACGGTTTGAATTACACAGTATGTAGCCTTTTCAGATTGGTTTCTTTCACTTTGTAATATGTATTTAAGGTTCTCCATGTCTTTCCATAGCCTGATAGCTCATTTCTTTTTAGCACTGAATAATATGCCATTGTGTAGATGTACTACAGTTTACTTATCCATTCACCTACTGAAGGACATCTTGGTTGATTCCAAATTTTGGCAGCTATGAATAAAGCTGCTATAAAAATCTGTGTGTAGATTTTTTGTGGACATGTTTTCAACGTCTCTGAGTAGATACCAAGGAGTGTGATTGCTGTATTGCGTGGTAGGACTATGTTTTGTTTTGTAAAAAACTGCCAAACCATCTTCTAAAATGGCTGTACCCTTTTGCATTCCCAACAGCAGTGACTGAGAATTCCTGTTGCTCCATATCCTTGTCAGCATTTGGTGTTGTCAGTGTTTTGGATTTTGCCCATTCTAATAGGTGTGTAGTACTTTCTCATTGTAGTTTTAATTTGCAATTCCCTAATGACATAACTTGTTTAGCATGTTTTCATATGCTTACTTGCCATCTGTATTTCTTCTTTGATGAGGTATCTGTTCAGGTCTTTTGCTCATTTTTTATTTTGATTGTTCATTTTCCTAATGTTGAGTTTCAAGTGTTTCTTGTGTACTTTGAATAACAGTTCTTTATCAGATATGTCTTTTGCAAATATTTTTCCCCCATTCTGTGGATTGTTTTCTCATACTCTTGACATTGTCTTCCTTTTTCTTTCTTTAAACTAAATGCCTGCCCTTCATAGTGTTTATTTTTTCCCACATTTATTGAGATATAATTGACATATATCATTGTGTAAGTTCAAGGTGTACAACGTGATAATTTGATACATGTATATATTGTGAAATAATTACCACAGTAAGATTAGCTAACATATTCATCACCTCACATATTTACAATTTTATTTTTTTGTGGTGAGGACTTTTAAGATCTACTATTCTCTTAGCAACTTTCAAGTGTTAATACAGTATGGTTAACTATAGTTACCCTGCTGAATGTTAGATCTCCAGAACTTACTCATCTTATAACTGGAAGTTGTACCCTTTGACCAACATCTCCCCATTTCTCCCATCCTCCAGCCCCTGGCAACCACTATTCTATTCTCTGCTTCTATGGGTTTGGCTTTTTTTTTTTTTTTTTGATAGTTAAGAAGTAGATTTATTAATATAGGATGCTTGTGAAGGATACAAGTGGGCAGGAAAGAGGGCTCTGCCCCAAGAACTAAGTGGGCTACATTTTTACAAACAAAGGAAAAGTGGGGAGGGAGAGAAGACTATCTTCCTTCTCTTCCTTTGTAAAGATGTTGCAGGAAAATGGGGCATGAGAGGATGGTCATGTCCCAGGTCTTGGGCAAGTTCCTGGGATGGGCCACCAAGTGAGGGTCCTTGGCTTGGCACAAGAAAGAATTCAAGAATGAGCAGGTAAAGTAAAAGCAGGTTTATTGAGAGAGATATACATTCCATAGGCAGAATGTGGTCTGTCTCAGAAGGCAAGAGCAACCTGGTTTTGTTTTTTTTTTAAGGTTCCACATATAAGTGAGATCTACAGTATTTGTCTTTCCCTGTCTGACTTGTTTCACTTAGCATAATGCCCTCATGGTCCACCCATGTTGTTGCAAACAGCAGGATTTCCTCTTTTTGTGGCTTAACAATATTCCAGTGTGTGTGTGTGTGTGTGTGTGTGTGTATCACAACTTCTTTATTCATTCATTTGTTGATGGACACAGGTTGTTTCTATGTCTTGGCTATTGTGAATAATGATGCAATAAACACGGTAGTGCAGATGTCATTTGAGATAGTGACATTGTCTTTTGCAGAGCAGATGTTTTTAATTTTAATGAAACCCAGCTTATCAATTGTTTCTTTCCTGAATCATGCCTGTGGTATTGTATCTAAAAGGTCATTGCCATAGTGCTCCAGCTATTCATCCCTCCTGCCATGGATCTCTTTTTATATGTATTTTTCTACTTAAGGTTCTTACAACTTGCAGGTAGATCTTACACTCATGAATGGCACAGGTCTGGGTTTCTGATTTCTTTTGATTCATGGCATAGGCTCATAGCAGGATTCCTTGATACTTCCACTGAAGTCCACGGTGCTTTAAATTTACTTCATGGGCAGCCCTTTTTGGCTCCTGGCATTATGTAGGGACTTAGGTTTCAGCTCCTTTTCTTGTATTAATATTATGACCTTATTTTAGAAGTTTGTATTTATTTATTTATTTTAAAATAATTTTTATTAAAAAATTGTGGTAAAAATACACAAAATTTTACTATCTTAACCATGTTTTTTAACATTTAAAAAATTTATTTATTTTAATTTATTTTTATTTTTGGCTGCGTTGGGTCTTCATTGCTGCGTGTGGGTTTTCTCTAGTGCGGCGAGTGGGGGCTACTCTTTGTTGTGGTGCGCGGGCTTCTCATTGCGGTGGCTTCTCTTGTTGCGGAGCATGGGCTCTAGGCGCGCGGGCTTCAGTAGCTGTGGCATGCGGTCTCAGAAGTTGTGTCTCGCAGGCTCTAGAGCACAGGCTCAGTAGTTGTGGCACACGGGCTCAGCTGCTCCGTGGCAGGTGGGATCTTCCCGGACCAGGGCTCGAACCTGTGTCCCCTGCATTGGCAGGCGGATTCTTAACCACTGCACCACCAGGGAAGACCTGTCTTAACCATTTTTAAGTGTACAGTTCAGTGGCATTAACTGTGTTCACATTGTTGTGCTACCACCACCACCATCCATCTCTAAAACTTTTATCTTCCCAAAGTGAAATCCCATCCCATTAAACAATAACTCCCCATTTTCCTCTCCCCTAAGCCCCTGTAAGTGACCATTTTACTTTCTGTCTCCATGAATTTGACTATTTTAAGTACCTCGAATAAGGGATCATACTGTGTTATGTTTTGGTGACTGGCTTATTTCACTTAGCATAATGTCCTCAAGGTTCTTCCATGTTGCAGCACGTGTCAGAATTTTCTTTCTTTTCAAGGCTGAATTACATTCTATGTATGTATATATCACATTTTGTTTATCCATTCATCCCTCAATGAACACCTGGGTTGCTTCCACCTTTTGGCTATTGTGAATAATGCTGCTATGAGCATTGGTTTACAATTACCTCCCTGATCTCTATGACTTAAGACTTAGTGTCCTTTCCTCAGAGGCAAATTTAAACTCTATCTCTCAGCCCCGAAGGCCTATTTCCAACTTCAAAACCCCTCTAAGTGATGTAGCTTCTGTTTCCACTTGTCAGGGCCACTGGGTACAGTTGTATAGATTATATCCTACACAAGGGCACCTGGGCAAGGTGGTGCATCGGGGTGAAATCAAGCTTGAACACCACTCACCAAGTCCTGCAGCCATGAGGGTGAATCTACTCAGAGGGTGGTCCATTTTCTGATTTATGAAAAGACACCTAAAGGGTTAGCTGCCTTGGCTCTCACTTGCCTCTTCTTATGGCTTTTAGTTTCTGCGTCAGTTTTAGCACCCAGAGATTTCCCTCTCTTGCTTTTGAACTTATTTATGTATTGCATTTAATTTTTTGTGTTGTTATGTGTGTTTTATTTCTGTACTTTTGGAATGGGAGGAAAGGTCTCTTCATTGACTGGAAGTTATGACCTTTACTGTTATTTTAAAATAATGCATTTCTTCTGTATACTCCTTATTCTTCCAAATTTAAATGGGGGGAGGATTACAATAAAAGAAACAGGAACAGTTAAATTCTAACCTATTAAGAGCAAAAAGATAAAGTGTCAAGTAATGAAGTGTGTATGTAATGCTAGGAACATATTTGTGCTAAGGGGAGATACTGAAAATAAAACCTAGCTGCCTATTTCAAATATCAAGGGAAATATGATGGGCTGTATTTAGGGCATATTATTTGGTAATTGATATGTACACAAAATATTTGTTATTCTTTAATTTTCCCATACAAACAAAAGGATAAACCCCTCTTATCCCCATAACATAGAGGTTCACTCTATACTAGTTATTCTGAATTTGAGTGTTTATAAGTGTGAGATTGGCTCTCCTATGTTTGCTTTCCCATCTCAAGAAACCAAACATTCCTGATTTATACAAAGTAACTGTCCCTGCCTTCCCTTGTTATAATACCTAGCAGGTAGCAATGGAAGATGTTCTCTGTTCAGTCTCACTGGCTCTGTTCACAGTGGAAGTTGAAGGGTTTGCACTCGAGGCAATAATTCTCCCTCTGTGCTTTCCTTTACACAATGTCCTAGAAAAATGGAGACTTGAATGTTGCTTAACTTGTTTGAATGGGATGTGAATGTAGAAGCCACAGCTTTAGGATTCTGAACCTGCAAGTGAGGTCAGACCTCAGAAGTCATCAAATCCTAGTTTTGAAGCCAATGGAGTAGCCTAGAATTTTTTGTGTGTTTTCTATTCTTGTTGGCCACAGAGCATAAGCAGATAACTTATGGCTGTGAAAGCTCCCTAGAGACCTGGTGGCAGAGGTATATACCTGAATCATATGAGAAAAAAAGTCTAGTCTCCCCAGCCAACAAAAGATGGCCTCACTTTTCAATGGCGCCTTATTCAACCTTTAGATAAGGCACCTACATTCAATTTTGCTTAAGGTGGGTAATTTCAGAGCAGCCAAAGCAGGAGTGAAGTTAACTTGATGAATCTTAAAACAACACTCTATGGGAAACCCATATTCGTGCTCACAGTGGGGTAACAAAAGTTCGATTTGCCTGAGATGGATGTAATCAGAAAGAGAAGGACTAATCAAGAAGAATGGGGGACTTCCCTGGTGGTGCAGTGGTTAAGAATCCGCCTGCCAATGCAGGGGACATGGGTTCGATCCCTGGTCCGGGAAGATCCCACATGCTGTGGAGCAACTAAGCCCGTACGTCACAACTACTGAGCCTGCGTGCCACAATTACTGAAGCCCGAGCGCCTAGAGCCCATGTTCCGCAACAAGAGAAGCCACCGCAATGAGAAGCCTGCACACCACAACGAAGAGTAGCCCCCACTCGCCACAACTAGAGAAAGCTCGTACGCAGCAACAAAGACCCAACGCAGCAAAAAAAAAAAAAGAAGAATGGAATGAGTCATGGGATACTTTTGGAATGTGAAACAGAAATAGTTTACCTCTGTAGTTTTTTGTTCCCTGGGGAGTTTGAAGATGCAGAATATAATTCTCCCAACCTCAGCTCACTAACCTGTTGCTACCCCGCATGTTAGTTTCTGAAATAGTCTTGGTGGGGATAGGAGACCAGGGCATAATATGGTCTGCTACTGTCTTTCCCCAGGCTCAGAGAAAGACATCTTATATATGTGTCAGAAGAGATCGAGTATTGGGTGGTGATATTTCCATAGGAACCTAGGTCTGCAAATGGGCTTGTGTAGCTCCCTTAAATTACAGGTAGACTAGGTATTAGCAGTTTCCCTGCTCAAGAAATTCCACTAGAAAGAGTCTAGTCCCTAATAGGATTGCTGTTCCATCTAGGCCGCTCTACTCCTTCTGTGAATCCCAGCCCACACCTTAGTCGTGATTACTCCTCCAATTCCTTCATTCTTCCAACTCCCACACCTGGTGTCCATCAAAAACCTGTCTTCCTACTTCCAAGTGATTGCAGAGTGCCACTTGATTCTTTAGAGGAGGGAAGCAGGCAGATGGGAATGTGTGTTGCTCCAAGTTCATCTCCCACATTCTCTCTACCATGTGGATAGAGTGTAAAAGCATGAGTCCTAACCACATTTAAAAAAATTTTTTATTGGAGTATAGTTGATTTACAATGTTGTGTTAGTTTCAGGTGTACAGCAAAGTGATTCAGTTATACATATACATATATTCATTTTTTAATATTATTTTTTATATAGGTTATCTAAGAATATTGAGTAGAGTTCCCTATACAGTAGGTCCTTGTTGTTATCTATCTTATATATAGTAGTGTGTGTATGTTCATCCCAAGCTCCTGATTTATCCCCCCCCCCCACCTCGCCCACCATATTTCCTCTTTGGTAACCATAAGTTTTGTTTTTTTTTTGAATTTTATTTATTTTTTTAAATACAGCAGGTTCTTATTAGTTATCTATTTTATACATATTAGTGTATATATGTCAATCCCAATCTCCAAATTCATCTCACCACCCCCCCGCCCCGCTTTCCCCCCCTTGGTGTCCATACGTTTGTTCTCTACATCTGTGTCTCTATTTCTGCCTTGCAAACTGGTTCATCTGTACCATTTTTCTAGATTCCACATATATGCATTAATATACAATATTTGTTTCTCTCTTTCTGACTTACTTCACTCTGTAAGACAGTCTCTAGGTCCATCCACGTCTCTACAAATGACACAGTTTCGTTCCTTTTTATGGCTGAGTAATATTCCATTGTATATATGTACCACATCTTCTTTATCCATTCATCTGTCGATGGGCCTTTAGGTTGCTTCCATGACCTGGCTATTGTAAACAGTGCTGCAATGAACATTGGGGTGCATGTGTCTTTTTGAATTATGGTTTTCTCTGGGTATATGCCCAGTAGTGGGATTGATGGGTCATATGGTAATATAAGTTTGTTTTTGATATCTGTAACTGTTTCTGTTTTGTGAATAATTTCATTTGTATCATTTTTTAAAATCAGATTCCACATATGAGTGATATCCTATGATATTTGGCTTTCTCTGCCTGACTTACTTCACTTAGTATGATAATCTCCAGGCCCATCCATGTTGCTGCAAATGACATTTCATTCTTTTTTTATGGCTGAGTAATATTCCATTGTATATGTGTACCACATCACCTTTATCCATTCCTCTGTCGATGGACATTTAGGTTGCTTCTATGTCTTGGCTGTTGTAAACAGTGCTACAATGAACATTGGGGTGCATGTGTCTTTTCGAACCATGTTTTTCTCCAGATATATGCCCAGGAGTGGGATTGCTGGATCATATGGTAGCTCTATTTTTAGTTTTTAAAGGAATCTCCATACTGTTCTCCATAGTGGCTGTACCAATTTACATTCCCACCAACAGTGTAGGAGGGTTCCCTTTTCTCCACACCCTCTCCAGCATTTATTGTTTCTGGACGTTTTGACGATGGCCATTCTGACTGATGTGACGTGATATCTCATTGTAGTTTTGATGTGCTTTTTGACCATTTGTGTGTCTTCTTTGGAAAAATGTCTATTTAGATCTTCTGCCCATTTTTTGACTGGGTTGTTTTTTGTTTTTGTTTTTTTTGACATAGAGCTGCATGAGCTGTTTGTATATTTTGGAGATTAATCCCTTGTTGGTTGCTTCGTTTGCAAATATATTCTCCCATTCTGTGGGTTTTCTTTTCATTTTGTTTATGGTTTCCTTTGCTGTGCAGAAGTCAACACATTTTAAGCAAATATGTTTTCTATATTCCACTGTATACTTTTACTTGCAATACAAAATATGATAGTGATTTATATTACCTTCCAGTAATTGGTAGGAATCACATATTCTTATTAAACTATTCTCAGCAATTTATACTCTATCATAACTTCAGTTTATCACAGTAACTACCTGCAGTGCTACCTGATACTCTCCTCCCTGAAAAGAATTTCCTTCTCTTGTGCTGACTTTGCTCTTTGCTGTATAAACTCCCTTTTATAGAGTTTCACAGTTTGTTGGAATAATGCTGTCCTTCTCCCTTCCTTTCCCAGCTGGGTTCAGGGGCTTGGGGGGATGTTGAGTTCTATGCTCCTCCATTTCTAGTGGATTCTTTCCTGCTTCCTTTACTCTTCTTCTCTCCTCTCCTGCTCGCATCACCAGTGTCTCCAGTCTGCTTTTTCCTCTCTTTCCTCCTTTGCCAGTCTTATAGCGCCCTCTAAGAAATGTGATTAGCAGGAAGAAGGTTTCTGTACACTGGTATCAATTTCTTCTTTGACTGAATTTTTAGCTTTTGTGTAGTCTCTGAGATTTCTGCTACAGCAACATTCATGGAGGACAGCTGACACTAGGGAAAGGAGAGGGGAAGGCAGGCAAAGAAAGAGAGGAGGGAAGGAGAGGGGCCCTGGGAGGACCCCAAACAAGTTAACATGAGCATTTGGGAGTCAACTCTAAAAAGAGACACACTTTTGCAATATTTTTCCAGTTACAAAGTACTTTTTACATTTGTTACCCGATTTATCTGGGGCATAGGTATGCCTCACATTTTGCAGATGATGAAATGGGGCTATAAATTAAAAATAATATAAACTATGATGCAGCTTGTAATAGGAGAGTTGGGGTTTGAGGCTTTTGACTTCAGCTCTATTTCTCTGTCTACCATTCCATAGTTCTAGGAAAGGTAAGGGGGGTGAACTCAGGGAGAATTCAAGTCACCTTACAAAAGGCTATGCTCTTCACAAATTCAAAAAAACAAAAAGTCAACACTTAAACCCTAGATTACCATGATTAGTTTTTCTTGGGGTAACGAGATAATTCAAAAATTAGGTGTGTTTGTTATAGCAACAAGGAGTGAATTACCTTCCAAATTGGAAATATCCCTTAATAGTCAATAGAAGAATGAGTAAAAGTGTGGAAGAGTAAATCTGCTTAAAGATAAATATAAGATCAACTTTAAAAAATTCCTGAGGCATTGACAGAGCATGAGACCTAATTTCCAAGTGGGCAGAAAGCTCTCTTTCTGAAACAGCTTTACTTCAGTCCCATGTAGATGTAGAAAGATGGACATGGGAACCATTCAGGGTCCCTTCCAGCAAGGCAGGGATGATGGACATATTCGTGGGCCTTTTTCACTTTTCATGATTTCAGAATCTTACAAGATTCTATTATTCTCCATCCTTTCTGTGCCTTTGTGAACCACTTGTTCTACCTTAAAGCACGTCTGGAATATCCAGAGCAAACATTCTGAGCAAGGAGCTTATTGAGTGTAAGGTCTCTAGAAAACAGACTGCTGTGTCATTGCCTTTGGAAAGCAATCATTTTAAGATAGTTTTCAGGTAGGTGAAAGACCAGTGCAACAAACTGATAAAAGCCCTCTGTCATCTGATCTTCTGCAGCCATTCTGATGAGAAGTGTGTTCCTGTTAGGAATCTGAGCAGAAGCTCTGGCCAGGAGGCCTCTATTTTGCTAGAATCCTACCCCAATTTAAGGGTCAGATTGCAGCTCTCCCAAAAAACTGCTCTGTGCTAGGCTGCATTACTTAGAAAATTCCAATAAAGCACCAGAATGTCTGAGATAAAAGAGCTCTTTGTAAATTAAGGAGAAAAATAAAGGACATCAGCATAATCCTATCTCTAAGCCAAATCTGGATAATGTTAAAGTACTTCCAAATAACACCATTTAATTCCTTCTTTGCCAGAAATACAAGAATCTGCACTGGGAAAAATGTCTCTCAGCAAAGCAACACCTCCTGAACTTACTACTTAAACTATGGAAAGGAGAAGGAAAAAGTGGGAAAGGGTAAAGTGGGAAGATGTCAAGGAAATGTCCCACTCTTAAAACACCTTAAAAAAGGAAAAAGATTTTAATGCCAAGATTTGCTTAAAGAATTTCCTCAAGCCCACTAGGGACCTAGAATCCATTGACCCTGACCTCTTTCATCCCCCCTCCTCCCATTGTGTCCTTACTTCCCTCCTTATCCAACTTCCATTGACAGCCCTTTCATACAGCCCCAATTTCTTTGCCCCTCTCTCCTTTCACAGCACTTGTCTGGCAAACTCTTAACTCTAATTAATACCAGCTCTGCCTACTTCACACTTAAAAGTGTTGGGGAGACACACACAACCATGCTAACTGGACTCAATTTAAATTTGTGGTCATGGACATCACGTGGCCCTCCCTCCATTCTGCCTGCCTATTCCATTGCATCTCCCACTCCCTTAGACGCCTAGTTCACACCTGCCCCCTTTTACTCTGCTGGTCACCTTGCTTACTATTTCCTTATATGCAAAATTAGAGGAAACTTCCATGTAATCCCATTACCCTAATTCCCCCGCAACTCATATCTGTTAAAACTTTGGAAGATGGTGCTCAGCATCAAATTCATGCTCTTAGTTGTCATTTACTTAAAGGCAGTTTCTGGAGGTTAAAATAATCAGAGAGCATCAAGATAGCACTGTCCTGGGCACACTCTCTGGCAGCAGTGTCCCTTTGCCTTGTACTGCTGTGTCTCTTCTGTCTGAAGTTTCAATAAATGAATGCAAGCCTATGTAAACTAGGGACCGAGCATATACCCCATGCCTACATTTCTGCTGAACTGCAGGTCACATGTCTCCCTGGGCCAGCCGTGGGAGGATCTAGGAGTACAGACTACTTTTGATTTTCACTGCTGTGAACCCTGTCCAACTGCCACACAGAGCCCTGCCTAAGGTTTTCAGGTGCATGTCGCAGGGGTAGGGTGGGACCATTCAGGCCAGCACCTGTATAGTGCTGCCCTGCTTTCTGCCACATCCCCTGATGTATGCCAGATGAAGAGACCATGGTAGGACTTGGAAAACAATCTTGGGCATTTTCAAAATAGCTACTATTTGTCGAGTATCTGTTATATGCCAGGAGCCTTACACATATTAGCTCACTTAATTCACACAACCACATTCCAAGGTAAGTTTCATTGTCCTCACTTTCTAGATGTAAACACGCTGCCAACTCCAGGGCCTCAGTTTCAGATTTCTGGATAGCACCTTCTCCTACAAGAATACATGTTTCCCTGGGCACAAGCAACAGGGCTGCCCTGACCCATTTGGATTCATATGAAAATAAAAGCAGCACTGTCTCCACCTCAAAAGTGACAAAGCGGGCAGAGAGACAGCATAGGTTTGGAAGCTAAAAGCAATTGTGTTACCAATGAGAATACCTAGCCAGGTTCTCCACTGAGAACATCGGTGTTTAGGTTTCCTCCAAGTGCTTTCCACCACCCAGGGAGTTACGAGTTTTACATTTTGTAAAGGGCTTAGTTGGGTCATTTCACCAGGACAAAGGGTGACAACAATGAGTAGTCAAGTTTTTACCTCTTTCTAAACTGAAAAACTCTCTAGCTTTGAAGCAATAGCTTTTCTAGATTCTTTCAATCCACTGCCAACCCTCCCTCACTTAAAAAAATCTTATAAGTTCTGGGCATCCTGCTGAAGCAACCCCAGCCGCATAGCACAGGGAGATCAGCTCGGTGCTTTGTGACCACCTAGAGGGGTGGGATAGGGAGGGTGGGAGGGAGGGAGATGCAAGAGGGAAGAGATATGGCAACATATGTATATGTGTAACTGATTCACTTTGTTGTAAAGCAGAAGCTAGCACACCATTGTAAAGCAATTATACTTCAATAAAGATGTTTAAAAAAAAAAAAAAAAAAAAGATTAGAAAACTGAGATCTAGAGAGGCTTAATATCCTGCTCAAGATCAGGCAAGATGTGACCAAATTTTAGATATAAATTCCATGTGTTTTCCATTGTAGAACACTGTAAAATTAAATACTATAAACTCACAAAGAACTTGAGAGATACTCCTTAATAAAGTCCCAAGGTTGAACATGCCCCTATGTATTTTTTTCTGTGGAAGAGAAACTAGCCCCAATCTCTACATGACTATAACTGGAAAAATAAATATTGATCCCATTTCTTCCTGTAATTCTAAATTCTAGATCATAGGAATTTAAAGTTGTAAGCAAATTTTAGACATTAAAATCCATCATAAATTTTAAGTATAAGGGCAAACCCAGAATAGCCTTATTTAAAACAAAAAAAGCACCTTTAGATAAAATGCTTTTTCACATACACATTATTGATAAATGAATCTATTGAGACAAAAATAATATTAGAATAAGCTATCTCTGAGGCCACAATACAGGACTGGTCCTTTTTATGTTAATGGTAAAATTACAGGTTTAAAATATATATGTTAGGATGAAGGTGAAAAAAGTTATTTTACGAAGACCATCAAAGTACAATGAAAGTTTTGGTTTTCATACAAGGTTTGAATTTGTTTTGTAGATTCTTCTTTGTAATTAGATTTAGGGTTTAGATTATCTCACGTGACTCTCTTATAAAAACAGAGGTTTTAGCCAAGCACTGACATGCAAAATAAAAACAAAAAATGTTTTCCTTCAGGGACTAGCCTAGCTATAGTTTCAGTTGTAAGTTCAGTAATGCATCTACACATACATGGTAATTAAATCTAGCTTCTAACAAACTTAAAGTTAAACTTTAATGACCTTTTATAGCTGGGCAGTAAATTATATGTAAATGAGTCATGGATATAGACCTTAGTTTATAGAAAATGTCAAAAAACAGTACTGATTGATATACCACAAAGAAAAGAGGCTGTGGAGATCTGCGTTCTAAATCTAACTCTGCCACCATAGGTCTTTCATCAAATCATTTAGCTTCTCTGGGCCTCAGTTTACTCATTGGTAAAACATGAGGGTTACATTTGGTTAATTGTAACTAATGTGTGTATAGTGCTTAAGTCTCCAAAGCTCTTTTCTGTGCATGGTCTATCTTAATTCTTTTAACTCTATGAAGTAAGAAGGACAGATACTGTTACCCTCATCATACAGATGAAGAAGCTGAGGCTCATAAAGGCTAAAATATAAGACCAAAGTCGTGCAGTTTGTAAATGGTAGAGCTAGGATTCAGATGCAGCCCTTCAGACACAATTCTGTATAGGAAGACACCATGCCTACCACCTCTAAATGTCCGATATAATAAAGTCGTGTTTAGTCATCACTCAAATATAACCAGACTTTTAAAGTACCTTAAACACCATTCAGCAAGCACAACATGTTCTCTAGCCTGCAGGACTGAATGCTTTTATGATCCACTGTAGGAGGATCCAATTAGGTGCTAAGTTAATAGCCAACTTTATAGCCAAGCTAATAGAAAAGCCACATTACACTGGCTCCTTTTTGTCAGACCAGCCACTTTTAAGACTTTGTGCTGATTTATGTTCCCTGATATTTATTGGAATCTCTAGGTTACTGTAAAATAAAAATGCTCCCTATTTCTCTGTTACTAAAATGTGTTAAGTCACAACTGTAGCCAGAACACTTGTAAGTAAACAATGTAGAGTATTCAAGCAGTTTAAGAAATAATGCTAGTTATGTTTCCAAACTCTTTCCTCAGATGTTTGACCCCAGGCATTTGGTAAATCCTAATAAGCCATTTCAGCTTGGTTTCCTCTTCAAGACAAGCCAAATATTACATGTGCATGGCATGCTTTTGTATTTTTCAAAGGGCTTTCATGTTCATTATTTTGTTCTATCCTGATATAACACTAATGTGTAGGTTGAAGCTGTTCTCTGTGGTCTCCCAAAACAGCTATTTATTTAGTCTCTGATTTTCTGTCTGCTTTTAACCCACTGGGGCATTGCAAATGTTAAAGAAGGAATAGAACAGGAGGGTCACAGAACTTTTATGAAGATAATAGAATGAAGAACAGGAGTGTGCGCTAAGTCCACCTTAAGTTAGCAGTGCTTGAAACTAAGGAAGCAACAATAATAAAATAGAGCAACAAATGTTTCAAAAGTTATGAATCAATCTAAAAAATATAACCTAGGTTCAGTCATCAAATTTGTAATTCGAAAGGATAAGAGAAAGTTGTAGGAATTGGCAAAAATACCTTTGTAGCAGAAATGCCCATAGCACTTAAAGATGCAGAAGGAGGCCAAAATAAATTAATGTGAATTTTTTGAAAGATAAAATAAGAAATAACTGAACACAGCTTTACCAAAACCCATAAATGTTCAAAGTAAGAGAAGAGAATGGAGGTGAGGTTAACAGTTAGATGTCATGGTTTAATCAATAGTCCTTTTTATAATAAAGTTTTAAAGATTATTTGAAAGTGTTAGTTTTTCTTTTTATAAAGAAGAAAACACGCTGGTATGTACTTAGGAAAGAATATCTGGAGGCATATACATCCCTTTATTAGCAGCAATTGGCAAGAAGAGAATATTTATTTGTATGGATCTTGATCTGATCTGACACAGAAGTTTCCAAATGTTCTCAAAATATGTATGAGTGTGCTGACAGTAAGCTCAGCCTCCTTTAAAAATTCCAGCTGGAGAGCTACTGATCTGCCTGTAAACTTACTGTCCCTTGAGACATTTTAAGTCAGTATGTTTCAATCATGGGCCTATCAAAATTTGGCTTCATGCCTCTCATAAATTGGTTGAGGGAGAAGGAAGAGAGGAGAGAATAAGAACCAGAAGTCACAAGATGGAGGATAAAATATTGGTGTTGTATTTCAACTTATCCAGGAACAGAGCGGGCAGCATTCTAAGTCTATTGCCGGTGATAGCATATTTCAGAATGCTCAGGGCCTTCTAACCATTTTATATATGCAAAGTCTCCTAGAAAAATGCTAATTTGGTTGACTGCCACTTTGGGACCATCCTGGCTCTGGGGCTGGAGTTGTTTTCATCTGTTCCCTCTGGGTGCAGTTAAATGACCACCTATTGACTGAGTTGGGAATTGCAGCTTCCCTACAGCCCCGGAAGCTTTTCAATTGAGCCACTGAATGAGAGAAATTAGCTTGGCAAACCTCTCCCTAACAGAGACCTCCTTAATGACCCACTTTGCAAGTCTTTTTCCTTGTCCAAAAGAATTTCTCACAGAGCCTTCAAGTCTCACGTTTCCTAACAGGGTTACCAAAGGGATAAGCTGAAACTATTGATATATAAACTGAAACACATAAAGGTAGTTTAAAAAATTACTGTTGTTTTGTTTGTCAAACCCTTGGAATAGGTCACCAAAGAGCCTTGTGAAATGCAAGTCTGTCATAAAATCAGGAATATCAAGCTAGGCAAGATTTAAGAAATCAATAGTCTGAACCCTTCATTTCAAGAATGAGGAAACTGAGGCTCAGAGAGGTAAAGAGGAGGAACTTCACGGGGCTGTTATACTTTCATTCATTTATTACCAGATATTGTTCACCGAATTTCTACTTGGAGCTAAGTGCTGGGGAAGCAAAGATGCATAAGGTCCAAAGAGCACTCTGTCTAGATGGGAGCCAGACTTGAAAGCAAGAAAAAAGAGTGTGGGAGTGCAGTGGTGGAGCTGTGCAAAGGACCTGCTCATGCCAGATCCACTGGGGACACGGGGTCCCATATAAGTCAACACACTTTAAAAAGCACACAGAATAAAAAAAAAAAAAAAAACATGGTATATCTGTACAATGGAATATTATTTTGCTTTAAAAAGGAAGGAAATTCTGACACATGCTACAACATGGATGAATTTTGAGGACATTAAGCTAAGTGAAATAAGCCAATCATAAAAGAACAAATACTATATGATTCCACTTACATGAGGTACCTAAAGAAGGCATATTCAAAGAGACAGAAAGTAGAGTGGTGGTTGCCAGTGGCTGGAGGAGGGGCAGGTGGGGAGTTATTGTTTAATAAACACAGAGTTTCAGTTTGGGGAGATGAAAAAGTTCTGGAGACAGATGGTGGTGACAGTTGAACAATCCTGTGAATATACTTAATACCACTGAACTGTACACTTAATTGTTTCAATGGTAAATTTTATATTATACATATTTTACCACAATTTTTAAAGAAGTACACAGAAAGGAATGAGAATGAACCAACTATAGCTCCACACAATATGACATGAAACTCTCACAATGTTGAGCAAACAAAGGCAGGCACAAAAGGATGCAGATTGTGTTGCTTCCCTCTATATAATCCATGCATTAAAAGTCAGGGTGTGGGTCACCTCTCGGGGAGTCAGAGACGAGATAGCATGGGCTTCTAGGGTTCTGGTAATGCTTCTGTTGCTTGATCAAGGAGTGACTCTGTAAAAATTAATTGCACTGTGTACATATAATCTGTGTGCTTTTCTGTACATATATTAAGCTTCAGGTTTTTGTTGTTGATTTATGGGACATAGACGAACTGAAGAGGAATCAGTAGGAGAGTGAAGGGATTTTAAACTTTCATAGGAGGAAAGGTTGAATATTTTCAGGATGGTCAAAGTAGTCTGTAGTCTTCAAATACCTGAAGGAGTGGCATGTAGAAGAGGAAGACGACTTTGCTATACTCAGAGGGGTAGAACTTGGAGGTGAAGGTGGGTGGGAGGTAGAGGAAGACAAATTCAGCTCATTATAAAGTATGCTTCAGGGACTTCCCTGGTGGCACAGTGGATAAGACTCTATGCTCCCAATGCAGGGGGCCTGGGTTCGATCCCTAGTCAGGGAACTAGGTCCCACATGCATGCTGCAACTAAGAGTTCGCATGCCACAACTAAGGAGCCGGCAAGCCGCAACTAAGGAGCCTGCAAGCCACAACTAAGACCTGGTGCACCAAATAAATAAATAAAATATTAAAAAAAATAAAGTATGCTTCTGTTATAGGGTTAGAATGGGATCTCTTAGAAGATCATACAGTCAAGTGGAATGAGCACTGACTTCCAGGCCAACTGCAATAGGTACGAACCCTGGCTTTGCCACTTACTTGGACTAACTAAGTCACCCTATCAAGTCTCAGTTTCATATTTGTAAAATGGAGCTAGTGCTAACTACCTTGCTGGGTTATTTTCAGGATTAGTGACAATATATACAAATTCCTAGCGCAGGCCTTGGCCCATAGGAGGTGCTCAATAAATGACAGAAGTTATTTTCAGTAGAACATTAAATAGAAGGTGGATAAAACCTCTGTAAGGTATTAGACTATGTATTCAAGCACTGATCCCCTTCCCCAAGAATCTATGATTGTTTGCATCTTTCTTTGTAACTTTCCCAAGATCACACAGCTACTGATTGGCAGGGCCTTATGTCCCTGTTCACTCTGGTAGCTGCCTCAGGCAAGAGGGTTACCAAGCAATCCCTTACCAAGTGGTAATTAGATAACCATCATCTGCATTAGGCCCTGAGGGATAGGGCCCTGTTCCTTTAAATTCTGAGTGTGCTCTGGAAAAGCTCAAAGAGGGGAAAACCTGGGAAGGTTGTTCAAGTGGTGGGCTGTGAACAGACAGATTACAGCTTGAGGATACCATGGATCTCTGGGGCAGGGGAGGGGGAAAAAGGGAGAAGGGAAGGAGAGATGGAGGGGAATTGTTTTTAAAAAGTGAATTAAAGACAAAATTTGAAGACAAGCTTAGCCTGACTCGCCATTTTTTAGGGTCCAGTTATTACTGGCCAAATTTATAAAGCATAAATAAGAGATGCTACTTTGAAAACCAGTTTCTTCATTTGTAGGAAAAGCAATAGATTCATTCCACAAAGGCAAGAAAAACCTGTGTTAGTTTAGCACTTTGGGCTAAGTTTTCCCAAAGCCTCTTTCTTATCCTGATTCCAGGCTTATTAACCTTTACATTTCCAAAGGAAATGACTTGCTGGAGTGGGGCTTCTCAGTTTTACTCAAGGTTACCTTCCTGACCTCTGTTGAATATTTCTGCCTTGGATTTATGCCCTGGAAACAAGGTGACTCCTTGTGACAAGAGACCTGAGGAAACAAACACCTAGAAACAGTCTCCCTTTGTCCTAGGCATTATACATTCTAGTCAGACTGACCCTTTGAACTTGTTTATTCTCTATTGGTGCTCAAATGTTATGTCTTGGTCTATACGACTTTCATATTGGATGAAAAATAAATGGTATGAATTTAGCTCGCTATAGCTTTGGCCCAGGCCAAAGGAAAGAAATACCAGCAGCTTCCTTTTGCAAGTAGCAACTTATTTTAGCATTTTCCCTCTTCAGACTAAAACCCTTGGTAGAAACCAACATTACAGCCCAAGCCTACACAAAAACCTCAGATTTTAGTCATATGTCTCACAAGGATATTACATCATTTCTTAGTTTACCAAACAAACATTTCCTGAAACACAGAGATCCACTGCAAGCTTTTGCCTAAAGGATTTTGGGGTGATCTGTAACTAGATCTCCTTACTTGGCTATCCCATCGCAGGTTTTTTCTTTCAGCTTGGTCAGTGGGCCTGTCCTTTTCACAGGCAGAGGACAAAGCAGTTAGCTGTCTTATTTTTTGGATCCCAAGAAGCCCCTTGTTGACATTGTTAGGGTCCTGCAGGAAACCATGGCATACTCAAAATGAGTAATTTGAGGAGAGTATAGTAAAAGGACTATTTACAAAGGTAAACAGAGTTTCGGGGAAAACAACAAAGGACTGGACAGTATCGCAGGGTTAGTAGCTGTGAGAGAGAAAAAAAAGAGCAGTTAGTTACAGCAGTGGTTGTCAAACTGTGTATTAATTACTTGGAGGGCTTGTTAAACGTAGATTGCTGGGCCTCCCCCTGGAGTTTCTGCCTCAGTAGGTTTGGCGTAGGACTGGAGTATTTGTATTTTTCACAAATTCCCAGGTGATGGCAATGCTGCTGGTCTGGGGAGAAAACTGTGTGGAGAAGGCAGTTTGATTCTAGCTGTGCCCTCCATAGAGAGATGCGGCCAACCTGAGAAGAACCAGCAGGGAGGAGACCAGGGGAGTCTAATCCAAGCAACTGAATAGCCCCCTCACCAGTCTCTTCTGTTGCTCCTCATTGATGAAACTCAACCAGCAGCCAAAAGACAAGGGAACCCATTGATGCAATTCAGAAAGTTCAGCCTCTAGGATACAGATGAGAATGGAGAGTGGATCTGGAAGAGCAAATGGAAAATACCAGCACTTCCACCCCAAAATATCTTCAAGTACCTTGTCCTCACTATTTTTTTCATGCTGCCTTATATTCCTAACATGCTTTCCAGTGTACATGAACATTCACATACACGACATAATGTATTTCTCAAAGTAACCCTACAGGGTAGGTGGGAATGATATTTATGCTCATTACAAATGTGGAAACTGAGGCTCAAAATAGTAAAGGCTGCACATTTGATAAGAGCTGGGACTTCAACACGAGTTTTCTGCGTCCCAATTCATGACTCTTGCCACCACTTCACACCTCAGACATGAGGGGATCACAGTGACGTCAGTCTCCCCTCTTGCGGCTCCTGAGAAGCTGTCTCTGCCTCCTCACTGTCCCATGTGCAAGTCCCTCATGCTGCATCCTCTTCTGGAAGAGGTGGCTCCCTTCCCGACTGAGGAGCTCAGCTCTTGCTCAAGGGCATATGGTGAATTTAGTCTCCTGCTAAAGTCATTTCTTTGGGTTATTCGCTGGTTTTTAAACTCTTCAGTGGCAGGGCTCCTTAAAGTCTTAATATGGGGGCTTTGAAGAGGCCAATAAACTGCAGCTCTTACCCACTCTGCGTTCAGAACCTTATGAAGAACAGACATGGAGATAGAAGCGTTAGCTTTGATAGGGTAAGGTCACAGTGCAAGAGCCCCACAGGTCAGGGCTTACAACCAGACTTCCTGACACTTGCCCCTTAGACCTTCTGGGGAGGCAGGGATGGATGCATGTGTGCGGGGGCTCAGGGCTGGAGGCACCTGTCTGGCGGGCAGGCTAGTCCCAGGAGAAGACGAAGAAGGGGCCGAGTGTGCTCAGTTCCTTCCCCAGTGGCCCAGTCAGCTGAGTCCCTCCTGCCCTGGGGAGAACTGAGAGGGAACTATCAGGAAGGCAAATGTCTTTCACAGTTTTGAAGAAGTGGAGATTCTATTTTATGGACCTGGGAGAGGGAGAGAATGACCTCCCTCCACAATAATGCCCTTTGAGGAATATCTTGCTCTTAGCAGTAGGAACAATTGATGTAATTAATTCTCTCATATGATCTAGGTACTGTATTTTTAAAGATTTGACTCTCATTAGTACATTAGTATAGCCTCAGGCCTCTTTAGGTGATTAATACCACCTCAGGTGATAGTATATTATCACCTCTTTGGAACGCTACTTTTGTTTCCTTCACCTTGATTCATTTCTGATCTCTTGATCATTTTCTACAGTGCTTTGGATTAGAGCCTCCTTGAAGATTGAAGAAGTTCCCATGGTTTCCTTCTGAGAAGATCCTGCTTATTGAATCTAGAGTCTATCTCTTTTTCTTGTCCAGGATCTGGTAGACTATTGGGAAAAGTCCTTACAAGGGTTTCCTGGGAACTGGATTTTTAAAACAAGTATCTGTGGGAAAATACTCTCCAAGTATGAAGGGGCTCTGTTTTTGCCTCTACTTATTTCTCAAGCTCCTTGGGGAAAAGAAAGTACTACAGGTCAAATCTTTTTACAAGTAAGCTCCATTGGACTGTCCAAATACACGGTATGGATTAGAATTTTGTTTCATTGACTGTGGCTTGAATTAGGTTAGGCATAAGCTGTGCTCTGGAGGACTCTTGGTTAAATAAAGATTTTCATTGCAAATTTATTTGTTTTAGAGGAATTTACCTGGTAAACAGAGATCTCTTCCAGCTAATGTTTTCACCAGGCTGATTCAGACTGGGGAACAGGAGTGGGAAAACACTGTGGACACAGTCTGCTGGCTAGCAGTCAAGGCAGAGGAAAGAAAACATAGGCAAAGGTCTGTGTGAAATATGAATCTGAGTCACAGAGGGAGAGGAAGAAAATAGTATGTGTCATTCTGAAAAAGCTCCTCTAAGGGCAGTTTCTTTTGGCTATAACAGTTGCCTCTCTCTTGGAGAGAGTCACAGGGCCTCAGCTGGCTCTTCCTGCCCCATTTTCAGACTTAAAAGGAAGCCACCTTCAGGCAAATTCCCCCTTCCTCCCAAGAAAGAAAATGAAAGGAAATTGAGAGTACTGGTCTCTGAAGAACCTGGGTGGGGTTTTGAATGAACCCAAGAGAGTGCCCTCCCTCAGCTGAGAATGTCTGCAGTCACAACTGGGACTTGCTCTTCTGGTGCCCCCTTGGGCATGAGGGTGTTCTTTAAAGTTGCCTAAATCCCCACTATTGCAGTCACCAGAAGTCTACCCATCATGTCTCCTTTTCTAGGCCTTGCCTCTCAGTGTGGAGCATTTCCTGACTAACTTTTGGCCGTTCTCAAGGCTGCTCTCTTGAACTTTTTCTCTGGCCACTCCCTATAGGCCCTCCTCAATATATTCATTTCTCTAACAAATTCTTTCTTTCTATTTGACATGCATCTCTGGTCACTAAGTCCCAGAAAGATCCTGCAGCAAACTGTGAATCAATAATAAATGAGCATTTCTAACATTCATTTAAATATTTTACACTTTTATTGGGATATAACTTACATACCATAAAATTCACCCATTATTCACTTATGATAGTGTACAGTCAATGATTTTTAGTAAATTTATAGTGCTGTGCAACCACTGTTACAACCTAGATTTGGAACATTTCCAACACCCCATAAAGTTCCCTCATGAGTATTTGCAGTCAGTGTCACCTCCAGTTTCAGGCAACTGCTGATCTGATTTCTGGCTCTACAGATTTGCCTTTTCTGATCATATCATATAAATGGAATCATACAATATATAGTGTTTTGTAACTGGCTTCTTTTACTGAGCACAATGTATTAGAGGCTCATCCACACAGCATGTGCTTCATTTTTTTCTTTTTAAAATATTATTTATTTATTTTAAAATATTTGTTTATTTATTTATGTATTTATGGCTGCGCCAGGTCTTAGTTGCGGCACAAGGGATCTTCGTTGCAGCACAAGGGATCTTCGTTGCAGCATGTGGACTTCTTAGTTGCGGTATGCGGGCTTCTTTAGTTGCAGTGTGCGAACTCTTGTTTCGGCATGCATGCGGAATCTAATTCCCTGACCAGGGATTGAACCTGGGCCCCCAGCTTTGGGAGCGCGGAGTCTTACCCACTGGGCCACCAGGGAAGTCCCTTCATTTCTTTTCATGGATGAAAAATGGTCCATTGTATAGATATACTACATTTTGTTTATCTATCATCAGTTTATGGACATTTGGGTTGCTTCCAGCTTTTGGCTATTATGAATAATGCCACTATGAACATTTATGTACAAGTCTTTGTGTGAACATATATTTTCATTTCTCTTGGGTAGATACCTAGTAGTAGAATTTCTGGGAAATTTGTTTAGCTTATTAAAAAAAAACTATCAATCTGTTTTACAATGTGGCTCTTCCATTTTACTTTCCTACCAACAAATACATGAAGATTTCCCCACATCTTGTCTACCACTTGGTATTGTCTGTCCTTTTGATTATAGCTCTAGTGGGTATGTAATGCTATCGTATTGTGGTTTTAATTTGCATTCATCTAATGACTAATAGTGTTGAGCATCTTTTTTTAAGTGCCTTTTACCCATTCATATATCCTCTTTGGTGAAATGTGCATTCTAATATTTCCCCTATTTTTAAATTGGATTGTTAGTCTTCTTATTACTAAGTTATAAGAGTTCTTTGTATATTTTAGATCCAAGTCCTTTATCAGATATATAATTTGTAATATTTTCTCTTAGCCTATATCTTGTCTTTTCAACTTATTAATATTATCTTTTGAAGCACACAAGTTTTCATTTTGATAAAGTCCAATTTATCAAATTTTTCTTTTGTGGATTGTGCTTTTGATGTCTTATTTAGGAACTCTGGGACTTCCTTGGTAGCACAGTGGTTAAGAATCTGCCTGCCAATGCAGGGGACATGGGTTCGAGCCCTGGTCCGAGAAGATCCCACATGCCACAGAGCAACTAAGCCCGTGCGCCACAACTACTGAGCCTGTGCTCTAGAGCCCGCGAGCCACAACTACTGAGCCCGCGCCCCTAGAGCCCGTGCTCTGCAACAAGAGAAGCCACCACAATAAGAAGCCCGCGCACTGCAACGAAAAGTAGCCCCCACTTGCCACAACTAGAGAAAGGCTGTGCGCAGCAACGAAGACCCAACACAGCCAAAAATAAATAAATTAAAACACAAACAAACAAACAAACAAAAACTCTGCCTAGCCTAAGTTCATGAAGATTTTATCTTATGTTTTCTTCTAGAACTTTTATAGTTTTACTTTTATATTTAGGTGTAAGGTCCATTTTGAATTAATTTTTGTGTATAGTGTGAGATAAAGGTCTAAGTTAACTTTTTTTTTGCATATGGATATCAAATTGTCCCAGCATCATTTGCTGAAAAGATTGTCCCTTCTCTATTGAACTGTTTTGGCTACTTCATTGAAAATCAATTGATGGGGACTTCCCTGGTGCCGCAGTGGTTAAGAAGCTGCCTGCCAATGCAGGGGACACAGCTTCGATCCCTGGTCTTGTAAGATACCACATGCCGTGGAGCAACTAAGCCCGTGTGCCACAACTACTGAGCCTGCGCTCTAGAGCCTGCGAGCCACAACTACTGAGCCAGCGTGCCAGAACTACTGAAGCCCGCGCACGTAGAGCCCATGCTCCGCAACAAGAGAAGCCACTGCAATGAGAAGCCCGTGCACCACAATGAAAAGTAGCCCCTGCTCGCTGCAACTAGTGAAAGCCTGAGCAGCAACAAGGACCAATGCAGCCAAAAATAAAGAAAGAAAGAAAGAAAGAAAGAAAATCAATTGACCACAAATGTAAGAATTTATTCCTGACTCTCAATACTGTTCCATTAATATATATGCCTATCTTTATGCCAATACCACACTGTCTTGATTACTGTAGGTTTACAGTAAGTTTTGAAACTGGCTATTTTAAGTCATCCAGCTTTGTTCTTCTTTTTCAAAATTGTTTTGGATATTCTATATAAAATTTAGGATCAGCTTGTCTGCTTGTGCTAGAAAGGCTGCTAAGGTTTTGCATACAGTCTATAGATCAATTTGGGGAGAACTGCAGTCGTAACAATATTGATTCTTTCCAATCCATGAACATGGAATATCTATCCATTCACTTATATCTCCTACCTATCAACAGAAAGAAAAATTGACAAAATTGAAAAGAGAAATACAGTGCTACAATAATAGATGGAGACTTCAATATCCACTTTCAATAGTGCATAAAAAAACCAGACAGAAGATTTATAATGAAATATAGGCCTTGAACAACCCTATATACCAATTAGAACTAACAGACATATATAGAACACTGTACCCAACAACAGCAGAATACACATTCTTCTCAAGTGCAGATGGACTAGTCTCTAGGATAGAGTGTATGTTAGGCTACAACACAAATCTTAATACATTTTAAAAGGCTGAAATCATAAATACATGCAAGGTATCTTTTCTAACCACAATGGAATGAAAGTATAAATCAAAAACAGAAGGAAAACTGGAAATGTATGGAAATTAAACAACATACTCTTAACCAATAGGTCAAAGAAGAAAATACAAGGAAATTTAAAAATACCTTGAGATGAATGGAAACAAAAACACAACATACAAAACTTATGGGATGCAGAAAAATAGTGCTAAAAGGGAAACTGTAAACATATACATTAAAAAAGAAAAAGAATTTCAAATCAATAACATAACTACACATTAAGCGACTATAAAAGAAGAAAAATCTAAACCCAAAGCTAACGGAAGGAAACAATAAAGATTTGAGCAGAGATAAATGCAATGGAGAACAGATAAACAACAGAAAAATCAATGAAACCAAATTTAGTCTTTCAAATGATCAACAAAACTGACAAAAAACTAAAATCAGAAATGAAAGAGGGGACATTACAACTGATACCACAGAAATGAAAAGGCTTATAAGAGAATACTATGAACTGTTGTGAGCCGACAATTTGGATAACCCAGAAGAAATGAATAAATTCCTAGCAACGCACAACCTACAAAGACTGAATCATGAAGAAACAGAAAATCTGAACACTCATAATTAGTAAGGAGATTGAATCAGTAATCAAAAACCTCCCAACAAAGAAAAGCCCAGGACCAGATGGTTTCACTGGTAAATCTACTAAACACTTAAAGAAGAATGAATACCAATCCTCTTCAAATTCCTCCCTGATACCTAAGTCAGAGAAAGACACTACAAGAAAAAAAAGTATATATCAATATCCCTTATGAATACTGATGTAAACACCTTCAACAAAATACTAGCAAACAGAGTTCAATAGCACATTAAAAAGACTATACACCATGACCAAGTGGGATTTCTTTATGGAATGTAAGAATGATTCAACATACAAAAATCAATCAATGTACTATACCACATTAACAGAATGAGGAAGTAGCTCATTCAGATTCAATATAATTATGCATATGGCTGGATTCATGTCTTCCATTTTGCTATTTGTTCTCTATGTACCACATTTTTTTTCTGTTCCTCTTTTACTGTCTTTTGTTATGTTTAATAAATATTTTTTGTATCCCATTTTAATTCCTGTGTTAATTTTTTACTATATTTTTGGTGTTATATCAATGTACCATGAATATCTTTCCATGACGATAGATACAGATTCTGTTCTAGAATTGAGAATAATAAAAACATGCTCTCTATCCCTGAGGGTTCAGTTCTAATAGGGGAGAGAGACATAAAAATAGATCATTTCAATTCAATTTTAGTAGAGGTTGTATAAGGTACAAACATGGGGCAGGGAAGGCTTCATAGAGGAAGTGATGCCTGAGTTCTGTTTTAAAGGATAAATAGCAATTTTCCAGTTAAGTAAAGAGTAGAAGGATATTCCAAACAGTCAGCATGTGCAAAAACATGAGGAGTTAAAATTGCGGCATGTTCATGGAACTATCGACAGCTCAATATCTCTAAAACAACAACAAAAAATGCTAACCTAAGCCTTGCAGGAAAAGAGGCTAGAGAGGTGGGCAATGGGAAAGTTATCAAGGTCTAGATCCCCCGATAAGGAGTTTGCAATTTATCCATCAGACTATTTTGAACTGAGAATAATATGGTCAGATTCTGAAATAGAATGCTCTCTCTGAAGGATTAGCTGAAAAGAGAAGAAATTGGTGGTGGTGGGTGACTAATTAAAAGATTTTTATAATAATCCAGGACAAAGATGAGATAGTAAAGCAAGATGGCAGGGGAAATGGAGCAATGGGGATGTTTTAAGCATGTTATCGGGGTAAATGGTAGCAATTTAGCTTGAGTGGGAAATCAGAATTATTGGTGAGAGCTCACAAGGGCTTTGCAGGGAAAACACTGCCAAATGTTAAATGCAAAGAGCAAGAGGATGAAGAAAGCTAAATGGAGTTTAGAAGTTGAGGGGGTTGGGAATGGGATGAATGACTTAGAGCCTAGGTGAGAGTCTGGCCAAGGATAGAGGGTGAGAACTGGGGCCGTGGGTATGTGTGTGAGTATGTGTGTGTCCTCTATCAGGTGGTTCCCATGCACATTCCTGGGACAGCCTGGAAACCTTTGAGTAAGAGAGCATGAACAACTGTTGTCTGTCTTCAACAGTCCCATCAACTGAGGGCAGGAATTTTTGGAAAAATGTTAGATGAAGGAATGATTCCCTAGAGATAAACTCTGAAAATAAGTGGGCTGAATTCTCTGTGGGCACAGGGGTGGAATCTAAGGCTTTCAAAGTGAAAGCTAATGTTTATGTATAAAATATTTCTGAAGAAATAGATCATAGCAGTTGTTTCTATTGAAGGGAAGTGGATGGCTGGGGAATGGGAAGGGAGGAAGACTTTTCTGAGTATAACTTTTTGTACATTTTGAATTTTGAATAAACTGAATTTAACATCTATTCAAAATAAAAGTTTTAAAAAAGGAAGCTGAGGAAATGTACTGGAGAAAAATACTTATCACCCCTTCACACATCTGTATGTATTTTCAGGTGAGACACCCCTGCTTAGACAGCCCTGTTTGTTCCTGTAGGGGAATAAACTAGTTTGCTCCTTACTGTCCTAGGACCACTGCACCTTCTTAAAATGTACTGAGTCACTTCTCTGCCCTATTTTCAGCTCAGTGAGAGCCACCTTCCTCCCTGACTGGAAGAAGAGACAAAGCAAATCCAGTTCTTGAGGGTTTAATTTAATAGGTTCAATCCCTGTGACAGTATGTCATTCTGAGTGAAATTACCTGGGACAGAGGTAGAGATGGGAAAAGGAGAAAGAAGAGCCCATATTTACAGAAAAAATATACAGTCTAAATTTACAAGCTTAAAAAAGAACATCCATATCCCCTACGTTTTAGGGTAGGACTTGGAGCCAGAGTCTCAGAACAGGAAGCCACAGACAACCTCTTCACTGTCAATACCATGAAAGTACAGGTGAAATGTTCCAGGCTCAGAATCTAGATTTAGGGCTGTAATTTCAGTTCTACCCCTAAGGTTGTGTGACCTTGGTCAAGTGGCTTCCAAAATCTAAGTATCAGTATCCTTTTCTACAAAATTAGCTGATTGGATGTATAGAGGAACTCCAAATATTCTTTCAGTTTCCACATCTTATAATTCTAAACTTAGCAGGGCCTGCCATATAGTTCTGTAGCTTCTCCTAATAGGCATTTCACTTCTGGGCTTTCAACATTTGTTTCTTAGCTCTACTTTCAATTTTTAGTTTCGGGAGGTGAAAGCTAGAGGAGGAATAGAAGGAATTGGTGGGTATTCGATCTTTGTGCCTGGGCCACAGGGTAGGAAGCTCTGGTTGTTGTTTCAGCAATTATTCCTTCATAACCTGGTCATTTGGAGATAATTTTGTCTTTTTTTCCCCCCCAATTTCTTTTTCTGAGAACTCTTTTGTCTTCTTCCCTTGCAACCATCACCCTACCCCTAAACTCTTGCTGTTCACTGGCCTATACTCATATATTGATTGTTGTGACTCAATTATAAATATAATGATTATCTCAACAAATAATTGAGCATCTACTATGTACTAGATAAGCAGTTTTCAAACATTTTGGTTTCAGGACCCTTCTATATGCTTAAAAATTATTGAGGGCCCCCCCAAGTTTTTGTTTACATGGGTTATATCTATAGATATTTACTGAATTAACAAAGTAAAACTGAGAAAAATCTAAGCTATTGATTTTAAAATAGCAACAGTAAACCTATTACATGTTAACAACATAAAAAAAATTAAAAACAACTATATATTCAAAATGAAAAAAGTGAGAGAAGTAGCATTGTTTTACAAATCTACAAATCTCTTTATGTTAGGCTTAATATAAGACAGCTGGAATCTCGCATGCTTGGTTCTGCATTTAATCTATCACTTTGGGGTTTGCAATAGTTTCCTGGGGCTGCTGTAACAAATTACCTTGGTGGCTCAAAACAACAGAAATGTAATCCCTTATAGTTTTGGAGGCCAGAAGTTCAACATCGGTCTCACTGGGCAGAAATCAAGGTGTGCTCAGGGAAGCACTCCCTCTGGAAGCTCGAGAGGAAAATTCATTCCTGCCTCTTCCAGCTTCTGGTGGCTGCTGGCATTATTTGTGACTACTTGTTCCAATCTCTGCCTCTGTCTTTACATCAATTTCTCCTCTTTTGTGTGTGGTGGCTAATCTCCCTCTACCTCTCTCTTTTTTTTCTTTTTCTATAGATTTATTTATTTATTTATTTTTGGGCTGCGTTGGGTCTTCGTTGCGGCACGCAGGCTTTCTCTAGTTGCGGTGAGTGGGGGCTACTCTTCGTTGTGGTGCAGGGGCTTCTCATTGTGCTTCTCTTGTTGCGGAGCACGGACTCTAGTCGCGCAGGCTTCAATAGTTGTGGCACGTGGGCTCAGTAGTTGTGGCTTGCGGGCTCTAGAGCTCAGGCTCAGCAGTTGTGGTGCACGGGCTTAGTTGCTCCGCGGCATGTGGGATCTTCCCGGGCCAGGGCTCGAACCCGTGTCCCTTGCATTGGCAGGCAGACTCTCAACCACTGCACCACCAGGGAAGCCCTGACTCTCTCTTATAACAACATTTATGATGGCACTTAGGGCCCACTGGGATAATCCAGCATAACTTCTTTATTGCAAGATCCTTAATTTAATCACATCTGTGCAAGTTTTACTATATAAGATAACATTCACAAAGTCCAAAGATTAGGATATGACCATATCCTTGGGAGACAGTATCAGCCTACCACAGGTTGGTATGTTGTTTGAAGTTTATGAAGAAAACCTGGTCTCACACAGATATGTAGTTCAGGAAAAAAGAGTATTTTAATAGCCTTTTCAAATAATTGTGGATATTCTTCTTTGATACCATACCAAAACTCAACAAGCAGTAGTTTCTTAAAGGTTTGTTGCAATTTTAAAATATATCAGTGAACTTTTTGTATAGGGTTACATTAAAATCATTGGTCTATATTCATTTTAAATAGATCTTCAGTCCATGCATAATTTTATAACATCATGCATTGATCATTTGGAAAATATTGTTTCATTGAGTTATACAGATCTTCTGAATACTGACACTTTTAATTATACACTATCAAAAAATAACATTCATTAATATCACCACTGATCTTGTCAGAACAGTTCTTACATATTAGAGATGATCAGACTCCTGGTAGCAGATACACATTTTTCAAAATTCCAATTTACTCTTGAAAGTTTGAATTTTATTAGTGGTAATGAATACTGTCAGTTATTTTTCTTGAGGCGACAGACTCACTGCTCATTTTCAAGAAAGCCATTGTTTGTTAATCATTATTTCAATTAAAATTGTATTCCATGAAGAAAAGTGGCTGGTTCAGCTTTCAAGTCAAACTGCACCAGTGCTTTTCCTTGAGAAACCTTGGTTACATGTCAGAACTGCTTTATGTGTACTCCCCATTTTGTCACACACAGTATTTAAAAGAAATGTACTCAAGGGTTGATATTTAATAAAATTAAAAATTCTTACTGCTTCATTAAAGATATTCTTTTGAGAAACTGGCTTTTTTTTTTTTTTTTAAATGTGAGTGTCAGTGGTGAAGAGTATAGTTGGGAGCCTCTGCCTTGATTTGTGCCAAGGTGCCAGCAGTTTTGCCCAGTATTGCTTTTATACAATTAGTGCAAATATCAGCACAGTTGTTCCAGAATAAACTATGAGATAAAAAAAAAATTGTACAATGGTTTATTTCAGCATCACTTTAGTTTATTGCCAGGCATTTATATAGATCTTCAAGTATTAGCTGGTGCTGCCACCTGACAGATACAAGCAAAGCAACAAGACTAGCTACATCTATAATTATATAATTTTTGTCCATCGTAAAGAAAGTATAATTCTGCAGATAGGATATTCACTCAGTCTTTATGTTTGCAACGGAATTTCTAATCTGGTGAGTTACTGCATCTTTGGAAAACAGCACTGCCATGATTTCTTTGACTGATTTTTCATCTAGCAGACATTCACTCAGTAATGTACAGGCTTTATTAGTCTCTCAGCTATCGTATGCCCTTCTCCAGCCAGTGCACTACAATAATTTAACCTGTAAAATGCTTCAGTTGGTTTTTCATTTCTACTTTGAAAAGTGGTAACAAAAAAAGCTTTGGCTTTTAAAGAGGTTATCATTTTTAAAATATTCAATTCCCTTTTCTTTAAACTCTGAATGATTGGTCTCAAAATGATGCCTCAACCTACCTGGCACCATAATAGTTCTTGAAAATATTCTGTTGAATAAGACAAAATAAGGTAAATCATTAACATCTCTAACGTCAAGGAAAAGAAATAAGCTTTGTCACATTTTCCTTTCTTATTTACAGTTTCACCCAGATTATTCCCTTTACCTGAGTCAGAATCCTCTGATATTGATGTCAATATCATCTTTTTCAGCATCTTTAGATGTGGGAGATTGAGAAAGCAGGTCTTCTAATCTCCCTCTTGTGAGGCAATGAAAGAATCTAAAATTAAAAAAAAAATTATAAACAAAATTTTATTTTAGAATAAAAGATTAAATTCTAAAAAATAACAGTTTTAGATAAAATTTAAATATTTAGAAAAGTTTTCAATAAATTAAAAATATTCTTGCAAAACAAGTAAACAAAATGAACTTTTTTCTTGTGTTTCTACATAGGCACAAGGAGAATTTAGGGATTTCAAAATACCATTTATTGGATGATTAAATGAGGAGAGATAAGGTATAAATGAATGTCGACAAAATTCTTTCTTAGGGAGAAATGGAAATTTTTATTCGAGCCAACTGAGGATTACAACCTGGGAGACAGTCTCTCAGAGAGGTCTGAGAACTGTTCTGAAGAGGTAGAGGGGGAGGCCAGTAGTATACGTGACTTTGGCATAGGGGTATGTGCAATCAAGCATTCATTCACCTTGGTAGAAGGTTAGTGCTATTTGCGAGGAACAGATATATTAGTTAAGGGTTTTAGTGCTTTTCTAAGTATAAGAAGATGCTGGGTTCATAAAATTTTCTCCTAAAAATATCTAACTATCTGAGGGCCAGTTCTGTCAGTTTTCCAGAGCACAAAGTGCCTCATGCTAAATTCTTTTCAGGGTATATTGTAGGTCAGCAACTGCAGTAGCTAATGACTTGATTTTTGTATAACTGGATGATAGGTAACATTCTTTATTTTACAAACCCTTCCCTTTTGGTCTTACTTTTGACTAAGGTTTGGGAGTCATTTCATGACCAATTTGTCCCATGGTGCTAGGAATGCTCATTCCCAGGTCAGGCAAGGATTTCATTGATATGCCCCTCACTGTGCTATTACTGGACTAGGCCCTGTTAACAGTAATCAAAAGCCTCTGGACTGCCTGTCTTACTAGTCTGTTACGGTCCAGGAAACGGTTCCCTCTTGTTGCTTCTTCCCATATTTGGAGTTACACTATTAAGATCATTGATCTTATAGGACTATATATTTGACCAATAGTTTCAAATCACCTAATCATCATTAATTTTATCTGAGGCTCAGAAACACATTTGGTGATGCAAAAAACCAATAATCTTATAAAATACGTGGAATACAAGTAACGTTCTAAGTAAATATTTAAGCAAAGAACTTCCACTAGGTGTGGCCCAGCATCTCCCCAGGTCATCTGACCAGCCTGTTGTGCACCACCCGCTATCTTTAAGGGAAATGATATACTGGCATTGTACATAAAGTTCACCAAAGTTGTCTGCACATACAAGGTGAGTGGTGGAGCATCGTGATCCCTTACAGGATTGAGAGAGGAATGTTATCTTCTAAGAGTTACATGGCTGGTGCCAGAAGAAGAAAAATTGATCTTTACGGCTGAGCAGATACTTCTGCCATTGGGGAAGTCTGGTTAATGCATGATGCAGTTGCACAATGAACACTAGAGGGGAGAGAGGAGGCCCAAATGGGCGGAGAAAAATTTTATGTCTACATTTCTCGTCTTGCCTTAAAATATGAATTTTTATTTCATCATGAAGATAGCTTGTAAGAACACACTGGAAGTACTGAGGACAAACTGAGTTAATCTCTGAAAACGCACTTATACCCTAACCCTTAGACGAATCTATAAAATACAACAGTACTCAAGCACACACTTCATCAGTCAGTTGAGAGGTTGTAAGTCCTCTATCCTCTTGAAAACTTCTCTATACGCTCTGGAGAGGATGAGAGTGAAAACAACAAATAACATTTAAGTAATATTATGAATATAATTTTGACTTCCTGGATCCTTTGTTAGGGTCTCCTTCGGAACTCACCAGACCACATTCTCAAAAGCACTGCACTAAATTCTGTTCTAGATGGAAGCTGAGGTGACAGCAATGAATAAGACAGGGAGATACATATTTATGTAGTGGCAACTGCCATCAGTGCTAGAATGGAAAAGAACAGAGCGTTGTGAGAGGATAGGACTGCGACCTGCTGGGCAGGAGCAGGGGGTCTGGGGGGCGCGGGGGTGGCCAACCGACCACTGCCCCTTCCTGGCTGCCTCCCCAAACCCCAGGAGAAGGGGGGCGGAGGGGAAGGGACAGTGGCCGAGAGTCCCCCATACGCGGCGGGCGCTGAACCCGGTAGGATGAGTCCACAGGGCAGCGGCGCCGTCATTCAACACCACCAGGGTCCCCGGCACCGCCAGGGCCAGGGCCGCGCGTGGCGCCGGGGCCCAGCATCGATTCCGCCCCTCCGAGTGCGGCCGAGGGAGGTGGGCGGATTGGCGGTGGTCCCCCAGTCAGTGAGAGGCTGCCGAGAGAGGGCCAGGAATGGCCACCTCCCCGTGCGGTCTCGGGCAGCGCGGAGGCGGCCAAAGGGAAAGGGAGACTTTTGCGGCCGAAGTGTAAGAGGGACAGACGGCAGCGGCTACCTCAGGAGGACCCAGAGAAGCTCGGGACGCAGGGGTTGCCATCGAAACCGGGAGCGTCCGGCCCTTCTGCTCCTCCACAGGAGGACCAAGTCCGCGCAGGCTTGGCGCGCGGTCTTTTGCTCGCGGACTCTCGCGCCCTCCGGCGGCGGCTCTCTAGAACGACACTGTGCTTGTCCGCGCGGGACGTGAATAAAGATTTCTTTTTCAAACAAACAGGAAGTGCCTACGGAGGCCGGGGAGGCGGCGGGGCAGGGCCTGGGCATGAGGCCGGGCGGAGACCGGAGGGCGGGTGGCGGCGGCGGCGGCGGCGGCGATGAGCGACATTGTGGAGAAGACGCTGACGGCGCTGCCGGGACTCTTCTTGCAGAACCAGTCGGCTAGCGGGCCCGCGGCCGCCAAGGCGTCCTTCTCCTCCCGACTGGGAGGCCTGGTCCGCGGCATCACCGCGCTCACCTCCAAGCACGTAGGTGTTCTCCGAGCCGGGAGGTCAGGGGCGCCTCGGGGAGGCCCCCTCGCTGGGAGGCTCCGGTCCGGCGGCGAGCCTCCGGGGCTGGCTGTGAGGCGTGTGTGTCTGTCGGTCCTGGCGTCTGTCCGGAAGCGTCACTTTGCTGCCCGGACTGACAGCTGGGAGGCCAGGTTTCCACGGTTGGCCCTGACACTGACTCATTATTATCTGGGGGCAGATACCTTTAATCTTTGAGCCTCCGTGTGGTTCTTGAACGTTGACGTAACAGAGTACCAATACATATTTCATAGGTTGTTTCGAGAGTTAGATGAGACATCGAGCGTGTGAAACTACCAGGTGCCATGGAAGTGTCAGCATTATTCTCCTAAAAAGTTTCTTTCGCACTCGGCTTTTTTCTGTCTCCCGGTTCTTTCAACTGCTAGATGTCATACACTAGAACAGACCCTGCCATTTGAACCTGTTGTTCAGTATGTTTGGGGAGCTTGAGGTTCTTAGGTTAGACCTACGGGTTGGGCAAAGAAAAAGCATAATTCTCCCTAAATGCAGTATTTGCTGAGTAAGTCTCTGCCTCAGATGGGCTTTGAAAACGAGCAGTTATAATGGAAGTTTTTAAGTTCCCACAGACTTTTCAAAGCTTCAGGGATTTTGTATCTTAAAAAAAGATCATGTGGTAGGTCAAAATCTGTTCAAAAGATATTTGTGGAAGAGACTATGTGTTAGACCCTAAAGAAACAGTGTAAAACACATTTCCTTTTCCCAAGGAATTGTTCCTTCATCTTGGGCTTAAGACAGCTGTAAGCAGTATACAATGAAATATCTGTCAGGAGAGAAGAAAAGACAAAGAAAGTTTTTCTTCAAAGTGCTCTGAGCGTTTAAAAACGTTCTTTTTTGAACTGAAATAAGATGATGTTGTACTGGGGAGGATCAGCTTCACATTCAAAAATCACAAAAAACAATTATTTGTAGACTTGATATTGCTTGTCTTAAAATTTTGTCCTTTGCTAGTTTTTATGAGGTGGCTGAGTGAAATAAAATACTTTTGGTTTTAAACTGCAGTTAGAAACTGTACATAAGGTATCTAAATGTAGCAGTACTTCACTAGCATTGTTAGTTCTTGGTTAGTCACCTAATGGGTATCTGCTAATTCAATGTGTAATTTAAAGATAGCATGATATTCGTCAAAATTGGGGCCAATTGTCAAGTGCTTAAAGAGGTGAAATACAATGCAGACAGTAGATGTAACCATATCAGTGTATTTATTCTGTGTGTGTGAGAGAGAGATGGGAAGTGAGGGAAAGGATGCAAGGAATAAGGAAAAAAGGATAGGGAAGAAGAATATAGTTTAAGGGAAAAAGAACAGTTTCTGTGTCTGCCTTCTTACCCTGTTTCTGTATTCCATGAAGGAGAAGGTGTGAGAACCTTATTCTGGGCCACTACATAAAGAATTGCTTTTCTACTTTCTCTCCACTGTTAATTTTTTTAAAAAACCATTTTCTGCTAACCCGTCCTTAAGGGGACAGTAACTGAGTGAAGAAAAGAGGAATGGTGAGTTAGCATGAAAATATTTATTCTTTCCAGGAATGATTCTGAGGGTTGGAGAAATGCCTGTAGGCAAATCTTAAGTGCATAATTTTTGTAACTCTCCTTTAAAATAATGTTTCTTTTTTATTGAAAATATTATAAGTTATATTTTTCCCTTTAAAAATACTGTTAGAGTTTAAAAAGGTGGTTATTCATGCATTCAAATATTTTCATTTTTTCAGGAGGAAGAGAAATTAATCCAGCAGGAACTGAATAATCTGAAAGCAACTGTTTCTGCTCCTAATACAACTCTGGTAAGTTTGCATAGTCAGTGCCAGCACATTTTGAATTTGAAATCTGGTCCACTGTGGACTCAATAGTGGCATTAATCGATCAGTTGCTAAAATCTAATTTATCACAGTCAAGATCAGTTATGGATGGTAACAAGTCAGACATTAACTTTAGCCTTTTATTGCTGACTGGCTGCACCAGAGCAAGACTTGCTTGACTGATGTCAGTTCAATGCCAACATGATGATAGTTACATAAATGTGGGACTCCTGAGACCCCAAGGCTGATTTTATTGTTTTAATGTTGTGCACTGGGAGAAGGTTAGGACACATCATTTAAAATAGTATTTTCAGGGGACTTCACAGGTGGCTCAGTGGTTGGGAGTCCGCCTGTCAATGCAGGGGACATGGCTTCTATCCCTGGTCTGGGAGGCTCCCACATGCCACGGAGCAGCTAAGCCCGTGCGCCACAACTACTGAGCCTACGCTCTAGAGCCCGTGAGCCACAACTACTGAGCCCGTGTGCCACAGCTACTGAAGCCCGCATGCCTTAGAGCCTGCGCACCACAACTACTGAGCCCACGTGCTCTAGGGCCCACGTGCTGCAACTACTGAGCCCGGGTGCTGCAGCTACTGAAGCCTGCGCACCTAGAGCCTGTGCTCCGCAACAAGAGAAGCCTGTGCACCACATCGAAGAGTAACCCCCGCTCGCTGCAACTAGAGAAAGCCTGCGCACAGCAACGAAGACCCAACGCAGCCAAAAAAAAAAAAAAAGTAAAAAATAAAATAGTATTTTCAGACCTGAATTGATATATTGTAAATCTCTCATTTTACTGTTATATCTTGGAATATAGGTTGGCTGACAAGGCAGAAAAGTGATTTTCTTGCTGTAAAACTGAGTATATTGCACAATAGCTAAATCAGGATCTAGTTTTTAAAAAACTTGGTTCCATATAATTTGATTTTCAAACCGCATTCATCCAGCAACTATTTAAGCTGTGACCACCATATGCAGACCACTGTGGGACTGTGGGACTGTCCCTACATAGTTAGATTAAGGCCTACTTTTTTTTTCTTTTAATTTTTATGTGGTTTCAGATAATGAGATTTTTCCAAGCAACGTTTATTCAGCAAATATTTTGTGAGTGCCTTCTTTGTGTAAGTTGCTGTGGAATACTCTTCTAATAAAAATATTGCGGTGATCATTTTGCATGAATACATGATTATGTATGTGAATAACACTTGTAAAGTCTGAGAGAATGTATATATTTCCTTTTATGGTCATAATAATATGTGGACAAATGAAACTCAAAACATAGTTAATGTGATCTGTGTGTGTATGTGTACATGTATGTGTATGTGTAGATATGTATATGTTTTTATGTGTATGTATAAAATCACTGTGTGTTATGATACTTGATAGAAATGTTATAGAGAAATAGCTTCTCTCTTTTCATTTAGTTTGATTTCCATTTCCTATAATTGGCATCAGTAAATACAGTTTTCATGTTACCAGACATAAATCTGGTGTTGACAGGATTTAGATAAGTAGGTAGAAGTTAGGGAGCCAGAGTTTGAAGGAAGATTTTATAATATTTATGGCCATCCAACTCTGGGCATACTTTACAGAATAGTCTGTCCCTGAGGTGGTCATGTAGAAGTTGGATTATAATTTGTTAAAGAAATTTTCTAGAGTGAATTCCTGCATTGGGAAAAGCATTTTCTTCTCCAAAAGTAAGAGAATAATAATGTATGCAATAGAATTTTACTTAAACAAACTCCATAATGACTTTTGAAAAACTATGAGATAAAATGTTACAAAATCAAGGTTGATACTTAATGGCGTAAATGAATACTTTCACTCCTCATTGATGTAGAAGCCTTTGAAGAGGTTTCCAGTATACTTTAAGCTTGTTTTCTCAGTGTTTAGTAGTTTTAATTAATGTGCTGATGGATTAACTTTTATTAAACACAAGTGACCTGAATTAAATCATTAAACATTATTCCCTTAAGATTTTCCTATGGTTTATTTTTAAACTCTTCATATTTACATGTACATGTATATATATATATATATATATATATATATATAAAATCTACTCTCTGTATATAATATATATGAAATATAAATGTTATTCTTACTTTAAAACATTTTATTTTACTGTTTCTTAAGCATTTTGTGATTCAGTAATCCTGTAATATATTAACCCTAATTAATTTTTAGATATTAAAATAGTCTGAGCTTTTCTTATTTTGAAACACATTTATATTTTAAACTTTTGATTAAAATTTGCTATAAATATTGACACAGATATTCTCATACTAATAAAACAGATTTATAGAATCTCTTAAAATAAGTTATTAGCTCGTGTTATAAATATTGAAAGATCCAGTTAGGTTAAATATTGGAATGATTATACCATTAATGAAATCATAATAGTTGTGAGAATTGTTGAAAAAGTAATGCTTATAAAACAAACTATCGCCTATTATAATATAGCACAGTAATTCTGAAGAAACTCCAGGTGCAATTTGGTCTTTAAATGTGAAAAATATTTTCATTACAGAAATTATTACCAACTTGTGGGAGCTCTATGGATGTGTTCATTTGACAAAGTATATTAAAATGATGTGCTGCATTCTAGAAGCCACGTTAGAGTACCACGAGTGAAATTTTGTCTGAGGACCACGTGTCTCACATTATAACCAAATTTTACGCGAGGGGCACCTAGAATTAGAAATAGCTACATTTGATTTATTTTGTATTGTTGCCAGTAACAAAATATTGAGATAATTTTACTAAAATGTGTACTGTTGGTAGTTAAATTTGGGAGAAACTCTTTATTTATGAAGTCTGACTTTGGGTGATTAATTTATATATGTTATTTCTTCAGTGCCAGGATTAAAGAATTCTCCTATTAAATGATTACAACATACTAAAAAAAAAAGTCAAAGCATTCTATTTATTTATACTGTTACTGGATATTTTGTTTTTCAGAAAATGATGAAGGAATGTATGGTGAGACTTATATATTGTGAAATGCTTGGATATGATGCTTCCTTTGGTTACATACATGCAATCAAGTTGGCACAACAAGGAAACCTTTTAGAAAAAAGAGTAGGTATGTATGTATTTAAGACTCTTGCACTTAATGTTGTCCTTAAAGTTCTGGCTATTATATAAAGTGAATGATGGCAGGTGTGTAGTATGTTTTTAGAACACTGCTTTGTGATTTCCAAAGCTTTAAAAGATAACACTTCAAAAACTCACAGCCTAAAAATGGAATCAGTTTTCCTGATTCATAGCGTTTTGGAGTTATAGAAAAGATGAAAAATTGCCTGTTCTTGTGATGGTGGTTAGATGACTTTGTCAAAACTCATTGAACTATGTACTTAAAAGGGTGAATTTTCTTATATGTAAATTATACCTCAGTAAAGCTGATTTTAAAAAGTCTGTCTAACCTCATCAGTTTAATGATAAGGGATGATTTTTTTATAGATAAAACTGAAATTGACTTGAATAATTTTCGGTATCCTGCTCCTAGTTTCACAATTGTTAACTATGAGGATTTGAGGTATCTTTTAAAAAATTTTGTTTCTATAATCAACCTTTAAGTCTGTTAGGAAAACAGGGACTTAAATCTTGTATTCATATACGTACAGCTTTATATCAGAAACTTAAGAAGGAAGCACTTTAGAATAATATAGGAGTAGAACGTGTTCTTTATTCAAAGAAGTTGATAGTGTCATGTTGTCAGGGACCAACATTCTTCTCAAGTTATATTGACCTGTGCTGTCAGATGATGGGTACGGCGTGGGAGATGTCTTGGTAAAGACTCTGAGACTATATGAACACACTGTTCCACTTGTTGAATCTCACTCCACCGAAAATACTCTTTTGTCTTCTAGATTTGTTACATTCTTCCCTCCAAGTAGAGTGTCCTCTGGCATCCTGTCTCTCCCTTTCTGTATTCCAAACCAAGTTTTAACTCTTCTGTGATCTCTCAGGTGGCTCCTACCATCTGTTGTCTTACGGTGTTTGTCTTTTCATGTCTTTTCCAAACTAATTCTGAGATCCCTAACAGCAGGAAATTTTGAAAGCAGTAGATAGTCTATACTTTGTACATCTGTTGCTATATTTTGCTTTTTAGACTTTCATGTAATTTTTCCATTTTCAATTAAATTTTATTTTTATTTTTATTTATTTTTATTATTTTATTGGTTTTTTTGGCCATGCCATGTGGCTTGCGGGATCTTAGTTCCCCGACCAGGGGTTGAACCCAGGCTGTGGCAGTGGAAGCACTGAGTCCTAACCACTGGATTGCCAGGGAATTCCCTAAATTTTTTTTTTTTTTAATTTTTATTTATTTATTTATTTATTTATGGCTGTGTTGGGTCTTCGTTTCTGTGCGAGGGCTTTCTCTAGTTGTGGCAAGTGGGGGCCACTCTTCATCGCGGTGCGCGGGCCTCTCACTATCACGGCCTCTCCCATTGCAGAGCACAGGCTCCAGACGCGCAGGCTCAGCAGTTGTGGCTCACGGGCCTAGCCGCTCTGCGGCATGTGGGATCTTCCCAGACCAGGGCCGGACCCCGTGTCCCCTGCATTAGCAGGCAGACTCCCAACCACTGTGCCACCAGGGAAGCCCTATTTTTAAAATATGTAAAAAGTACATGTGTACATGGTCCAAAAGTTAAGACCTGATAAAAAGGTATAGTCAGAGAAATTTCATTTTTATCTCTAACCTCTCTACCAGCTTTGCCCCTTACCCCATGGGTAGCTATTTTCTTTAGCTTCTGATTAATCTTTCCATTGTTTCATTTTGAAAAAACAAGCAAATTCATGGGTACACACTCAAATACTCTCTCTTACACAGAAGATAGCATGCTACAGAGATTATTCCGCATCTTGTTTTGACATCATTATACTTTTATACAATTGCATAGTTTTCAGTGGGCGGATGGATGTACCGTAGTATTTTCAACTAGGTCCCTATTGGTGGCTATATGGGTTGTTTTTATTTTTTGCTCTAATAAATAATGTTGCAGTGAAGGACCTTGTATGTGGGTTATTTCATAGTTACAGTGACTAAGGAAACCTCACAGTCATTTTTATTGAGATTCATGATCTTCCTTAGGAAAGTATTTTATTGACACCTAGGAAGACGTGTCTGTGGGTATCAGATATTCTTTATGTGTGCTAATGAGTGGAAGTTTTTTTTAAGATAGCATTTAAATTTTTTATGCCTTTACTCCAGTACCATTGCCTCATCTACTCTCCTGAGACTTCTAAGGCTTAGTGCTTTCTCTGATGGATAATGCATTCTTATTTTTCACATGAATACTGTTGAGTAAATAAATCTCAGTACCCACTAAGTCAGGAATTATGTTAGGTGCTTTATCTTGTGAGATGATATTTCGTTTGACAGAGGAGAAAACTGAAGCTCAGAAAGGTCAAGTCAATTTTCCAAGGTCATAGAGCTACTAAATGGTGAAGCCAGAATATAAACCCAAGTTTCTATGAGTCAAAGCCTGTATTCCTATCCTGTACCTCACTCTTAGTCATATCAAATGTATTCTCTAATCATTGTTGTTTTTCTTTGTTTTCCTGAAACCTTTTAAATTTTTTGAATCACAGAATATCTTTTTCCCTGTTTCCTGATTATCAAAACAGTTTCCTTGTTTTCCCTGATTGTCAAAACAGGATATTCTTTTTAACAGATAGAATTAAGATTTCATAAGGTTTTGAGGTGGTCTTTGGATTAGTTTGTTGATCTTCTTGTATCTTGATATTGGTGACTTGAGAGGGGGTGATATCTTAGCTGAACAGATGTAATCTGATAAGACCTAATTTCTGCTTTAAATGCTGTCTAGGGTTTTTCTCTTTCCTGGTCCTGGTTTGTTCTTTTTTCTCTCTCCTGATTGTGGGAGTGATAGCTCTGCTCCTCTGACCTTCAGTGAAGATGTTGCAGTGGGTCATGCTGCTACTCCTTGGTTATGAGAACAGGAAATTTTTTTAACAGTTTTCCCATCTTCCCCAACAGACACAGTGTGGATGCTGGATAGTAATAGGGATAGTTAACACTAGAATTGCTAATAAAAAGGCTGGAAGAATTGAGAAGAATGAAAAACAATGGGAATGGGAGTCAGGAAATAAGGTCTCAAAGTAGACTGTGTGAGAGACAGAATAGCATAGGGGTTAAAAACGTGAACTAACTCCTACTGGCTCCGTTGTAGTCTTGGCTCCACCATGTAGTAGCTGTAGACCTTGGGCAGTTATCCTTTTGGGGCCTCATTATTATATTGGGGATAATAATAATATCTACCTCATAGAGTTGTTGTGAGGATTAAATGAGGTGAGGCTTGTAATGTACTTAACCCACAGTAACTGTCTAACAAATGTTATCAATATTAAGGGTGACAGGAAAATGACATGGAGCATCTAGATTCCATGCATATGGTATTTGTCAGAGTATTAATGTACTTCCTCAATTTTAAGTTGTATTTTTTAATGTTTTGATATTATTAAAATAAAAGTACTTGAGTAAATGAGTACATTTAATGTGGTAGACATTGTTTCTTTCCGCAACAACTTCTATTCATTCAATAGTTTATCTTCACATTGAGAAAATAAGGTATTGTTTATGGCTAATAGATGATTTACATCATATGGATTGGTATTAGGTAGCTCATTCAGTAATACAAATAGCTAGTAACTCACTATTAACTGTAATAGCTATTAGTTTTTGAATAATTATATTTGGCTACAAGACAGAAAATGTTTTGATTGATTGTGTAGAGATTTGCACAGAAGATAGAAGGCATATATTCCTAATGTCATTTACAGGACTTTAAGTTGGTGCACATAGCCTCTTTTCCATTTCAGTTATATCCTGTGAAATACCTAATTGTGAAAGACTTCAGGATGAAGAACATCTGAAATCTTCCTTACTGAATTTTTTGAACCTTGTTATTTTACTATTTGTTTTTATATTTACGTGTAACTGGTATCTTTGACACTTAAATTTTGGAATATATTATTGCTTTGTTTAACTTCTTGGGAAATGTTAATTTTTGGCAGGTAATTATGAGACTTTTCCTCTCAAATTTTATAGGTTATTTGGCTGTTTCTTTATTTCTACATGAAAGTCATGAACTGTTGCTTCTCCTTGTGAATACAGTTGTAAAGGTATTGTATTGTATGCTGGTTAATATGAAGTCTTAAATTATTCCTTCAGGCATCTGACATTTCTCATCAATCGTATTAAATTAGGTATTTTTCAAAGAAGGTGGGCTTATAGAATGGGCTTAGAAAGATCTTTTATATCAGTTTCTGCATCTGTAAAATGAGGATAATAATAGAACTTAACCAAGTTGTTAGGGTTAAATGAAACACTGTAGAGAATAATAGTTGCTACTGCTGCTGTTATTATTGTTTCATTTAAAAAAGCAGAGTTAACGAAAATAAACTCAAAATGGTCTAAAGACCTACATGTAAGACCTGAAACCATAAAACTCGTAGAAGAGAACATAGATGGAACACTCTTTAACATAAATTGTAGCAATATTTTCTTGGATCAGTCTTCTAAGGCAGAAGAAATAAAAGCAAAAATAAACAAATGAGACCTAATTAAGCTTAAAAGCTTTTGCACAGCAAAGGAAATAATTGACAAAATGAAAAGACAACCTATGAAATGGGAGAAAATATTTGCAAATCATGGGACCAACAAGGGGTTAATATTCAAAATATACAAACAGCTCATGCAACTCAATATCAAAAAAAACAAACAACCCTATGAAAAAATGGGGAGAAGACCTGAATAGACATTTTTCCAAAGAAGACATGTCCATAGCTAACAGGCAATGAAAAGATGCTCAACATCACTAATTAGAGAAATGCAAATCAAAACCACAATGAGGTATCACCTCATTGAGAATGGCTATCACGAAGAAGTCTGTGAACAGCAAATGTTAGTGAGGATGTGGAGAAAAGGGAACCCTTGTACACGGTTGGTGGGAATGTAAATTGGTCAGCTACTGTGGAAAACAGTATGGAGGTTCTTTAAAAAACTAAAAATAGAACTACCATATGATCCAGCAATTTCACTCCTGGGTATATATCTGGAAAAAATGAAGACACTAATTAAAAAAGATACATAACCCCAGTGTTCATAACAGCACTATTTACAGTAGCCAAGACATGGAAGCAATCCAAGTGCCCATCAGCAGACAATTGGATTAAGAAAATATGGTATATATATGCAATGGAATATTATTCAGCCACAAAAAAGAATGAAATACTGCCATTTGCAGCAATGTGGATGGACCTAGAGAATACTATTGAAATTAAATATTAGTAAATAAATCAGAGGACAAGTACTGTATGATAACACTTATATATAGAATCTAAAAAATAATACAAGTGAATGTATATGCAAAACAGAAACGAACTCACAGACATAGAAAAGAAACTTGTGGTTACCAAAGGGGAGAGAGGGAGGGACAAATTAGGAGTATGGGATTAATAGATAACAAACTACTATATTTAAAATAGATAAACAACAAGGACAGCATAGGGAATTATACCCATTTATCTTGTAATAACCTATAGTGGAGTATAATCTGCAAAAATACTAAATCACTGTGCTGTACACCTGAAACTAATACAATATTATTAATATACTTCAGTAAAAGAATACATTAAAAAAAAAGCAGAGTTGGAATTATAACTCAGATCTCCAGACTCTTAGTCAGATGCATCTTCCATGCCGTTGTCTTTTTCTCTAGGATCTGTTTTAAAGGGATGTGATATAAACTGAATAATTGAAGTCTTTTAAATTCTGAAAGTCAGTTTAAAGAAGAACAGAGTTTAATTGGGTAACTGAAATGTACAGATAATAAAAACACAATTTAATCCATACACAGTATTGTTTCCTGTTAAATGTTTAAACAAAATTGGTAATGAAGTATAATTGCATTGTTGAGCTTTTTCATGTTTATCTTGTTTCAGTCTTTTGATATGTGAGAGAGAGAGAGTGTGTGTGTGGTTGTGTAGTATCAATACTTTATGAATTGTTAAGTTATATACTCTCTTAAGTTTACTAGTAGCTTAAACTTTTGCAAACTTTCAAAAATGTAGTTTTGGGTTCTATTAGAACGATTTGTAAACTTTGTGCTTATGTAAGCATATATGAATGCATGCATTTTATCGTATATATTCAAGAATTGCTTCCTTTTAAACTTCCACTGATATTGTTGATTAACAAGAAGAATTCATAAAATTATTCTGTTACTAGTTTAGAAAAGTTTTAAAGGATGTAATAAAGAAGACTACTTTGGTCATTGTAAGAACAGAAATACAGTTTCCTTTAGATCAGTTGCCTTTTGGCTATCTTTATCTATTGACTCTATTAAGGCAAATGAAACAGGGATATTCCTATAAAATATGAGGTAAGCCTAAATGTACAAATTAATTTAAAAAGTTAGTAGAAAACTATTAAGTGTGTAGGACCATTGCAATGTTGAGCTCAATGTCCCTAGATTCAGAATTTGCACTGAATGTTTTCTTTGCTTAATAATGTTAGGACTTGCAGAGCACTAACCTAGTAGAAGTATGTATGGCACTTACTATCGTCAGCCAGATTTTCCCTCGAGAAATGATTCCAGCTGTTCTTCCATTAATAGAAGATAAACTTCAACATTCTAAGTAAGTAAATTCTTTTTGGATAGGTGTCTACACTATGTATTTCAAAAGGAAAATTTATACTCAGAAGTTTATTCTAACTTTAACTTAATGCTACCAGGATAGAGGATATTCTTTGACCGCCAGGTATAATGCAAAAATCCCTGATATTTGTCCTTTATTGTCCTTTATTTTTATGTGGGTTTAGAAAAATGTTAGGCAATTTTCTAAAGTTAAACTGAGAGTCAGTGAGGCTTAGCATCAGGAATCCTTGGTTTTCTTCCCACTTCTACTGCTAACCATGAGGGGTCCTGTTTTTCTCTTGGCTATACGGGGTTGGTTGAAGCTCCTTAGTTCTCACAGAGTTGTTTTGAGGATAAAGTGAAATAATGGAAAACATATGGAAATGGTTCAAGTGCTATGAATACAGACCTTCAATGTATTGGGGATGCTTTATATCAAAACTACAGCTTTCAAATTCTGTTTTATAGCAGAATATATCCAAATGAACGTTAACTTATAGTATTTTGCTAATCTTGTATGATTCCTTAACTCTCTCCTTCTCAACTTGATTACTTTTTCACCACACTTGGAATTATTTTGTTTTTGACCAAGCCCCTTAACTTCATAATCTTTAGAGTTAGGGAAGAGTTTACAGTCACTTGCCATTTTTCCTTTGTGATTGCAGTATTTTAGTTATATATACATTTTTGATAAAGAGTTCTTTTGTTACTCATATAATATTTCATATGCTTAAGTCAGTATTTTTAGTGTTCTAAGATTTTAAAATGTTGTTTTATGGTTTGTGTTCTTTAAATCTTGGACCATGAATATTCCAGCTAAAAATGATAGCTTTTTCTAAGAATTATGGAATAACTTCAGAGATTTTTCAGACTTGTAATGTTTTGTTTATATCAAATCTGTGTTTAGAACAAATGGTGGGTATGGAAAATTAATTACTGGAAATAAAATATTAGCCTTTCTTAGATAATTAGAGGTTGATCTGATCATAGCAGAGCATATTTTTATGAAATTTTTCCATACCACCACTGTTTTGTGGTAGCCGTACTTACCCTTTGTATGAAATCTTTCTAAGAATTGAATTTTTTCCTTGTTGCTTCCCATTTACCCTTTCAATTTTTTCCTTATTGCTTCCCATCTACTGTCATTTCAAGTCCTGGCCTTTCCTGTCTTCTACCAGTTAGAGTTTAGACTTTCTGAAACTCTGCTTTTGCAATTATGGCCATACCTAACTCCATGCTATGGAGTAAAGAGCTAAAGACAGAGCTGTGGGACAGAGCGGCAGATAAGCCAGTAGATATCACAACGACGCTATGAGACAGGGCTTGGACTCGACTTTTGAATCCCTGGTTATATTTCAGCACGCCAAACTCACAGCCCAAATCCAGGTTTTTTGATATCCTGTGTTATTGCCACCACTTTGGGCCAGACCTAGGGATTCCTGAGCCTGTTTGTATTCTTTTTCCTCACCTCACTTACTTACTCTCTCTCGGAACTCATATTGGTTAACGCCCAATAGCAATACATTGGGATATAGTTTACAGTTACTGTAGTATTAATACTAATGGCAAATCTTTTGTTAATCTGCTTTTCTTTTTATGTGAAAAGAATTTTCCATCATGACATAGTTTACCTAGGAAGATAGTAGGTTGCTTGTTAATGCAGAGGCTGAGTGACCATTTGTTAGGAATCTTATAAAAAGTATTCTTGAGTGGAATACAGAGGATTGCATTGAATAATCTCAATTTTGAGATTCTATGATTTTAGGTAACAGAAACACATATTAAGGAACTCTGAAAGTAAATACTTCCGTACTGCTGTTGTGGGCACTGCCAGCATAGTCTGCAAATATGAGCTATGTGGAAATAGGCGTAAGAGACAAAAACAAGGAATATAATTCCTTGGAAACTACATTATGTTTGTAGGATAGCAACTCTTTATTTTTGCTTCTTGTGTGCTAGACATTATCTGTTACAAATGAAGTGCAAGACTTGTGTATACTTTCCTCTTCATTGTAATGAGGTTTTTGAAACATGAGCTGGGCAAGGAGAGGAATAACATCTTTTAATGTAAGTCCCCCTTATACTCCCCTGCCCCCCCAAAGTATTTGGAGTATGTTTGCCCATGATATAAAAAAAGAAATATGAAAAGCTAGAATGTTAAGGAGACTTTTAATATTGATGAAGAGACTGTTTAATGTTACCAGCAGAAATTACCTCTCACTCATTTAAACTTACTGTTGATTCTTTTCCCAATTTCTGGAGATATGGCTTTCAAAAATGGAATTAGGGAATTAAGGAATTTATCTTTCCTGGTTTGTTTTGGTTTCAAAAGTAATATATGCTTGTTACCAAAAAATTTTATAACTAGAGAAATATATAACATGGACAGTTAAAGTCTCTTGAGGTCTTACCTCCTAGAGATAAACACTTTTTATAGTTTGGTAGATTAGAATAAAAAATTAATAATAAATGTGTTATTCTTTCTTTTTAGATTCAGGTAACAGCTGGTATTTTAAAATCATCTGGTCCATAATCTTTTCAAACTAAATGATAATTCAGATGGTTTATTTAGATTTTATTTTTTATCTTTAGGGAGATTATACGAAGAAAAGCTGTCCTAGCATTATATAAATTCTATCTCATCGCTCCTAATCAAGTACAGCATATCCATATTAAGTTTCGGAAAGCACTTTGTGACAGAGATGTTGGGGTCATGGCTGCTTCCTTGCACATATACCTTAGGATGATTAAGGTAAGTTGGCATTTTGAGCAGGTACTGAGTAGCTACCATTAGAAAAATATAATTATGTAATTAAAAGAAAACTCATATTTTTCAGTAAAATGCTTAGGTCACATTTAAATTTGTATTATTGACACTTTAATAGTAATATTTGCATGTTGTTTATCGCATGAGTTGTAGACAAATTATAGATTTAGTCTTTTTTTATGCCTAAAATTTTTTCGTGTTACTAAAGAAGCATGGAAAAATGGTAGCTCTGGAAGGTGGTTGAAATTTGCAGATTTGTGGTTTTTCAAGCAGTGCCTCTCTTTTATACAACTTCATGGGATACATATAACGGTTTATAGAAATGAGGAGAGCTGGTGGGGAACGTGCAAGGCATAGTCTACAGTGTTGACTCCATACGTTGATACTGTGTTGGAGGAGGAAGGGGGGTTGAACAGTACGGCAAAAATTTTTCTAAATGATACGGGTTTATACTAATTCAACCCCAGTGTATTGCCTGAAACCTTTTGTGTCTGACAGTATATATTTGTGAGAGATTTCATCATACCTCATAATGCAATGGGATGTGCTGTTGAAATCAATTTAAAATTACAGAAACTGAAGGTTGTCTTTACTTTTATGCATTGTGTGCTCCAAAATAGTGTGGTATAAATAGATAATTGATATTAAATCTTATTTTTCCTCTAATATTTATTAAACTCTGAAAGAGCTATTATTTCCCTTCCAAAAATTTGTCCTTGATACATAGTAAAAATTACAATGAAGAGTCTAACATTCATTTTGAGGAATGTGTATTTAATTTCCCCAGTTCAGGCAGATGGTTACTAGACCTATAGTGGTGATCAATTCGTAATATACATAAATGCTGAATCACTATGTTGTACACCTGAAACTAATATAGTATTGTATGTTAACTATACTTCAATTAAAAAAAATAAGATGAAAAAATTTCTCCAGTCCAAGAGATTAGTCAGATAGATAATCAAGGCACACTCATTCAGAATCACAAATATGTTTAAATACTATAGAGTTAATTAATTTTTGATAAGCAGGCTTACTGATTTTGGGGGTTTTAAGTGTTTGAGTAATTTTGGCTATGCTCTTCCACCTGGAACATATTTAGTTCAATCACATGAGAAGTCTTTTGAAAACAAAATTCAGAGATTGGAAACAGACCTTGGTTTTTGTCAAAAGTAGAGGTATTACTGCTTTTTTCAGTATGCCAGTTCTTTTCAATTTTTGCTTTAATTGCTGATACTAGCTTTTAAAGGTTCTAAGATGTAATTATAGAACTTTGGAAATGTGATTAAACTGTATAGGAAGTAGGAAGTGGTGGAAGCTTTTTAGGGCATGATTCAGCTCTGGATCTGGTAGCCAGAGGAGTTTCATGGTGGAAGAAATTACACAGTTAGAGGACTGTTTCATTAAATATGAACATGAAACTTCTTAAGTGAGCATGTATTAAGTTAGATTCTTTATGGCATTTCAACCAGGTCTATTTTATTTTTAAGACATTATTATTAACAGAAAGTTTTTTGTTTTGTTTTACTTTGTTTTTTGGATGTAGGAGAATTCATCTGCATATAAAGACTTGACTGGGAGTTTTGTAACAATTTTGAAGCAAGTGGTTGGAGGAAAACTCCCCGTAGATTTCAATTACCACAGTGTACCAGCACCATGGTTACAAATTCAGCTGTTGAGAATACTAGGACTTCTAGGAAAAGATGATCAAAGGTAAACTATTCTAGGTAAATTTGGTAGGCTTTAGTCATCTAGAGGTGTCATGATAAACCAGCTTCTCCCAATGCTTAATTGAGTTAATAGTGATAAATAAGCCACTATAAGAAGTGTAAAAATTCAGGTTGCTGGGATAATCCTGGCTCTCTGCTTATCTCAGTCCTACTCACAGTGCAAGATACCTTTGAAGCTCCATATGTTCCGTGAAACTTTCTTAACCATTCTAGTCTGGGGCTTGGGAAACTTTTTTATAAAGGGCCAGATAAATATTTTAGGCTTTGTGGGCTCTATGTTGTCTATTGCAACCATTTAATTCTGCTGTTGTATACAGCTCAAAAGCAGCCATAAATAATATGTAAATGAATGAGCACAGCTATGTTCCAAAAAAACTCTTTAAGGACATTAAAACTTGAATTTCATATAATCTTTTTGTGTCATGAAATATTATTCTTTTGATTTTTTTTTCAACCACTTAAAAATGTAAAAACCGTTCTTAGCCTGTAGCCAATACAAAAACAGGCATCTGGACAGATTAGGCATGCAGACTATAGTTTGCTTACCCTGTTGCTCTAATTGGAACAATTCATTTGTTTGAATTACTCTTTTAGGCAGTAATTTTATTAAACTTTTTATGGGTGCCTTTCCAGTTACATATATTTTTGTAACTTTTAATTTTGCTGTAGTTTTTCAAGCTTACAGAAAAATTCCAAGAATAGTACAGGGAGCTCTCTCTACCTCTGTTCATCAATTATTTGTATTTGCTTTATCATTCTTTCTCTCTCTGTGTGTGCATGTGTGCACACCTGTTATTTTTATTTAAGAATTTTTTTCTGAACTGTTCAAGAGCAACGAGATTTGGTCCCCTTGCGAGCAGGGACCATGGCTTGAGCCCCTGATGTGTTTCTGTCTTGAGAAAATATTATTAATCAGGTTCTGACTTTAGAGATGTGGTTCTGTTTTATACAGTAGGGTACATTTATATGCTAATACTTTTTAAAAAAAATTTTATTTATTTTTGGCTGCGTTGGTTCTTCGTTGATGTGTGTGGGCTTTTCTCTAGCTGCCACGAGCAGGGGCTACTCTTCGTTGTGGTGCACGGGCTTCTCATTGCAGTGGCTTCTCTTGTGGAGCACGGGCTCTAGGGCCCACGGGCTCAGTAGTTGTGGCGCACAGGCTTAGTTGCTCTGCGGCATGTGGGATCTTCCCGGACCAGGGATCGAACTGTGTCCCCTGCATTGGCAGGTGGATTCTTAACCATTGCACCACCAGAGAACTCCTATATGCTAATTCTTTAGTCTCACTTTACTAAGGGATTGTCCTCTAGGCTATTATTGCTCCTAGTAATGTCTCCTCAGTGCCATGTCAGCATCCGTCTTTGGTGAGCTCCTGATGAGCGCTAACTGGGCTGTATCACTCTTGGTGTTGCTATTTTACTTTTTTCTATGTTATGAATCTCAACCTTGATTGAAACCTAGGGTAAAAACCTAGAGTTGATGAAGCAGACACACACATTAGAAATGTTTGTCCTATTGTGGAGCTCTAGTTGGAGTTCACTAGAATTCTGCTTTAAAACCATGAATTTCATAGTAATGCATTCAGACCTCACTGGTCCAAAAGGATTTAATGCCGTCATATGTTGTCAGGAAGTAACTTTGGAGGCATTTAGTGAATTTACTAAATTCGTTAACTCATTATCTTCCTTCTTTCCTTCATGGATGAATTTGAAGACTATGTGCAAAGATGAGTATGTTGAATAGAGTTCAGAGAGCTCAGTTGAATAGAAATTAGGCTTAATTAAATGAATAAAGAGTAGAACTCTCTTATAATGTTATGGAACATTAGAATGTTCGTTCTCTCCTTTGTTGTCCCAACTCTAATAAGATTTTATGTTAACGTAGATTTCTTAAGTTATGATTAGCTCAATGTGGCAAAGTAAAAATGTTAAGTTATTTTATAACAGGATTCTAATGTATTTAATTGAAAGAATTAATTTACTGGAAAAATCTCTTATATTTATGGTCTTTTATATCTATTGTTTGAATATTTTCTTGTGTTTTATAGCATTCTGCTTCTTAGGTTATTAACATTTAGCTCAATCATGTCTGCAAATGTTTCCACATTTCATGTGGTTAATTATGACTCTTATGCCGGACATTGGCTTTTAAAATTGGGCAACTATACCATAATCTAAGTGTAATATTACCAAATTTGGGGAGGGAAGGATTTGTAATGTCTACTATATGGTTGTCTGTGGAAGAAATGCTTACATAATAAAATGAGGAATTTTAGGATATGGTTCTGGATTCTCACTGGATATTTATACTTTAGTTAAGATGCAGTAGGGCTTCCCTGGTGGCGCAGTGGTTGAGAGTCTGCCTGCCAATGCAGGGGACACGGGTTCGGGCCCTGGTCTGGGAGGATCCCGCATGCCGCGGAGTGACTGGGCCCGTGAGTCACAATTGCTGAGCCTGCGCGTCTGGAGCGTGTGCTCCGCAGCGGGAGAGGCCGCGGTGGTGAGAGGCCCGCGCACCGCGGTGAAGAGTGGCCCCCGCTTGCCGCGGCTGGGGAGGGCCCTCGCACGGAAACGAGGACCCAGCACAGCCATAAATAAACAAATAAATAATTAAAAAAAAAAAAAAAAAAGATGCAGTAGAAGTACATGCATTTCATATTGAGTTTTACAGCTGTATATTTGAAAAAAAAAGACATTTTTTGAGAAAGTTGTAACATACATGATATGTAATTTGTATAGCCCCAGATTATTTTCATCTTTTTGTTTGTTTTATAGTGTAGTTTCTCCGCAAGAAACAACTGTGTATTCTATGGGTTGGTTTTTTTTTTTGGTTACTTTTTTTTTTTGGCTACGCCACGCGACCTGTGGGATCTTAGTTCCCCGACCAGGGATTGAACCCACGCCCCCTGCATTGGAAGCGTGGAGTCTTAACCACTGGACTGCCAGGGAAGTCCCTGGGTATTCTGTGTTGATGGTGCTTTTTTCTATTAGTGTTTTTTGAGTTTACAAAACATACAAAAATATCAGCTGAGAAGCCATAGTTTTCACATTGGCCTCTTGGAGAGGACTTTTCCTTGGAGAAAAGGCTTGGTGGCAGAGTGCTAGGGCTCTATAAAACACTGCATTTTTGTATAGTATCTACCTCAACCCAGTAACTATAACTGTAATCAGTGACCATAAAGACACAGGAATGTTATTAATCTGTTAATTCCACAATATATAATTTCTTTATTATTTAACATAAATGAAAGTTAAAATTTTCTTTCTGATGAACCTGGTACTGCTCAAAGAAAGACTAGTATTTGAATATTTTTTAAAAACTAAGTGTTTGAAATACAGATAATATACTGTCTGGAATAATCTGGTATGTGAAGTATTAGTGTAGTAACTTTAAACAGGTAGAAATATTATATTACAAAGAAAATTATAAAAGATAGCATGTTCAACCAAACAAAAACTTTATTTGTAAAGTAGGTTCAGATTGAGGAAAGAGTTGATTGACTTATCTCTTCATTGACTAGTCAGCTTTGATAAAGCAGGAAGTTAAACTCATGAAAAAGAACAAATGGAATCTTTAAGAAGTGAAATTTCCAATTCATAAAATGAATTTCTTTCACTTCTTTTCTGTAGATCCTCAGTTTTAAAGAGAGAGAAGTTTGAAAAACTATGTTTTATTGGGTTATAATACTATAATTCTGCAAATAAAATATCTTTTAAACAGGACAAGTGAATTAATGTATGATGTTCTCGATGAATCCTTACGAAGAGCTGAGTTAAATCACAATGTCACATATGGTAGGTAACATATGTAAATGCTGCTCTAATGACTAATAATGTTTTCAGTATTATAGCTAAATCTGTGTTAGAATATTATAAATTTCAATAGAATTTTAAATGTTAATTTTTAAGGTGGTTTTGGGATTATTATTTTTCACTGGAAGCATTGAATAACTAATAGAAATAATTTGAAATTACGCCATTGTTTAAATGTTGACCTAAATTGACTATTATAATTGTCTCTCTTTTTAAGTCTTTATTTTTAAAGAGAAATTGTCTCTGTATTGAAAATGTCCATCAAGCATCTAATTGACTGTGAAGATAACCTCGTAGGTCCATTCCATACTTAAGACAGTTCTTAAATGAAAGAATCAGTCAACTAGTCACCAAATATTTCTTAAGTTTTTGTTATTTATCAGGCCCTGTGCAAGATGCTTGGAATACAGTCGTGAATAAAATAATATTATCGTTGAGCTCACAGCCTAGATAGATGGAAAGGGACAGGTAGTAGAAATGTTACAGAAGTGAATTTACAAGGTACTCTGGAGAATACAGCAGCTAGTCTTAGATGAGAGGGAGAACAAGGAAGGCTTTTCTGAAAAAGTGATATTTAAGAAGATAACTGAAGGATGAGTACGATATAGATAAGAATATATAGATGTGGAATAATGTACTTTTTAATGAAGAGACAATAGCTATTTATGTTAAATACAATTTTACAAAGTAATTTAGTGATAAGAGACAAGAGTAAAATGGGGGAGGAGGGAGGAGAACTGAGAAAAGTAACCAAAAAAACTTCCAATCTTAATAGCCAGAGGGAAGAACTCTTAGTTCTTTATTGATCAGCCTGAAAAAGCTCGTTGAAGAAATTGGGATATTTGGAGATATTTAAAGGATAGAAGTAAAACAGTTTGAATCTCACCTGGTATGGAGAAGGGCAGTAGAAGAAGTATTGAGAGATATAACTCAAATGAGAAGTCATTTCTTAATCTGGTAAAATACCGTGAAGTAGGGGATGGAGAGCGTTACTTGTTCTTTCAGACAATGGTAAGCTGTGGATCTTTAAGAACAATGGTTGTAGAAGTGCAGAGTAGACTAGAGGGCAGAAATTGAACTAGTTTAACTGTAATAAAAGTGCTTGACAAAAATGCAGTAGGAATAAAAAGAAAGGATTGCATGCATAAGACTAGTATGGAAAAAATAATGCACATGGTAGTGAATTGGGATAGTAAATTTTGAAGGATAGATTTATGTTTTGCGTGTATAAATGGTAATTAAGGTAATAAGTGTGGTGTATTCATTTGTTCAACCAGTATTTATTGAATGCCTACAAAACAAAAATTTAATTTGTAAACTAGGTACAGATTGAGGAAAGAGTTGATTGACTTAATGTATTCCTCCATGCTAAGTGTGGGAGCTTAAGGGAAGAATAAGGTAGACACAGGCCCTGCCCTTATAAGTGTATAGTATAATGAATAGTTGACATCATCTAGGATCCTGCTATGTAATGAGAAGAATAAGGTGCCAGAGATAAGGATGACCATTATTGAGGCAGGTGGTTTGGCTAGGAGCTGTCAGAGTATCCAGAGTAGTGTCAGAATCTTTGGAGGCAGCTAAAGTAAATTAAAAAGTTTTGCTTGAGATATAATCATGGTCTAGGATAAGGGTTTGAAAGGCTCTCAAGGAATTCTGTTTAAAATCAATTGTCTGCTTTTTTTCCTTGCAGAAAGTTTTTTTTTTCTTTCGGTAATTGACATTTCAGCTTTAATTTTTAAATTTTTTTGAATAGGTAATATATGCACATGGTTCAAAATTCAAAAGGTACAAAAGGGTATACAGTGAACAGTAAGTGTCCCTTTGACCCTTATTACCCACCACCCAGTTCCCCCTCCTGGAGATAACCACTGTTACTACTTTCGATTTAGAGAATACTGTACACCTGAGGAAATATTTTTTAATGTTCTCCATTAGGACATCCTTCTTTTATTAAGATTGCTGGGACCAATGCCAACAATTTATTTCTTTGTAGTCTGTCAGTCCAGTGTTTCACCTTGCCAGAGAAACTTATAGTTTCTATTGTTTCCCTTTTTTCCTTTATTTATCTTCTGTTTGTTCTACATTTCCCCCCCATATTTGTACTGATACAGTTTATAGCTTACAGTGATTTTATCAATGGTAGAGTGTTCTCTAGTAAACCTAATATAAATATCTTATTACTTAAAAATGTGAATTTTAAATTATAAATTTCATAAGGGCAGGGACTGTGTCTGTCTTATTGGCCAGCATATCCCAGTATCTGGCACTGGATTACTCAGTGAGTAATGTGTTTTAATTGAATTAAAAGAAGAGAAAGTTATTTTACTTTTATCAGTTATCTTGTTGGGTTTCAGTCTTAACATTTTCTAAACTGTATTTTTATGAAAGTTTCATTATTATAACTTACCTTAGTGTCAAATCAAGAAATAAATCACATCAGAGGCATTTATTGAGTATCTGCTATGTGCCAGGCATTGCATAAAGTGATGTAGAGGATATGAAGAAGTATTAAATATAATCTTTGCCTTCAAGGAATTTACAGTATAATGGAGAAGATAACTTATTTATGAAAGCATAATACCAGTATAAGGCAGAATGCAAAGGGGAGATAAAGTCAATAAATATTACAGGAATCCAGAGGCGATAAAGATCACTCTGTGCTTCAGGGCACATAAAGATTTATTGATGTAATAGGACCTTGAAAGATAGGATTAAGATAGCCAGAAGGGAGGTTAAAAGTGGTTCTAAGGCAGAGGGAACATGAGAGAAGGTGCAGAAGCGGGGGTGTTTAAAACAGTTTCAGAGAACAGTGACTTGCCAGCCTGATTGGACAGTTCATAGTGGAAGCAGTGGGAAGCCCATATTGTGGAGGTCCTCCCGTGGCAGCCAAAGGAACTTTATACTGTATAAATCTGGAGGTATGGAATAGTTTGGGGCAGGGTACTGATAAGATGAGAAAGACATTTTTAGTAAACTACTTGGTAAATTGGGAGAATTACATAAAATGGAGTATAAGGGATAGAACCATCAAAAGTAGATAGAAGTACTTTTCCCACTAAGTACACCTAAAAACTCTGGACATTATATGTAAAATAAACATATAAGACTCTGAAAGGTGGATAAATGAAGGTAGACTGGTTAGGGACCTTGGCATGCAAGGAATGACACCAAGGTGAGTACCCTGGGCTTTCTTTTTGCCTCATATACCCCAGACTGGGTACTGGAGAGCCAGCAGTCTGAAAATGCCAACAGGTGCAGACAAAAATGCCCTGAAAAAAGCCTGCTCTCTAGCCAAAGGACTAAGGGAAAAAGGGCAAACTAGCAAGATAGAAAACTTTCAGATAATAGCTCTTCTATTACAGTCAAGCACCACACAGAAAAAACTGTGGACCACCCACAGCAGCAGAGGCTGAATGGAGGAGAGTCAAGATTTCCACCCTCACCAGATATAATGAGGTGCTCCAACCCTTCCACGGGGCTAGTGGTGAAGACCAAGAGGGGCAGCTGCAGTTTCATCCCTGCCAGATGTTAAGGGGGACCCTCCCTGGCGTTGCCAGTGGAGATGATGTGGGAAGCCTGGATTTCACATTATCCAGGAGTAGGGAATAATGAGGTACCCCTCCCATCTTTCCTGAGGTGGCGTTAGAAGAAGCCTAGTGATGAGTTAGGGCTTTTAAACTGGTCACGTATACCAGGGCCACCCCCTTAATCTCAATGCAGGTCGTATAGGGAGCAGTAACGAGGTGCCCCTCCCTCTTCCAGGCAGGGTACCTCCATTCCCCCATCCAGAAGGAACCAGCATCCCCTGCCTCTCCAAGTGTTAAAGGAGGCAGAACGGAGAATCTGGACTGCCACCCTCACTGCATGGTACCCGCATCTCCCTGCCAGAGTGGTGACAGTAGTTAACTTATTTAAAATGAAAGTAAAGTCTAGTCTGAAGGATACAGTGTCAGTAGAACTTCTTCAAATTTTGTGCATAATCCTACCCAAAATATCTATGATAAAACCACAGTGTCACAAATGTTAGAACGTTATTAATTTTTAATTTGTTAATTTTTTACTTGATGGTATTTTGATTAGGACCTGGCTTGCTCTGGAAGAGTAAACAAAGTTCCACGATGCATTTTACCTTTAGAAATCCTTAGAGGTTCTACAGCAAGTCCCCTACATACAAACAAGTTCCGTTCCGAGAGCGTGTTTGTAAGTCCAATTTGTTCGTAAGTCCGACAGAGTTAACCTAGGTACTCAACCAACACAGTTGGCTATGTAGTACTGTACTGTAATAGGCTTATAACACTCTTCACACAAATAATACATAAAAAACAAACACAAAAATAAAGCATTTTTAATCTTACAGTACAGTACCTTGAAAAGTACGGTAGTACAGTACAACCGCTGGCATACAGGGGCACGTTTGTATCTTCGAAAGTTTGCAACTTGAAGGTTCATATGTAGGGGACTTACTGTATTCTTTTAACCACTGCAGTGAGGAGACAGCAGAGTAATTGCTTCTTCATTTATGGACTTAGACTTTTGTAGAGTTGGAGAATAAAGGCTCTTAGCCTCTAAATTTTAAAATAATTTAAAAACCTATTAAGTTCATTTCAGCTCATTTATGCCTAGGTTGACTAATAAGTGCAATTTTTGAACTATTAATTTTACTTAAACTAGCTTTTCAGAAATCTTATGAGCATCTAAATATAAAAGTTTAGGTTTTAGACGGGTAATGAGAAGCTTTTGCTGTCAGTAAAACATCTTGATAGGAGAGTTCTAAATGGTAGAAATCCATAAAGGAAAATATGTCAGTTATGATAGAAAATGGAACATCATCATTTTTAATCTTACTTAGGACTAGCATGTTTGTTCAGGGTTTGGCAAACTTTTTCTGAAAAGGGGGCTAGATAGTAAATATTTTAGGTTTTGTGTAGGTCATATAGGTTTTTGTCATATATTCTCCTTGGTTTATTTTAAACCTTTAAAAATGTATACCTAAAACTAATAATTTTATATGTCAGTTATATCTCAAAAAATGTAAAAATCATTCTTAGTTCACAGCTTACAGAGATAGGCTGAGGGCTGTATTTAATGATGTGTTGCCTACTCCTGCCTTAGTTGATTATTAGTTGACTAAGGCTCTCTCTGTTTACTTCATGAAGTCATAAAATCAACTTTTTTCATAGCACAGAGTAAAGACTTTTTACAGCATAACATCTGGATATATAAAGTATCTTTTTAGGTTCAATTGACTTACTTTGTAGGTTTTCCTTTAATTAAAGTCAGTTCCCTTCTTAAAGAGTTGTTTACTTCTTAAAAATCTTTCCTTCTGATTTCTTTTCTCTCTCCTTCTTTAGAAAGTATTTATTTATGTAAAGCTTTTTACCGGAAATTTATATGTGTATCAATTGACAGGCAACTTAGCAGTGTAAAACATAGCTGAATATTCAGGATCTATCTTATGTCCTGTACACAAATGTTTGACTGTTATGTTTTAAGCTTTTGGAAAAAGAGCAGGAGTGATTCTATCAAAGACACGATACGCTTCAACTATGTAGTTGAACTGTTTTTAAGTCTGCTGATTCTGTGTCTCACTTCTCATTCTGTGATTCCACAGGACATGCAGGACTTAATGGTGCCTAAATGATTCTTCTTTACCATGGCGAAGCTCCAGCTCTTTGACTTATGCTCTTTAAGAGCGTTTGAGAAAAATTTTAGTATCCACTTTGATCATCTATTATAGTTATCAGATCTTTGATGAGACTAGAAAATCAAATTTGAACACTATTAAGATGTTCAGTAGATTTTCTATATCCTTGGAGGTTAATTGTTAAAAAGTGATTTGAAGATTTTTGAGTAGTGGCCCTATTTTGAAATAAATGCTCGAGCATCCTGAAATGATTATGTTGAAATAAACCACGCTGAAATAAACTACATATACAGTTTCTGTGTAAAAGTGGTAGAAACTGCCTAAGAATAAATTATTTTGAAGCATTCAAGGAGTGTTGGAAGTATCTATTTATATAGGAACAATGAATGTATTACTTATGTGTCCGTTAGAATGTGATTTCCTTGAGGGCAGGGGTTTTTGTCACCGCTGTATCCATACTAGTAGAACAATGTCTGGCTCATAGGAAGTTTCAGAAAATACTTGTTGCATGACTGAATATATCATTTCTTATCTATTAATATATATCATTCTCTTTAAATTGTACTGTGGTAATGTAATCCTAACAACTGTATAAAGCCTGAAAACAATAAAGTTCTTATCTTTGAAAAATTTCCATAAGTAAGATTTTTGACTAAAACTGACCTTCAAATTAGTTTGTTTTGTTAGTAGTTCTACACAGATATATTCTTTTATTATGCCTTAATATGATCCCTGACATTATAATATTTTATTTCTGTAGCTATTCTGTTTGAATGTGTACATACAGTCTATTCTATTTATCCTAAATCGGAATTACTTGAGAAGGCTGCCAAGTGCATTGGAAGATTTGTTTTGTCACCTAAAATAAATCTCAAATATTTAGGTAAGATGATTGGTTCTTTTGATGGAAATTACCAAGAGAGTTTTTGAAATTTGTTGGGTATTTGTTATATGTCACTTTCTATAATGTAATCTTTGCTTCTAGGATTGAAGGCTCTTACCTATGTTATCCAACAGGATCCCACTCTGGCTCTTCAACACCAGATGACAATAATTGAATGCTTAGACCATCCTGATCCCATTATTAAAAGAGAGGTAAACTGGTATTTTGAGTAATGTATGTGAAGTGTTACAATTTTTAAACTCTGTTGGTATTATGGAGAGAGATTAAAATGGTGGGCAGCGTGTATGTGCACACGTGTGTATTTTAACTTTTGAGTGCATTTTATTCTTTCTATTGAAGTTTAAGGAACTTTTCTAAAAAGCACTTGTGTCAGTAATTACAAGAATGGTTTTATTTTTTTAATTTATTTTTTTAAAACATCTTTATTGGAGTATAATTGCTTTACAGTGGTGTATCAGTTTCTGCTTTATAACAAAGTGAATCAGCTATACATATATCCCCATATCTCCTGCCTCTTGCGTCTCCCTCCCACCCTCCCTATCCCACTCCTCTAGGTGGTCACAAAGCACTTAGCTGGTCTCCCTGTGCTATGCGGCTGCTTCCCACTAGCTATCTGTTTTACATTTGGTAGTGTATATAAGTCCATGCCACTCTATCACTTCGTCCCAGCTTACCCTTCCCCCTCCCCGTGTCCTCAAGTCCATCCTCTATGTCTGTGACAAGAATGGTTTTAAATTATGAGTTGGGGCTTCCCTGATGGCGCAGTGGTTAAGAATCCGCCTGCCAATTGCAGGGGAACCCTGGTCCGGGAAGATCCCACATGCTGCGGAGCAACTAAGCCCGTGTGTCACAACTACTGAGCCTGTGCTCTAGAGCCCACAAGCCACAACTACTGAGCCCACACGCTGCAGCTACTGAAGCCCATGCGCCTAGAGCCCATGCTCCACAACAGGAGAAGCCACCGCAATGAGAAGCCTGCACACCGCAACAAAGAGTAGCCCCCACTCGCTGCAAGTAGAGAAAGCCCGCATGCAGCAAGGAAGACCCAACACAGCCAAAAATAAAAATAAATAAGTTTTAAAAATAAATAAAATAGAAAATGAAACAAAAGCTGTCAAGACAAGAACACTCTTAAAAAAATAATAAAAAAATAAATTATGAGTTGGAGGAGTTAGGTCCAGTTACCTGTATAGGATTCATTAATATCTTTCTGGTCCAAGAATTGTATCAGTCGGAGACCTGAATTCTATTCCCAGGTCTTCCTGTTAGTACAGTTTTAAGAAGTAATTTATGATGATTAATTTTTTCCATTATTAACATCTATAAACTAGGCTAATGCAGTCCCTATTGAATATGTAGGAATGTTGAAAGAATTAATAAAGATATCCCTAAAATGTTTTGAACTTTTTGGAAGGAAGGGTGTATAATTTACTTAATTTTTTTCAACTTTTTCCTTTTATATAATTGCTTCAGTATCTACTTGGGTATCCATGTAGATATATCTGTTAATTCTCATGTAGAGAATCACTCTATACCTTCATTTAAAATGGTATATGGGACCTAGGTAAGAAGAGTAGATAGTTTTATTTCTGATTTTAAAAATAATAAAGATAAAAAGAATCTACTAAACATCTAAATTACTTAAAGCAGTGAATTAAAAGTTTATTGAGAGAATACTGTATTACATTAAACAACTATAATTTTTAAAAGATAAGATTATAAATTTTGAATTTTAGAAGTACTGTTTTTGAAATAATATTTTCAAGAAATTGCCATCTACATATATATACATATAAGTTTTTTGCGTTCATATTTTTAATCTTCTGAAAATTGTTACCTGCCTTGAATGAATCCAGGAAGTTTACAGATGTGCTAATTTCTATGTGTGGACATTGTAGAAAAATGAGAAGATGCCAAGGGACAGTAACAAATAATTATATGGCTCTTCCACTTCGAACAGACATAGAGCATGCATTTTCTTTGTGTGGTTAAGTACTAAATTGAACACAGTTGACTTAGATACAGTTTTCTTAGTGCTGTATTTATTTATTGGGATCTCATTTAAAAATGAGGGTCAAAGGGAAACTAGACAACTTTTAAAATTATGAAGTCTGATCTGTAGTGAGAAAAGTAGCTTGAATTTTTGGGGAAGGGTACTGAGTATCAGTGGTGCCCCAAGAGGGCACTGCGGTACTGTCTCCTCGATGCCACTGTCACTTCTAACCTCCATCAGTAACTATGTGGCAAGAACTTTGGTCCTGGGGTATGGAGTGACCTGTTGCTTGGGGCTGGGATTCCCTTTTACCTGATTTTATTACTTTTCTTTCATAGCAGGGAAAAAGAAAGCAAGAAGGAGTTAACAGAAAAGACCTTTAGCCATGCAGTTCATAATACCAGTCCCCATTCAGTCCTGGAAATGCTAAATTTCATGGTCTTAGAGTAGGAGGTAAATTTGGTGTAGATTATCTTAAAATACGTGACATATAGAGTCTACAGGAAGCATGTCTGAAGCAGCTTCATAGGTTGAAAGCTATAAATACATGGGGGACCTATGTATTTATAGATTTTAAATGGTGTTAAGGATTAACTAGAACAGTTTAAAAAAAATTCAAAATCTGTTGTCCTTTGTACTTGAAGTCCTGGGTATAAGGACTGAAAAATTAGAAAGAACCCTAAAGATAGATGAACAAGTTTGATGAGAAGGATATGTGGAAATTCTCCTGCAGCTAATATTGTTGATCCTGAAATTCCAGTAAATGATGCTTTCTCATTATTGCCCTTTGTCTCATACTGATTTCTGGGAACTGTGATATTTTTAGAACCCTGATGTAGGGCCTCAGAAAGCCAGCCAAATGGGAGCTTACTCTGGTACTGGTCTTCCTTTATCTTACATCAGGCAGCAAGAGATATATGCCTCATCACTGAGAAAGCTGTAAAATGGTTCTTCCTTTGATACCCGAGATTCTGAACGTAGGCTTTGCTGGGCTTTGAAGTGCTTGCACTACCTTATCCATCCATTAGAGACCATTTGCCCTTAGCTGACAAATCCATTCAAGTGTGGTTTTCTGTTGTTCGGGTAGTGTGGAGAAAGCATTTTGCAAAACTGGATTTTTATATGTATATGCATGTATACACACACACGTGCACGTGCATAGCACACAGGCATAAGTAATGTAGGTTTAAGAAGCTGTTATATTTTTAGAAAATAGATTATTAACCTTTTAACTTTTTAGTCTTTACATGGCCTGTCATGTAGAGATGTCAGATCATAATTATCTATATCAGTAGAAGGCTTTTGGACTTTGGAATGGATTACAATTCTTTTTTTTGTTTTTTGACAATAGTCTTACCTTTCTTAAGTTCTGTTCAGTTAAAATGTGCATTTCTTGAGCACCTATTAACTGCCCAGTAGAGCTACATAAAAGTGGAAGAATCAACTGTTATAAACCTATATGTTACAGTATTTATTTGTTATCATGCATAGTTTTATAATACTATTTTTATTTTTCTTTCTTAAATAGACTCTGGAACTTCTTTACAGAATTACTAATGCACAGAATATAACAGTGATTGTCCAGAAAATGCTTGAATATTTACATCAGAGCAAAGAAGAATATATTATCGTCAATTTGGTTGGCAAAATAGCTGAGCTGGCTGAGAAATATCCTTTGTTTGGACCACGAGTCATAAAATACCTTTAGTTACACAGTGACTTTTAAATGATTGGTCTAGACGTGGTCACTTGCAGGTTGAGTTCAGAGGCCCAGCAGTAACTTCCATTCCTGATATTCAAGCCTCTCTTGTTGTCAAAAACAAGAATTTGTGTAGACTTCCTAGGGGATGACTTTTTTCCTGGTTCTTTTTATTCCATTGGTCACTATTATCAGCAGGAGGATACAGGAATCTCTGTCTGATTCCTCTTAGAGTCCCTCCTTGTCTTTGACTTTACTTCCTACTCCGTTTCTTTCCGGAGTAAAAGTTCTTGTTGTTTTGGGGGGATTGTTGAGGGGATCAGGATGCTAAAATTTATCCTTTACACTACTGTTTATACTGGAAATTGTCACAGTAAAGTAGTTGGCAACTCCATTCACATGTTACTTTTCTTCACATTTGTTTTTTAAAAGTCAAAGGAACTTTGCAGGTCACGAGGTTACTCATCATTCTTTTTAAGATGTCTGTTGTTTAAATCTAAGACTGAATGAATGAATAATGCTGATCAAAGTATCTTGGAAATTGCTTAAGTGTAGTTTTGTCCTAACCAGTGCTATAGCTCTGTCCAGCAGAATGATAGAATTTTAGAACTGAAGAGGAACAGATTAGAAAAGAGGGTAAACTTGTTCAGATAGACATGTCACAACATTTAGCTTCTGAAGTGCATATCATTTTCCATTGTTTTTGTCCATAGTTAGCTGGAACATTTCTTTCAATTATTTCACAGTTATTTATTGGACACCTGTTATGTGCAATATATGGTGCTAGATAAAGCAACATGAACTGGTTTATTAAGTTTATTCAATAAGCTTTTACTGAGCACCTTTCTACATAAAACTGGAGTATAGAACAATTTATTGGCAGAAGTTAAAGGTAAAAATGCCAAACTAAGATGAATTGAGAGTTATTTTTTTTAAAGATTTATACAGAAAAGATAATTTTAATAAGTGGCATCTGGAAGTGTACTTGTTCTTAACACTGTGGACACATATGCTCCTGATAATGCGTGGTTTATTCAGACGATGAATGCTGTATTTTCAGTGGGAGGAGATGTTATGCATCCTGATATTCCCAATAACTTTCTGAGACTGCTAGCAGAAGGTTAGTAAACTATTGCATTCTGCAAAGATTTTTAAAATTAAATGTTTTTATTACAGAGTCCTTAGAGAATTTAGTAGAAATTAAAATGGTGTATTAATTTCTTTGTAGGTTTTGATGATGAAACAGAAAATCAACAATTAAGGCTCTATGCAGTTCAGTCTTATTTCACTTTACTAGATGTGGAAAATGTGTTCTACCCACAGAGATTTCTTCAAGTTATGAGTTGGGTGAGCAAAGTACATTGAATCATAAATGTTTATAATATTATTTTTTTATAAAGTCAAATACTAATAATATATTTCTTCAGAAATCATTCAGTTCTACTCAGTTAACTCCTTCAGCTGTCAATTTTCTTTCCCAGTGGCTACCTTCTATCACTTAACTACTTATCTATTCATTCTCTCTGCCATCTCACTTGACTAGTCTTTTAAATATGGGTATTTATTTAGATGCCTGTCTGTGTCTACAATGCATTTGTTGTGTTTTCTATGTGAATCTATTTTTGAATATGTGAATCTATTTTTGAATATGTGAATACTCATGTATCTGTGCTATGTTAGCTTTCTATTGCTGCATAATAATGTTACCACAAACTTAAAAGAACATACATTTGTTATCTCACAGTTTCTGTGGGTTAGGAGTCCAGGCATGGGTTCTCTGCTTAAGGTCTTTCAGGGTTGCAGTCAGTGTGTCACTTGGGGCTGCTGTTTCATCTGAAGCTTGATTAGTAAAGGATCTGCTTCCAAGCTCACATGTGGTTGTTGGCAGAAATCAGTTTCTTGCATCTGTAAGACTGAGGGTTTGAGGTTCAGACTGTTGACTGTTGGCTGCCCTTAGCTCCAAGAGCTGCCCTCAGTTTCTTGCCAGGTGGGCCTCCCAACATGGCTGCTTGCTTCATCAAAGCCAGCAAGGAGATCATCTCTGCAAAACAAGGTCACAGTTTTATGTTATATAAACCTACATAATCGTATACATCCTGTCACCTTTGTATATTCTTTCTTGTGCATATGAGTGAGCATTTCTTTAGGGAGAGATTTGGAGAAGTGCAGCTCTGGGTCATAGGATATTCACACTTTAATATTATATGGTTTTGCCAAATGTTAGCATGTTAACCGTAATTTTACCCGGACTTTTATTAAATAATTCTTTTCTAATCTACAGGAAAGTTGAAAAAATGGCATAATAAATACCCCTATACTTTTCACCTAGATTCCCAGTTAATATTTTTAACCACCTTTGCTTTACTGTATCTGTTGGGTTCGTCAAGATCTTATGGAAAAACCCGAACGAACTTTTTGGCCAACCCAATACATCTATATCTATAGCTAGGTCTACCTATGTACAGTTTGTTTTGTTGAGCCGTTTAAAATTGAGTTGCAGACCCCATGACACTTACCCTATAAAAAATTCAGTGTGAATCTCCCAAGAGTGACGTTCTAGGTAACCATAAAACCATTATTGCACCTAAGAAATGTGACCTTAATTCATTAATATCACCCAATATACAGTCCATATTCAGACTTATCCAGTTGTCCAAAAAATGTCTCTTATGACTATTTTTCTACTCCTCCCAATCCCATATCAGGTTAAGATTCACAAATTGCATTTAGTTATATCTTTTAGCCTCTTTTATTTTACAGTGATGCTCAGTTTCTTTTTGTTTTCATGACATTGATTTTTTTGGATGAATACTGTTGACTTGCAGAATGTCCAGCATTCTGAATTGGACTATTTCTGGTTCAGTTAAACATTTTTAGCAAGAATACTACATTGTCAGTATGTATTTCTCACTGCATTGTATCAGGATGCATATAATGTCAGTTCCTCCAATTATTGGTGATAGTAAATTTCTTTGTTTGGTTAAGATGGTGACCTTTGTAAAGGGTCTCACCATTGTAAAGGTGCTGTTCCTCCTTACTAATTTAGAACTAATCTGTGAGGTGATTCTGTGAGACTTTGTGAACATCTGTTCTTCAACTATCTTTCATCAATGGTTTTAGCATTGATAATCCTTGCCTAAATTGATTGTTGTATTTGGTGGCCATTTGTATTTTCCTCCATGAACACGATATGTTCATATATTTAGAGTGTTTCTTTTTCTACAGCATACAAATCCTGTACCTGTTTTGTTAGATTTATACTTATGTACAGATGGTCCCTGATTTAAGATGGTTAAGCTTATGATTTTTCAACTTTACGATGGTGCAAAATGATACAAATTCAGGAGAAACTTCAAAATCTTTTTTTTTTAATTGAAGTATAGCTGATTTACAATATTATATTAGTTTCAGGTGTACAGCATGGTGATTCATTATTTTTGCTGATTATATTCCGTTATTGATTATTACAAAATAATGGGTATAATTTCCTGTACTATACAGTATATCCTTGTTGCTTATCTATTTTATACATAGTAGTTTGTGTCTCTTAATCCCTTACCCCTAACTTGCCCCTCCCTGCTTCCCTCTCTCCACTGGAAACCACTAGTTTGTTTTCTTCTTCTTTTCATTTTATTTTATTTTATTGAAGTATAGTTGATTTACACCATGTGTTAGTTTCTGGTGTACAGCAAAGTGATTCAATTATACATATATGTACATACTCTTTCATATTCTTTTCCATTATGGTGTAGTACAGGATTTTGAATATAGTTCCTTGTGCTATACAGTAGGACATTGTTGTTTATCTATTTTATATATAGTAGTTTGTATCTGCTAATCCCAAATTCCTAATTTATCCCTCCCCCAACCCCTTTCTCCTTTGGTAACCATAAGTTTGTTTTCTATGTCTGTGAGTCTGTTTCTGTTTTGTAGATAACTTCATTTGTGTCATATTTTAGATTCCACATATAAGTGATATCATATGGTGTTTGTCTTTCTCTTTGACTTCACTTAGTATGATAATCTCTAGGTCCACCCGTGTTGCTGCAAATGACATTATTTCATTCTTTTTTATGGGTGAGTAGTATTCTATTGTGTATATATACCACATCTTCTTTATCCGTTCAATATGTTGATGGGCATTTTAGGTTGTTTCTTTGTCTTGCCTGTTGTAAATAATGCTGCTATGATCACTAGAGGCATGTATCTTTTCAAATTATAGTTTTCTCCAGGTATATGCTCAGGAGTGAGATTGCTGGATCATATGGCAACTCTATTTTTTATTTTTTTAAGAAACCTCCGTACTGTCTTCCATAGTGGCTACACCAATTTAAATTCCCACCAACCATATAGGAAGGTTCTCTTGTCTCCACACCCTCTCCAGCGTTTGTTATTTGTAGACTTTTTGATCATAGTCATTCTCACAGGTGTGAGGTGGTATCTCATTGTGGTTTTGATTTGCCTTTCTCTAGTAATTAGTAATGTTGAGCATCTTTTCATGTGCCTGTTAGCCATCTGTACGTCTTCTTTGGAAAAATGTCTGTTCAGGTCTTCTGCCCGTTTTTTCATTGGGCTGTTGGTTCTTTTGATATTGAGTCATATGAGCTGTTTGTATATTTTAGAAATTAAATCCTTGTTGGTTGCATTATTTGCAAATATTTTCTCGCATTATGAGGGTTATCTTTTCATTTTGTTGATGGTTTCCTTTACTGTGCAAAAAGCTTTTAAGTTTAATTGCATCCCATTTGTTTATTTTTGCCTTAGGAGACAGATCCAAGAAAATATTGCTACAATTTATGTCAAAGAGTGTTCTTTTCTAGGAGGTGTATGTCTCAGGTCTTACATTTAGGTTGTTAATCCATTTTGAGTTTATTTTTGTATATGTTGTGAGGAAATGTTCTAATCTCATTGTTTTACATGTAGCTGTCCAGTTTTCCCAGCACCACTTATTGAAGAGACTGTTTTTTCTCTGTCCTATACTCTTGCTTCCTTTTTTTCGCAGATTAGTGGACAGTAGTGTATAGGTTTATTTCTGTATTTTGTTCTTATACCCTGCAATCTTGCTGAACTCACTTATTAATCTAGAATTGTTTTTTGTAGATTTCTTGAGACCATGTTAAGAATTTTTGCATCTCTGTGCATGAGGGATAGTGGTCTATAGTTTTCTTGTTTTTTTCTACTCTGTTTGGTTTTGGTATCAAGGTAATACTGGCTTCATAAAATGCTTGGGAGTGTTCTTTCCTCTTCTGTTTTCTGGAAAGATTGTGTGCAAGGGTGTTGTTTAGTTTTTTAAGTGTTTCGAAAATTTCCTGTTATCTTTCCTGTTACTGATTTCTAGTTTGATTCCATTGTTGTCAGAGAAAGTACTCTATAATTTCAGTTCTTTTAAGTTTGTTGAGGTTTATTTTATGGCCTAAGATATGATCTGTCTTATATGTTCTGTGGGTGCTTGAAAAGAGTGGGTATTCTGCTTATTGTTGGGTGGTGTGTTCTATAGATGTGGATTAATTCTTTTGGTGATGGTGTTGAAATGGGGTGTAGATATCTCTAACTATGTGGCCTCCACTGAGCCTGAGTCTCTGCTAGACTTCCCCTGACACCACTCCAGCAGAGAGGGGGAGGGCTACCTCTTTAAACTTGGGTGGAGGTGAAGTATAGGCTTCCTATGTAGTCTTCACAGACACTGTAGAAGAGTGGGCCTTTCTACAGCTTGGTGGGGATGAAGTTCCTGGTTTTCACTCAGTCTCTCTGTTACCACCCTTGCTGGGGAGTTGAGATGCTTTTTACAACCTGGTAGGGGTTGAAGTCTTGACTCTCCACTCCACCTTTGCTGGTATGGGTGGGGCTACAGTTTTTTCTATTTGGTGCTTGGCTGGAGTAGAGGGATTATTATCTGAAAGTTTTCTGTCTTCCTGGCCCTTTGGCTAGAGGGCAGGCTTTTCTTGGGGCTTTTTTGTCCTTCTCCCATTGGCATTTCTAGGTTGCTGGCTCTCAAGTACCCAGTCTGAGGTATATGAGGCAACAGATAACCCACTGTATTGTTCCTTAGGTCCCAAGGTTCTTAGTGATCTGCCTTTTTTTCTCTACCTTTCAGTCTTTGTATATGTGTTTTATGTGTAACATCAAGGGTTTTTAGGTGTACTTAGCAGGAAGAATAGGGGAAAAATTCACCTACTCTATCTTCCCAGAAGCTTAAGTCCATTGATTTTTTTTTAAATTAATTAATTTAATTAATTTATTTTTGGCTGCATTGGGTCTTCGTTGCTGCGCGCGGGCTTTCTCTAGTTGCAGTGAGTGGGGGCTACTCTTGTTTTTTTTTTTTTTTAACATCTTTATTGGAGTATAATTGCTTTACAATGATGTGTTAGTTTCTGCTTTATAACAAAGTGAATCAGCTATACATATACATATATCCCCATATCTCCTCCCTCTTGTGTCTCCCTCCCACCCTCCCTATCCCACCCCTCTAGGTGGTCACAAAGCACCGAGCTGATCTCCCTGTGCTATGTGGCTGCTTCCCACTAGCTATCTGTTTTACATTTGGTAGTGTATATATGTCCATGCCACTCTCTCACTTCGTCCCAGCTTACCCTTCCCCCTCCCCGTGTCCTCAAGTCCATTCTCTACGTCTGGCAGGCTGATTCTTAACCACTGTGCAACCAGGGAAGCTCAAGTCCATTGATTTTTTTTTTTTTTTTAATTTTTTTAATGCTATTCTTGTCTGCTTACATTCTTTTTTTTTTTTATGTATGTATGTATGTATGGCTGTGTTGGGTCTTCGTTTCTGTGCGAGGGCTTTCTCTAGTTGTGGCAAGCGGGGGCCACTCTTCATCGCGGTGCACGGTCCTCTCACTATCGCAGCCTCTCGTTGCCGAGCACAGGCTCCAGATGCGCAGGCTCAGTAATTGTGGCTCACGGGCCGAGTTGCTCCGCGGCATGTGGGATCTTCCCAGACCAGGGCTCGAACCCGTGTCCCCTGCATTGGCAGGCAGATTCTCAACCACTGCGCCACCAGGGAAGCCCATGTCCATTGATTTTTGAACTGGGATTTAGGTTACCTGTTCTTCTAGAGCTTCCTTCCATCTTTTATTAAACCAGTCAGAAAGTTATCTTACTATTTAAGGATTGAATTTATGTAGTCCTATTTCTTTTTTTTTTCCTTTTCTTGTTACTAGCCATAAATCTTCCCTTGCCTATCACCTCACCTCACTGTTTTTTCTTGCTGGTCCCAGTATTATACATGAATATACTTCATAAATACTACTTAGGAAAGATCTCACACTTCATGAATTATCAGTTTATTAACGACCCTTAGACCAATAGGATTATATATCACCTGAATAAATTAGATGTAGGAAAGAGTATGTGTAAAATAGATCAGTGTTCGTCAGAGTCTCTTCTGTGGATCATCTACATCAGAATCAGCTGATGCTTTTTCAGAATGTGTATTGTAGATCCCCACCACAGACATACTAAATCAGATTTTCTGGGAGGAGAGTATAGAAATGTGTATTTTTATGAAACACCTCAGGTGGCTCTTATGCATACTAGTATGTGAGAACCACTTGTTTAAATGCTTATTGGAAAAAATAGTAACAGAATGTGAAAGTGCTTTTAAAAACCAACATCCAAACCTGGAAGTTCAGAAGAAAGCTAACTTGTAATGGTATGCTACTTTATATACTGTTAATGATAAAGATGTGGAAAACCTTTTTGTATTCACTTCCAATTCTTGGTGTAATTTTGAACCTAAAATATACAATTGTATCTTTAATAATTTCTTCACCATGAGAATATGTTTAGTATAAGTTAAATTCACTCCGGCAGTAGGCACTTTGTTTAGATTTCTGAGTATAGTTGTTATATAACTTGATATTTACATATATACATTTCTTTGTTTTAGGTTTTAGGGGAGTATTCCTACCTCTTAGGTAAGGAAACGCCAGAGGAAGTTATAACCAAGCTCTACAAGTTACTTACGAGTGACTCCATTTCTTCAGAAACAAAAGCCTGGATAATTGCTGCTGTGACCAAGTTGACACCCCAAGCACACTCTTCTAATATAGTTGAGAGATTAATCCAGGAATTTACCACATCTTTGGATACTTGTTTGAGACAGCATGCATTTGAATTAAAACATTTGCATGAGAATGTGAAATTTATGAAGGGCTTGCTTCCAGTTGATAAGAGTTGTGAAGACATGGTGGTAAGATATCTGCATTCCATCTTTTACAAAATTGCATTGTCTTTAAACAGAATAATTCTTGCATTTGTGATATATCTGGAATATGCCAAAATGTCATTTCTGTAGCACTTTAGATGAAGGTTGGCATTTTTCTCACATTAGTGTGAGAGGGCATTTGAGAGCTTCTACTCAGTAGTGATCCTAAATAGTCAGGAAGACTAATCTGTTCTGGAGAACTGCAGTGAAGGGGTTTATAGTCTATGACAGTCTCTTTTAACATATAATAATTTGAGAACTTAAAAATTTTATCTCCTTTGAACTTCTCTAATATGTCATTTTATTATTGCTCTCTTTTCTTTGAGAATGTAAGAAAAAAACAGTTCTCCATTTTATTTTGTCCATCTACTATCTAAATATTTACTACTTTGGAACCTGATCACCCGCCTTTTCTTCTCCCACCTACTTTCAGCCAGTGCTGCTTTTAATCCAAAGCACTTAGTTACTGCTCACCTCTGAGTTCTCTCTCAGATTGGTGTAAATCTGAAAACTTCCAAAAGGAAGTCAGATTTGTTCAGATTTTTATATTAGATGTCATATAGTTGAAGAAGAGGGGAGGATGGGCAATATTCCCACTAATTATGACTCAGATGTTCATGGCTTGTATTCATTTTGAACCTTTGTTCATTAATTTTTTTCATTAGCTCCTCATGGGCAGAGGCCTTGGTTTAACATTTGTTGGCATTCCAGAGACTATATGAATAAATATGCTATACATAGTATTAAACTAGTTAGTTACTCTACTTCCCTTTCTTCCAGTAAAAGATAATGATGATGACATCGCTTCATCTCTTAAGAATCTTATCGAGGGACTTCCCTGGCGGTCCAGTGGTTAGGACTTTGCCTTCTAATGCAAGGGGTGTGGGTTCAATCCCTGGTTGGGGAGCTAAGATCCCACATGTCTCGCGGCCAAAAAACTATAACATGAAACAGAAGTAATATTGTAACAAATTCAATAAAGACTTTAAAAGTGGTCCACATGGGAAAAAAAACTTAAAAAAAAAACTTATCAAAACTAAACTTTGCCAAATGCACAGTGTGACATGCCACTTAAATTTTTTGAGAATTACCTGCTGTTCTAAATTATCTGGCTGTTTGTATACACTTGGCTAAATTAGGAGAGGCAAATCTGTGGTTTCTGAGGTCGTTACTGCTATATCCTCTTGTGTATCTCATTTTTATTTCTCCCCTCACTTTTTCTTTTCTCCTTTTCCCCTTACTCTTTCTTCATCTCTTTATTTCTTTTCATTTAAGCATTCTCTTGTACCTTTCTATTCTTGTACTTTATTGAAATTAAGTAATTTTCCACAGGTTTGTAACAAAGCATTTTTAGGTAGAAAGGAATAGGATAGTTAAATCAAAGGCACTGTGAGAGGCTGGATAATGGGCCTCCCCAAGATAATCACATCTTAATCCCTGGAACCTGTGCATATGTTACTTTATGGTAAAAGGGACTTCGTAGGTTTGATTAAGTTAAGGATTTTGTAATGGGAAGATTATCTTGGATTATCTGAGTAGGCATGATATAATCACAAGGGTCCTTATAAAAGTGAGGCAAGAGGTCAGAGAGAAGGCCAAGTAACAGTAGAAGCAGAGATTGGAGTGATATAGCCACAAGCCGAGGAATGCTGGCAGCCTCTAGGAGCTGGAAGAGACAAGAAACCTTTTCTCCGCTGGAGCCTCCAGAAGGAACTAGCCTTTGCTGCGGGCTTTGTTTTTAGCCCCCAGCAGCAGGAAACTAATGTAGACACTATAGCTCATAGTGTATGTGTCTTCTCCTCTGGTAGATTACAAGTCTCATGAGGCAGGACTTGTGTCTTCCTTTGTCTCAGTTATAGCATCTAACATGATGCCTTAACATTTTGGATGCTCAAAAATGTATTCTGCAGTGCAGTGAAATGAATAATAAGTGCACATGACTTACATTGTTAGATTCTTAGCTGAGTGTTTTGATTATAGGTGTTTCAGAAAGAGAGTTGAGTAGCAATTTTAGGGTTGAAGTTCTGTTTTTCACTTAAAAATTATTTTTAGGAAATATGGACTGAAATCACTACTGTGAATGTGCAGTCTACTGTTTAGGGTAAGTTTTTTTAATTCCTAATTTTTGCTTTACTTTAATATAGGTAGATGCTTCCTTATCTTTTCTGGATGGTTTTGTGGCTGAAGAACTAAGTCAGGGGGCAGCACCTTACAAACCTCACCACCAACGGCAGGAGGAAAAGCTTTCTCAGGAAAAAGGTAATTTTTCATGGGTTTATAATAAGCTAGATTGTAGGGATATCACTTTTTAATGCAATTGATATTATAGTCATGTAAGTAAATAACTGAGGAGATTCATGATCTCTCATTAAGTCTGCTTGTGACTTGTTCACCCTGACCTTGTTTGGGGTAAACAGGAAAAAAAAGTTAGCCTAGAGGTGTTCCCAAAGCCATAGGTTTCATGTACATAAGTGCCTAAGATATGGCAGCCATCCTGGAATTTTAAAAGAACTTGAAGGTGGAATTATCATGTTGGTCACTGTGTAAAGGGCTGACAGATATCAGCGTAAGCATATCTGCAGAAGAGTTTCAGAAGTAAACTCTGGTTTCTATGAACTAGTGAGTTTCATTTTATTCTGAACAATCTTGTATAGCTTAAGTGTGTTAAAATGCTTCCTCCAACGAAATATCTGATCAGTGAATTTAGGAACAGCTTAGAAAGAAAAGAATAACTTTACATTTAAAAAATGTAGGCTGTCAGGGAAAGACTTCTGTCATTATTTTAGTAAAGAGGAGATCACTGAGATATTTGATGGTGATGGGATATATGATCCCATCCATTTGATGGATGGGATATATATATATATATATATATATATATATATATGAATAAAGGGAGACCATTGAATATTATCTATACAGGAATTCAGAATTTTAATACTGAAAAGTTCAATGCCGAAAGGTCTTTTTTTTTCTCCTATTCATTATTTAATGATTTTGTAGAGTACTTATTATTTTTTAGGTTCTGCACTAGGCATATGAGTACAACTAAATGGTTGATCCTACAATGAAACCAAAAAGTATAAACACTAATAATAGACTTGATGTTATTTTTTTGCGGAAGTATTTGCTCTTTTAAGGTTTTTGACATTATTTAGCACAATGATACCTAAAGGCCTAGAAAATACAATTTTCTTTGAAAGGGTAATCAGTTTCCTTCCCATTTAACTCCTCATATATTGATAGAATATGTGGGGGGAAATAAAGTTTTGAATTACAGTTGCCCAACCTCTGACTATAGTGCATATAGAGGCCTTATGACATCCAAGGCATGGAGTGAAAATCTGGAGTTCCAGAGTGGGAGACATGGTCCAATTGTCATATTTCCTTATTTTCAAATGTCTGGGGGCCATCAGTTGCTCTTTTTTTTCTTTTTCCTTTTTTTTTTTGGCTGTACTGTGTAGCATGCGGGATCTTAGTTCCCCGACCAGGGATCAAACCCATGTCCCCTGCAGTGAAAGCACAGAGCCCTAACCATTGGACCACCAGGGAATTCCCCATCAGTTGCTCTTATTACTGCAATTCAAGGCTAGGGTAGGCAAGAGGGGGTAGGACAAGGAGCCTAATTTCTGGCACTGCCTTTCTTCTTTCTTAAAATAAGTTAAGTGGCTGATGCAAATATAATAGCCCTGAAACTCCCCAAGCTAGTATATTCATTTGCCAAGTACATTTTTGATCATGGAATCATCATTATAAATGGGGTTAAACTGTCAAATTAGGCTCTTCCCCTCTCCTCCCAAACCTATTTTTCAAAAGTTCTCTAAAGTAAAATTGAAATTTCATGAGCCTAAACTGTCTTTTATATCATGGAAAAGGAAATCAGTTACGAGACAGGACATAGCAAGTGCTTATGCTAGATACTTGAAGAATAAGTTATAAAATCATGTATCTTATAATTGTGGCTATGACAGAAAGTAAAGAGTGGGGGAAAAATAGGTATTTTCTGCCTAAAAAGTTGTTAATTCTGGAATCCTTCAATTGGCAATCGGTTCTGATACTGATCTTGTTTGAGATTTTTATAAATCATTTGAAGAGCAGTAGTCAAATGTCACTTTTATGAAGGATACAGTACTTAGCTCTCTTGGGTAGAAAAATGCCAAGTTCATAACAATAAACTTCAGGAAAATATTGTAAGATAATGAGAATTAGTAAACATAGGTGGGATAGTGGGGAACAAACTTTTATTACCAGTTCCTACCAAAGAAAAGCATTGAGGAATCAGTGTGGATTATTCTGTTAAAACGTTATTTGAATATGTTGTAGCCCCAATGTTAGATAAAACCAGAGATAATAAGGGGAAGTAGCAGGATAATCTCCTGTCTACAGAACTATGGATTTTTGAAAACCACATCAAGTTTAGACTGTTAGTCTCTCAAAAAATAAAATTAATAACAGCTGGGGATGGTCAGAGAGGTATAGCCAAATGATCAAGGTATAAAAGAACTGCAGAGAACTTCAAGATGGAGGAGGAGTAAGACATGGAGATCACCTTCATCCCCACAAATACATCAGAAATACATCTACACGTGGAACAGCTCCTACAGAACACCTACTGAACGCTGGCAGAAGTCCTCAGACTTCCCAAAAGATATACATATTTTTTTCCTTTTTCTCTCTTTGTGAGTATGTATGTGTATACTTCTTTGTGTGATTTTGTCTATATAGCTTTGCTTTTACCATTTGTCCTAGGGTTCTGTCTGTCGTTTTTTTTAGTATAGTTTTTAGCGCTTGTTACCATTGGTGGATTTGTGTTTTGGTTTGGTTGCTCTCTTCTTTCTTTCTTTTCTTTTTTTTTTATTTTTAATTTTTAAAAATTTTTAATAATTTTTTTTACTTTTTATTTTAATAACTTTATTTTATTTTATTATTGTTATTTGTTTCTTTCTTTCTCTTTTTCTCCCTTTTCTTCTGAGCCGTGTAGCTGATAGGGTCTTGACGCTCCAGCCGGGTATCAGGCCTGTGCCTCTGAGGTAGGAGAGCCGAGTTGAGGACATTGGTCCACCAGAGACCTCCTGGCTCCATGTAATATCAAATGGTGAAAGCTCTGCCAGAGATCTCCGTCTCAATGCTAAGACCCAGCTCCACTCAACAACCAGCAAGCTACAGTGCTGGACACCCTATGCCAAACAACTAGCAAGACAGGAACACAATTAGCAGAGAGGCTGCCTAAAATCATAATAAGGTCACACACATCCCAAAACACACCACCGAACACGGTCCTGCCCACCAGAAAGACAAGATCCAGCCTCATCCACCAGAACACAGGCACCAGTCCCCTCCACCAGGAAGCCTACACAACCCACTGAACCAGCCTTAGCCACTGGGGGCAGACATCAAAAACAATGGGAACTATGAACCTGCAGCCTGTGAAAAGGAGACCCCAAACACAGTAAGTCAGGCAAAATGAGAAGAAAGAGAAACACACAGCAGATGAAGGAGCAAGGTAAAAATCCACCAGACCAAACAAATGAAGAGGAAATAGGCAGTCTACCTGAAAAAGAATTCAGAATAATGATAGTAAAGATGATCCAAAATCTTGGAAATAGAATGGAGAAAATGCAAGAAACGTTTAACAAGGACCTAGAAGAACTAAATAGCAAACAAACAATGATGAACAACACAATATATGAAATTAAAAATTCCCTAGAAGGAATCAATAGCAGAATAACTGAGGCAGAATAACGGAGAAGTGACCTGGAAGATAAAATAGTGGAAATAACTACCACAGAGCAGAATAAAGAAAAAAGAATGAAAAGAAATGAGGACAGTCTCAGAGACCTCTGGGACAACATGAAACACACCAACATTCAAATTATAGGGGTCCCAGAAGAAGAAGAGAAAAAGAAAGGGACTGAGAAAATATTTGAAGAGATTATAGTTGAAAACTTCCCTAATATGGGAAAGGAAATAGTCAGTCAAGCCCAGGAAGTGCAGAGTCCCATACAGGATAAATCCAAGGACAAACATGTCAGGGCACATATTAATCAAACTATCAAAAATTAAATACAAAGAAAAACTATTAAAAGCAGCAAGGGAAAAACAACAAATAACATACAATGGAATCCCCATAACGTTGACAGCTGATCTTTCAGCAGAAACTCTGCAAGCCAGAAGGGAGTGGCAGGACATATTAAAGTGATGAAAGGGAAAAACTTACAACCAAGATTACTCTACCCAGCAAGGATCTCATTCAGAATCAACAGAGAAATTAAAACCTTTACAGACAAGCAAAAGCTAAGAGAATTCAGCACCACCAAACCAGCTTTACAACAAATGCTAAATGAAATTCTCTAGGCAGGAAACACAAGGAAAAGACCTACAATAACAAACCCAAAACAATGAAGAAAATGGTAATAGGAACATACATATCGATAACTACCTTAAATGTAAATGGATTAAATGCTCCAACCAAAAGACATAGACTGGCTGAATGGATACAGAAACAAGACCCGTATATATGCTGTCTACAAAAGACCCACTTCAGACCTAGGGGCACATACAGACTGAAAGTGAGGGAATGGAAAAAAGATATTTCATGCAAATGGAAATCAAAAGAAAGCTGGAGTAGCAATTCTCATATCAGACAAAATAGACTCTAAAATAAAGACTATTACAAGAGACAGAGAAGGACACTACATAATGATCAAGGGATCAACCCAAGAAGAAGATATAACAATTGTAAATATTTATGCACCCAACATAGGAACACCTCAATACATAAGGCAAATACTAACGGCCCTAAAAGGGGAAATCGACAGTAACACAATCATAGGGGACTTTAACACCCCACTTTCACCAATGGACAGATCATCCAAAATGAAAATAAATAAGGAAACACAAGCTTTAAATGATACATTAAGCAGGATGGACTTAATTGATATTTATAGGACATTCCACCCAAAAACAACAGAATACACATTTTTCTCAAGTGCTCATGGAACATTCTCCAGGATAGATCATATCTTGGGTCACAAATCAAGCCTTGGTAAATTTAAGAAAATTGAAATCGTATCAAGTATCTTTTCCGACCACAATGCTATGAGACTAGATATCAATTACAGGAAAAGATCTGTAAAAAATACAAACACATGGAGGCTACACAATACACTGCTTAATAACAAAGTGATCACTGAAGAAATCAAAGGGGAAATCAAAAAATACCTAGAAACAAATGACGATGGAGATACGACAACCCAAAACCTATGGGATGCAGCAAAAGCAGTTCTAAGAGGGAAGTTTATAGCAATACAAGCCTACCTCAGGAAACAGGAAACATCTCGAATAAACAACCTAACCTTGCACCTAAAGCAATTAGAGAAAGAAGAACAAAAAAACCCCAAAGTTAGCAGAAGGAAAGAAATCATAAAGATCAGATCAGAAATAAATGAAAAAGAAATGAAGGAAACAATAGCAAAGATCAATAAAACTAAAAGCTGGTTCTTTGAGAAGATAAACAAAATTGATAAACCATTAGCCAGACTTATCAAGAAAAAAAGGGAGAAGACTCAAATCAATAGAATTAGAAATGAAAAAGGAGGAGTAACAACTGACACTGCAGAAATACAAACGACCATGGAAGATTACTACAAGCAACTATATGCCAATAAAACGGACAACCTGGAAGAAATGGACAAATTCTTGGAAATGCACAACCTGCCGAGACTGAACCAGGAAGAAATAGAAAATATGAACAGACCAGTCACAAGCACTGAAATTGAAACTGTGATTAAAAATCTTCAAGATACAAAAGCCCAGGACCAGATGGCTTCACAGGCAAATTCTATCAAACAATTAGAGAAGAGCTAACACCTATCCTTCTCAAACTCTTCCAAAATATTGCAGAGGGAGGAACACTCCCCAACTCATTCTACGAGGCCACCATCACCCTGATACCAAAACCATACAAAGATGTCACAAAGAAAGAAAACTACAGGCCAATATCACTGATGAACATAGATGCAAAAATCCTCAACAAAATACTAGCAAACAGAATCCAACAGCACATTAAAAGGATCATACACCATGATCAAGTGGGGTTTATTCCAGGAATGCAAGGATTCTTCAATATACGCAAATCAATCAACGTGATACATCATATTAACAAATTGAAGGAGAAAAACCATATGATCATCTCAATAGATGCAGAGAAAGCTTTCGACAAAATTCAACACCCATTTATGATAAAAGCCCTGCAGAAAGAAGGCATAGAGGGAACTTTCCTCAACATAATAAAGGCCATATATGACAAACCCACAGCCAGCATCGTCCTCAGTGGTGAAAAACTGAAACCATTTCCACTAAGATCAGGAACAAGACAAGGTTGCCCACTCTCACCACTATTATTCAACGTAGTTTTGGAAGTTTTAGCCACAGCAATCAGAGAAGAAAAAGAAATAAAAGGAATCCAAATCGGAAGAGAAGAAGTAAATCTCTCACTGTTTGCAGATGACATGATACTATACATAGAGAATCCTAAAGATGCTACCAGAAAACTACTAGAGCTAATCAATGAATTTGGTAAAGTAGCAGGATACAAAATTAATGCACAGAAATCCCTTGCATTCCTATACACTAATGATGAAAAATCTGAAAGTGAAATTAAGAAAACACTCCCATTTACCATTGCAACAAAAAGAATAAAATATCTAGGAATAAACCTACCTAAGGAGACAAAAGACATGTATGCAGAAAATTATAAGACACTGATGAAAGAACTTAAAGATGATACAAATAGATGGAGAGATATACCATGTTCTTGGATTGGAAGAATCAACATTGTGAAAATGACTACTACCCAAAGCAATCTACAGATTCAATGCAATCCCTATCAAACTACCACTGGCATTTTTCACAGAACTAGAACAAAAAATTTCACAATTTGTATGGAAACACAAAAGACCCCGAATAGCCAAAACAATCTTGAGAACGAAAAATGGAGCTGGAGGAATCAGGCTCCCTGACTTCAGACTATACTACAAAGCTACAGTAATCAAGACAGTATGGTACTGGCACAAAAACAGAAACAGAGATCAATGGAACAGGATAGAAAGTCCAGAGATAAACCCACGCACATATGGTCACCTTATCTTTGATAAAGGAGGTAACCATATACAGTGGAGAAAAGACAACCTCTTCAATAAGTGGTTCTGGGAAAACTGGACAGGTACATGTAAAAGTATGAAATTAGAACACTCCCTAACACCATACACAAAAATAAACTCAAAATGGATTAAAGACCTAAATGTAAGACCAGACACTATCAAACTCTTAGAGGAAAACATAGGCAGAACACTTTATGACATAAATCACAGCAAGATCCTTTTTGACCCAGCTCCTAGAGAAATGGAAATAAAAACAAAAATAAACAAATGGGACCTAATGAAACTTAAAAGCTTTTGCACAGCAAAGGAAACCATAAACAAGACCAAAAGACAACCCTCAGAATGGGAGAAAATATTTGCCAATGAAGCGACTGACAAAGGATTAATCTCCAAAATTTACAAGCAGCTCATGCAGCTCAATAACAAAAAAACAAACAACCCAATCCAAAAATGGGCAGAAGACCTAAATAGACATTTCTCCAAAGAAGATATACAGATTGCCAACAAACACATGAAAGAATGCTCAACATCATTAATCATTAGAGAAATGCAAATCAAAACTACAATGAGATATCATCTCACACTGGTCAGAATGGCCATCATCAAAAAATCTAGAAACAGTAAATGCTGGAGAGGGTGTGGAGAAAAGGGAACACTCTTGCACTGTTGGTGGGAATGTAAATTGATACAACCACTATGGAGAACAGTATGGAGGTTCCTTAAAAAACTAAAAATAGAAGTACCATATGACCCAGCAATCCCACTTCTGGACATATACCCTGAGAAAACAATAATTCAAAAAGAGTCATGTACCACAATGTTCATTGCAGCTCTGTTTACAATAGCCAGGGCATGGAAGCAACCAAAGTGTCTGTCGACAGATGAATGGATGAAGAAGGTGTGGCACATATATACAATGGAGTATTACTGAGCCATAAAAAGAAATGAAATTGAGTTATTTGTAGTGAAGTGGATGGACCTAGAGTCTGTCATACAGAGTGAAGTAAGTCAGAAAGAGAAAAACAAATACCGTATGCTAACACATATATATGGAATCTTAAAAAAAAAAAAGGGTTCTGAAGAACCTAGGGGGAGGACAGGAGTAAAGACATAGACATAGAGAATGGACTTGAGGACACGAGGAGGGGGAAGGGTAAGCTGGGACGAAGTGAGAGAGCGGCATGGACATATATACACTACCAAATGTAAAATAGATAGCTAATGGGAAGCATCTGCATAGTACAGGGAGATCAGCTCGGTGCTTTGTGACCACCTAGACGGGTGGGATAGGGAGGATGGGAGGGAGACGCAAGATGGAGGGGATATGGGGATATATGTATATGTATAGCTGATTCACTTTGTTATAAAGTGGAAGCTAACACACCATTTTAAAGCAGTTATACTCCAATAAAGATGTTAAAAAAAAAACGAAATTAAAATAGCAAAAATAAATAAAAAAATAAAAGAACTGCAGTACAAGGTAAGATAAAGAAGGAGTGTGCATATAATCAAAGCCTCTAAAGTCACGAAGTATACAAACACGTTAAATATTGAATTACTCACTTATGCCCAGGATAGTTTATATTTTTATCTCTCACCTGGATTACTTTCAGTAACTCTTCTGACTCCCAAGGACTCTCTCTGCTTCCAGCTCATGCTTTCTCTTCTGTATGAATTGCCCTTTTTCCTCATTCTTCATCTGGTTAACTTCTGCATATTCATTAAGTTGCAGTTCAGCCATCTTCTTCCTTCTCCTCACTCTTTCTGCATACCATTAGTCTCTTCCTGCTCCCCAATTTGCACATGAGCTCTTGTTCATCTAGTTAACTCTCTCCAATTTTGTCCCTTCTAGTCATTCCTCTCTGTAAGAATCTTGGCAAATTTTCACTTGAGAATGAAAATAATGTGGTTTGAACTTCTTTCTCTATGTTGAACCTTTCTCGGCCTTTCTTAGATGACAGTCTTTAATTTTTTTGTCTCAGGATTGGAATTTTATCTGACTATTCTCCAGGTATTGTCCTCTTCCATGTCTAGTCTTTTTTTTCTCTATTTTCAAACTCTTTAATTTTGAATTCTTTCTGCTCTTTGCTTAAACTTTTTATCTTTACTTGCTTTTTGCCTTAAACTCTTAAAACATTTCTTGAGCTCTTCACTGTTCCTGGAAGTGTCAGTGCAGAGGCTGGATGACTGACTGTCACAGATGCTATTTAAAAGAGGCCAATATGGGATAGAAGGTTAAACCAGATGATTGGAAAGCTTAAAATGAGAGGATATTCTATTTGAAAAGGACCTTAGATTTAGACAGGTGGTTTCCAAACATGATTTAGAATCAGAATCACATGGAGTTTTAAAAAAATGATACAGATTTTTGAGACCTACTCCTATACCTTCTGTAACTATATCTCTGAAAGCCTGGTTGTGTGTATAAAAAGATACGTGAGAGATTCTGTGAAGTCAGCTTGTTCCTGGTTATCAAATCAGCACTTGGAAATTGCTGACCTAGTCCGAACCCTTCACTTTACAAAGAAATCAAGATCTAGTTCATAACCTAGTTAACACCCAACCTACATCAAGAACTGGTTCTCCTGATTATTAATTAGCCTGTTATTTTTTTATGGTGAACAGTCATTCCTCTTTTATATCATTCATTTAGCTAACAAGCTAATTTATTTAGTACTGTTTGGATTAGGTGCTGTTTCCTTTGAAGGAGACAGTGTAATATAATGGTTGAGAGTGCAGTTATGGAACCAGAGTATCTGATTTCTCATTTGCCTCTTTCATTTCTTGTCTTTGTACTCTTCAGTGACTTCTTGGCAAGCTCTTTGCCACAGATTCCTCATTTGTAAAATGAGGATAATAATTACAGAAGTTCATATTTTATTTTCTAAGATACTTTTTATGATTTAAGAAGGTCCTTTGTATTATAATCCAGACAGTCCAAAGAGATAATGTGCCAGTTAGGATTAAGTTTAGCTAAATAGCATATTAGAAAACAGAGAAAGCAGGGCTTTATACAAGGCAGAGGGTTATTGCTCTTTCCCATTAAAGAAATCCGGAAGTAGGCAGCCTAGTATTGATGATGGTTTTTTATGAACATAAAAGAGGAAGGAAGAGAGGAAGTTTTTTCTTCCAGGAGGATTCCTCCCAGAAGTTGTACACAAAATGTGTACAAAGGAAAGGAAAGGAATCTGAACCTGGGTAAACCTTGTTTACCTTGTTTACTTGCTGGGTAAACCAAAGCAAAGGAATCTGAACCTGGGTAAACCTTGTTCTTTGTCAGTAAGGGGGATTTCACGTTGAGGGCTCCATCAGTCCAGTTGGTACAGGAATGTGCCTAAGAGCATTTTGTTAAACAGAAACTTGGTCAGCTCTTCATTCATAGTTCATTAAACATTTTTGCATGAGAGCAGCAACTTTTCAGTAGACCTGGTTTATCAGTTGTCTTTCCTAATTGAATTCTTTTTTAGCTTTTAAGGGTGGTAAAAAGATAAAAATGAAAGACTGTCTTTGATTAACTAATTGTGTGAAGACTGTAGTAGAGATTTAATAAATCATAGCTGCTTTATTATTATTGCTATAAATGTTTGATTAGATCATTTCCAAAGTCCCTTCCAGTTTAAAAATTGTCACTGGATTCTAGTCTTCAATTATTCTATTTTTTGCTTTTTTTTCATAATGTTTGCTTTGTTTTAAATATGAACCTCTGTTGTTGTTTTAAAATTCTAGTTCTTAGTTTTGAACCATATGGACTCTCTTTTTCTTCATCTGGCTTCTCTGGACGACAGTCTCCTGCTGGCGTTTCTCTTGGTTCAGATATATCTGGGAATAGTACAGATACCGGGCTAAAAGAGTAAGTTCCTTTCTTATTAAAATTGAGAACATGGGAGTGTTTAAATGTCTTTACATGTTGAAGGATTCCTGAAAGCTAAATTCTGCATGGGTTGTTGTTTCAGCTGTTTCTATTTATTGCTCTCAGGGTATTGACAGTGTATAGCCTGTCCTTGTACTTTAAGAGAGCTTGCTTACTTCCAAGACAGTATAGAATGTATACAAGCTTTACACATAGTAATGATGTGTGTGTTATTACTACATATCAGGCATACACACACACATATATTTTTAAAAAAGTGTATCAGAACTCATATACCCAGGTGAGGTGACTGTTCATATCATTCTGCATTCTCATAATATACTTCTTATAACCATCTCATTGGAAGATTGACGAATATATAGATGAACATAAAGATGATGACTTCACTTGAGAAAGCTGTGTGCTTTGCTCAGAATGCTTTCAGAGCTTCTTTCCAGCCACCTTGAAAATTGGTGATATATTTGTCTAAATGTCTTAACATAGAGTCAAATCTTCATCCTTTTTAGGTAAATTTTGATTTTGGAAATATGAATAAATTACTAGAAATATGATGAAGTTAATAAAATGAGATAATGTATGTAAAGTGCCTCATACAACCCAGTACGTAATAAATGATCGATAAATGGTAGCTACTAAAATTAATAATTGTCATTGCTATCATTATTGTTATTATCCAAAAGCTGAATTTACTACATAAAATTAGTAGTCAAGCTGGATAACTTTGGTCAGTATACCAGTGTGACATAAAGTAATGAAAATGGCTTTCTTGTTTGTGAAGGAGCTTCTTCTAAGAGTTCAAAAATGTTTTGAGTAATGACAACATTGTTAGAATAAATGATAAAATCTCAAAGGTGACAACTTTGAAAGATGACATTTGAACAGACTCAGTAACCTTATTTTATGTTCATTTTTGCATTTGTCAGTCTTCCAGTGATATGGTTATAAGAAGTATTTATCAGAAGAATGACACATAGATTATGAGGAATGTAGAATGATATGCTGATTGAAATGGCATAAGTTCAAAATCTCTCTCTTAGCCTTTTTTTCCTGCTCTGTTGACACCCTTTTCTTTCCCAGACATTTAATTTCAGTATTATAAGCATGGGGAGCAGATACGGTTTGTGAGCATGTGATGGTGGTGGTGATAGCAATTAAGTGCCTCAAACAGGGAATAGAGGGGCAAGGGAAGGAGAGACAGAAACCCTCCAAACCCAGGTAGGAAACGTAGTCCCTTTTGCCTGCACAACAGATGATGGCATCTGCTTTTTTAGTATTGAACTAGGATCTGGCGGACTTGACAGGGCCTTGTAAATCCTGTATGTGTACGTGTACTACCCTCAGAGAAATGACATTTGGCAAAGCTGCTCAGGAATTATACATATGCTGTATTATCATGAAATGCAACATGAGGGATGAATTTAAAATTTCTTTCCAAAGAGGACCACAGCTCACACATTATTTCAGATTAGGAACCTAAGTGGTAATTGGCAAGGTGAATCAGCTTTAGAGAGGAGATGATCATTCTTCTGCAGTCTCTGGCAAGCTGAGAATAAAGTGGGGCAAGCCCAATTTAGCATTTCTTACCTTAAGCCCTATTACGGAGCAGCACCCTACCGCAAATGGGAATTTCTAGAGCTCAAAGTACATTCCTAATCTTTTGAAGGTTGCTTGGCCATAATCTACATCTGTGTTTGAATGGTCTGATTAAAAACAACACAAAGGTATACCATATAAAACCGTGAATTATATTATTATTGTCAAAATCCAGGCAAAGATGACTTATGTTTAAAAATTTTTTTACAGTATGTTTCATATCATAAAGAGGCATATTTTGTGTATGAAATGGCTTTATGCTGCTCTCTTAATTATCTACCTCCTTTTTAGACTTTCTGTATGTAATGCATGACAGTGAAAATTTATGTTGATAATAGGCATATATGCAGGCTCCTTTTTCCTCCCCTTCTCATTTTTGCCTGTTATTGTGGGTTGAATTCCCTGGGAAGTGCATTCCAAGGTGGAATTTAGCATGCAGAATATTAAGGAGTGCCCTTGGCATCAACAACTGTGGAAGGAAGGGAAAAGAAGAGGGTTTGGGCAGAGGAAGAAGTTAAGAAGCAATGCAGTGCTAACAACAGTGTCTGCTGACCCCATAGGAAGCTCTGAAGCTAGAATGGCCCATCTGAGCTGTCCTGAGTTGGGCTAAAACGGGTGGCCAGGACTCTATACTTCTGTTCATCAATTATTGGATATGGGCTGCCCTGGAAAAGGGCATGATCTGCAGTTGAGGTGACTCTCTGCAACTGAGGCAAATCCCTAAGGGTGCTATGCTCCTAACAGCTGCGCCAACAAAGTCCTTCATTGAAGGGGGATCTGGATGGAACATCCCAGGGTCTACCACACCTACGTTTTTTTAGTTAAACTAATATTTGAATCATTCGGGGAGTTGCTCTTTTTTATTCCCCCCCCCCCCCAATAATTAAAGGATATGTTTTGGTAAACAGGGTTACAAAAAACACTGTAATCCTGCTGTGGGCATTCATGAATCCTTTTGAGTTGTTGCTGTTGAGCATCCTAGAAATGCTGGGGTCACATTAGGGGTTCCCCTGATGACTTTTTTGTCTGTTCACACAAGATCAACCAGTTTTCTTCTAAGAGGTTTGATAGATAACTAACAGTTTTGGTTGTTTTTTTAACTTTTTAGAAAACTCTTTTGGTACTTGAAAGAAAGGGACGAATGAAGATATTTGTAAAGGAACATTCAGCAATAAAATTCATTGAGTAGGAATGGACTAATTCACTATAGGGTGTTCTTTATTAACATTAGACTTTATTTTAGCCAGTTGGTGCTTAATAGCATTAGTTCTTCACTCAGTATGAAGTATAATGATCTGTTTTTGTTTCTGGCATACTACAGAAAATCAAACTGACTATGATTCCAACAAATTAAAATGGAATAATAGTCAGTACAGATATTTCTCAATCCTTCTTTTAGATTCATTTCACAATCTGCCTATCTTGTAGTACAAATTTTAAAAATTCAGTTTTGGATCATGAGAGGGATACTTAAATGAGCCAGTGCCAAGGACACATGGTTCTTATATGAAAACAATAGAGGCAGTCTTTGGCTGTTTCAGCCTGCACTTATGATTCACAGCTGTAGCTTTTGGGACAACAGGAGGTGAGTCCTAATTCTAATCACAACTTTATTCTTTTTCATCTCAGATATAAAAAAACTCCTAACCTTCATGCTTTTTCCAAAAATACTACTGTTTTCTTCTACAGATCAAACCTCATTCATTTTTATAAATGTACATTTATAATAGTTGAAAGTGTAGCTTGTGCTCACATTAAGAAAACCTTGTGGATTAAAGGTAAATTTACACATAGGAGTAGATTTGAATGATTTTTTTTTTTTTTTTTGCTCTAAACAGGATTTTATGTAGTGAATTTATGTAGTGTTAATTCCTTCACTGAATGATTATAGGTATGAAACTTACATCATTTCTGATCTTTAACCCATCAGAATTAAAGATATTTTTGAAAAGTCAATAGGTGAAAGGAACTGATTTACAGTAGTTCTATTTTTGGACATCTTATTCAAGGAATTAAATGAAAATTAAATAATATGAAATTTTTAACTAAGTCTAGAGTTCTGTTGCCTTAAATCTTTTGGCTGAAGAGTTAGGGGAGGTTGGCTATAACTAAAATAAAATCTAAAGATCTAGGTTTTATTTCTGGCACATAGAATATAATATGAAAGCTATTTCTAAAAGGTCATGACAATGATGTGTTTTTAAAAACGCCTCAAGAAGGTAACTATTTAGCAATTATTTAAATTGACTTGATTTCATTATCAATCTCCTTAGGACAAATAGCTTGAAGCTGGAAGGCATAAAGAAATTGTGGGGGAAAGAGGGCTATCTTCCCAAGAAGGAAAGCAAAACTGGTGATGAAACAGAAGCTCTGCCAGTTCCTCAAGAGAATATAATAATGGAGAATGTAGATCAAATTATAACAAAAAAGGATCAATCTCAAGTCCTTACCCAATCTAAAGAGGAGAAAGAAAAGCAGCTGCTGGCATCATCATTATTTGTTGGACTAGGATCAGAAAGTACAATCAATTTGGTAAGTAGTCAGTTATATTCCTTTGAGAATCTGTGTTCCCTGTTTTGAACAAAAAAACTGGCTCTACAAAAGCTCATGGCTGTTATCTATACACATGGTAGGAATGGCTTCCCCAGCTCCAGAGCCACCAGTGACATACCTTTTATATTCCTGAAAGAGAAAATCTAATTGGCTTAGCTTCAGTCAGGTATTCTCTTTAGTCCAGTCAGTTGGGGCAAGAGTCCGGGTCCAAATTAAGTTACAAATATGACCATGTGTATTCTCACCCCCACTGTTGGAGAGGACAGGTCTCAGTGGAAAGGGGACTTGATGGAAATATTACCAATAGTAATAGTTCAACAATATTGATATGTCTGTGGAAAAAGTACTTCTTAAAATGGTATTTTTAATAGTGAAAAAGAGGAATCAATTTTGATGTCCTAACAGGAGAATTGGTACATAAATTATACTAGCTCTGAATATTACTTCGTCATTAAAAATGATACATACTGCATTGTAAAATTAATACTTATATATTAAGCAAAAAAAGCAGAATATGCAGTTTTACTTATACCTTGCTTAAAACTGTTAAGATAAAAGTATATTGAGGTTGAAAGGAATTATACAAAAATGAAAATTATATTCAGACATTATGATTATTATTTTCAAAACTTTTTATGCCGATATATTATTCTCTTAGTAAAAAAATGAAAAACTGGAGTGAAGGACAAGTGCTATTTTTGGGTGTCTGAGAATTCCACATGTAATTTTCTGTTTGGTGGGCAGATGATCCCACCTAGTGCAAAACTGTGATTAGAGCTGTATTTTCTTCAGTTTTACATCATCACAGTTCTTTCATCCTCCATTTCCCTTGGTGGAATTTCCCTTCATCTCTGTCAACACTAGGCCAGTCTCTAGGCTACACTCTTTGCCTGTATCTCTTTCTTTTTTAGATCCCATTTTTTTCAGACTTGATATTCCTTTCTAAGAAAAAGCAAATTCAGCCTAAAAGTATTAATAAGTGTCTTAATGCTGTTTCAGTCAGCATTTGTAGTTCAGCAGAAGAGTGACTGATTTTGGGTCTTTGAGCTGTTCCAGCAGGCCGTGCTGAGGGTACCAGAGAATGATCTGGCACTGATAGGGCAAGTTCTCAGTGGTCAGAGTGCATCAAGTTCAGAGTGCATTCAGGCTTATGGAGCCCTGATTTGTGAACCTCATTGCTGGTGTTGAAGGATTCCTGCCTTCTCAACGAAGTGCATAGCTTTCAGTTAGAGTCTTTCTCTGGAGAACATTCAGGGTGATAAATTAATTACCAGACTTTTTTGTGGTGGGCTTGAAATCAGAAATGTAATTAGGATGTTTTTCTATTTAAGTTAGGTTAAATCCTTTTTGGGTTTCCCCTTAAATTTTTCTTTTCCCCTCAGCTATCACTAGAATAGTTGAAAAAAAAAAAAAGAGGTTATTTCCCTGTTTTATAGGGCTGTGAATTCTATGAGGAGCTATAACTCAGATGGCACCTTGCAGAAAGGAGGGGAAGCAAATAATTACATAAAATTAGCATGTATTCTCTTACCCCTCATCCCCAACTTTTCCTCTCTCACTCGGGCAAAGCAGACAGGATTGGCACTGGATATGCTTCATCTGTATCATAAGTCCTTCTGCATGGCTGCTTTTCTCTAGCAATCCTATTCTCTTCTGATTTTTCTAGTGTTTAAGGTTCTCAGTTACATAGATCTAGGCTGTATTGAGTATTTCATTTTAACTAGCTTTTAGGTCTGTGGTCCGTTTTGAGTTAATTTTTTTACATAGTTCACTGTAGGGGTTAAGGTTTTTTTTTTTCTTCCCATCTTTGCCTTTTATTTCACCTTCATTTAAAAAAGTATTTTCTCTGGGTTGTGAACCTGAGGTTGACTGTTTCTTTTCTTTAAGAAATTTAACAAAGATGTCTCTCTGGTGTGTTCTGGCTTGTGTAGCTTCTAACTAACAGCAGATTAGACAGCGCAGAAGAAAAGATCGGGGACTTCCCTGGTGGTCCAGTGGTTAAGACTCCACACTCCCAATGCAGGGGGCCCGTGTTTGATCCCTGGTCAGAGAACTAGATCCTACATCCTGCAACTAAAGATCCCGCGTGCTGCAACTAAAGATCCTGCATGCTGCAACTAAAAGATCCCACATGCCGCAACGAAGATCCTGTGTGCCACAGCTAAGACGCAGCACATCCAAATAAATAAATAAATAAATATTTTAAAAAGTAAAGATCGTACACTTGAAGACAAAGTAATAGAAACTATCCAAAATGAAACACAGAGAGAAAGAAAAGACAAAACAAAAAACAAAAAACCCAGAGCATCAGTGACCTGAGGAACAATATTGAGCAGTCTAATGTACATCTAATTCGAGTCCCATGGCTACTGGAAATGGAAGTCCTCCTCTCCCCAAAACCCCCAACTTTTAAAATTAATTAATTAATTAATTAATTAATTAATTAATTTTGGCTGCACTGGGTCTTCTCTAGTTGTGGCGTGTGGGCTCTCTAGTTGCAGCATACAGGCTCTAGAGCACGTGGGCTCAGTAGTTGTGGCACATGGGCTTAGTTGCAGTATGTGGGATCTTAGTTCCCCAACCAGGGATCAAACCTGGAGCGTGGAGTCTTAACCACTGGACCTCCAGGGAAGTCCCCCAACTTGTTTTCATTTTTGTGTTAAAATAATGTTAGTTCTTGTTTGATGGCTTCTGAATTGAAAGGTAGAGACAAACTTAGCTGCTGAGACTTGGAAGAGAGCTAGAATTCTGGTTGACTAGAATTGTGTGAAGGGTGGCCACTCAGTGTTAAAGCCCCCAGGAGGATGAACTTAAAGTAGACCCAGTCTGCTGCACTGATTCTACATAGAACTTTGTGAGGCAAGGGGGCACTTGAGCCATCACTCTTCTTAGATGGATTTGCAGACATTTCCTTGGGAGGCTTAGCTCAAGAATGGCAAGTTTGCTGTTCCCATCTCCTGAGTCTGTACCAGACATCACTAGTTATTTTTAGAATTCTTTCCTGCTGTGTGTTCCAGTCAGCCACACTAGCTGATTCTTGAGGTGAAGTCAGTTTTTCTTCCCTGTTTGTCAACTCACAGGTCATGAAAACAGGATTATTATAGATTACTGAACCAAAGTTTGACCCATCCCTGTATTTGAGGGTATCTTAGCTTCTACAGGACAACTCTGGAAACTCAAAAAATGGCTAACTTTCTCACTATTTTTAATTTGTGCAGTTCTGTACTCTAGTTTTCTTAAGTCTAACAAGTTTTTAGAATTGTTCATGATTGACTTTTTGACCTTGTTTCTTTTTCTGATTTTATGTGTTTTTAGTGAGAAATAGATTTAGCTTACTAGTTCAAAGTTATGTAGCTGTCAGAATTTTAGGACTTAACATTTTATTCATCTCTGAATTTTTGTTAATCTATGCTTTATAGGTAGAACCTTAGCAAGTTAGTACATTGCTCATTTGAAATTATAAAAAAAAAGTTTAAAACTCATGACTTCGTAGAATGGTTTCTTTTTCTATTATTATGTTTTATCTTTGCAGCTAGGAAAAGCAGATACCCTTTCTCACAAGTTCAGAAGAAAATCAAAAGTCAAGGAAACCAAAAGTGGGCAAACAACCACTGCTCAAAATATGACCCGTTCTTCCTTTAGTTCTTCATCAAATATGACTTATGAAGAAGACTATTATTTGGATAATTTGCAGGATAGAGGAGACAAAGAAGTAAAGAAATTTTCTCTTAATTCAGAACTTTTGGATTCTGAGTCACTCACAGAACTGCCCTTGGTTGAGAAAATCTCAAATTGCAGGCTGTCTACACCCTCTTTGTTTGCTGATAACAACATGGAAGTTTTTCACCCTCCTCAGTCCACTGCAGCCTCACTTGCCAATGAAATCTCTTTAGCTTCTTCTTTGTTGGAAGAAACTACTGAACACATGCATTCAGATCTTATAGAGGTCTGTAATAATGAAACCATATCAGTGTCTTCTTACAAAATTTGGAAAGATGAGTGTTTGTTGATGGTCTGGTCAGTTTTTAATAAGAGTGCTTCAGAACTGAAAAGTGCTAACTTAGAAATTGCTCCTGCAGAAAATTTCAAGGTAAGACAATGAATTACTTAATGTTTCTTAGTGTAAGAAACATTACTTAGTGTTTTTGCTGTTGACTCATTTGATGGCTTGTAAATTTCTCCCACATCCTTCTTTCGTCTTTAGCAAAAACAGTGAAAGACAGATTGTTTTATTATTTTAAGTAGGAAAAATTTATTCAAAACAGACAAGGAAACATAATAAATACGTATTGGGGAAGACTGAGAAAACTGACCCAATTTCTTCTATGAGCTAGAATGCATTGAATGGGATACCACCTGGGCCTGACCTGGGCAGAAGTTCCTGACTGTAGATGTGCATTAGAATCACCTGTGGAACTTAAAAACACAAAACAAAACCCAATTCAGTTGTCTGAGCTTTACCACCAGAGCTTGAGTAAGGGTGGAGAATGAGAGGGAAAGATATTTTTTTTTTTTTTTTGCACTCTCCTAGCTTTAAAAATCTGGTGCTAGGGGCTTCCGTGGTGGTCAAGTGGTAAAGAATCCACCTTCCAATGTAGGGACACAGGTTCGATCCCTGGTCAGGGAACTAAGATCCCACATGCCCCCGGGCAACTAAGCCTGCGCACCACAACTACTGAGCTCACGTGCCTCAACAAGAGCCCGCGTGCAGCAAACTATAGAGCACGCACGCCCTGGAGCCTGTGCGCCACAACTAGAGAGAAGCCCGTGCACCACAGCGAAGAGCCTGCGTGCCACAACAAAAGATCCCACATGCCTCAACGATCCCACATACCTCAGTGAAGCTCCTGCATGCCGCAGCTAAGACCTGATGCAGCCAAAAAAAATAAATTAATTAAAAAAAAAAACTGGTACTAGCTAGTATTGAGAGCCACATGACTAGAGTTTAATCTGTTTTTTGTTGTTGTTAAACCATACAGACATTTTCATTGTAATGCTGTTTGTTACATAATTCTGACCTATGCATTATTATTTCTTAATTATCTGTGCTAGTGAATTTTTCTCAAGTGAAGTTGTCAGTTATCTTCATGGTGTGGCTTGTTATTAACATCTTACAATTGTATGCTTTTGTACCACTTCAATTAGATAGAAAATTGTTATTCATATGATAGCCTGTATTGATCCCTTCTTCAATACTTACATTACTTTTATTTACAGATCACTGAGCAACCTGGATGCTGCTTGCCTGTAATAGAAGCAGAAAGCACCAAAAACTTTCAATACAGTGTGCAGATGGAAAAACCTTTTACAGAAGGGAATCTTTCTGGTTTTATAAATTATCAAGTGATGGATACTCATCCTGTTCAGCTCGAATTTTCAGTAAACTTATCACTATTAGATTTCATTAGGTAAATATTTTTTAGAATATTAATTCAAGTTATTCATTCATTCAGCAAATATTTATTAGGCCTCTTCTCTGGACAGAGCACTGTACTAGGTGCTAGGGAGTGTAACAACTCAAAACTACACATACCCCTACGTTTAGGGAGTGTTCAGTCTAGGGAGGAGACATCGAACAATCACATAAATGCATGTATAATTGTGAATTGTGCTATGAACAGGAGGTAAATGGTATGATGGGCCATTATAATGTGGGACCTGATATAGGTTCGAGTTGGCTAGTGATCTTGGAGAACTTCTGAGAGAAAGTAATATTAAAGTAATGTTTAAACTGAAATAATTTCAAAGATTCTGCCTGACTTTTTAAAAAGCTTTTAAAGTTTCTTTCATTTGTGTTTCATTTATTTGATTAATTCTTTCATAAAGTCTGTTCATTAAGTTTTAGAGATCTGCAAGAAAATGGCTCAACAAAGTTACTAAACTTTTATTAGACATACAGTATTTAGTATTATACTAGCATTGTGCAGTTACCCAAATAATTGAAAACAACCTGTTAACCCTTCAGCTCTTGTTTAGTATTATGAATATATTATACTGTATTCAAACATTTTTAAAAATGAAGGCTGCCTGAACCAATAATGCAGAATACCAATGAATATCTGTAAAAAAATTTTTTTAACCTTCACACATCTACCTGTGTTAGACTACTATAATTTTTGCCCATTCTTTAAAGTCTTTTAGTAAGAACATGTTTATCAATCTGTCAGAGTATTTATTTATACCTGTGGTGCTGAAAAGATAGAATCTAGCCTTCAAAAAACTTACATTCTGTGACTATGAAGGTATGTCCCATGGTGAACATTAGTAACCTGAAGAAGCACAACATATATGACACAGACGGTTCTTCTGTGCTTATTAATAAAATCCTCTGTATCTTAAAAAAATATTTTTCCTAATTATAAATTCAATACATAGTTATAAAGATTTAAATGCTACAGAAAAATATAAGTAGAATATAAAAATTTCCTATAATTCCTCGCAGAGATACCCCATTGTTAACTATTTGATCTTCAGTCACCTGAACCATTTAAAAAATACATTTATTAAAATCCTTTCTCTTCGTCCAGTTTGCTTAAGGTGCTAGGTCTTTGTATTCTTACTCTTGTACATGACTTTGATAGAGTATCTCATCCCCAAATCTAAAGTATACATGAAAGAAAAGTTTTATATTTGAATGATTCATGAAATTACTTGGTGAGATTTTACTGTAATGACTAATACTCAGAAAAAGAGAGAACTGGGTGATTTATTGAAAAGACATTTGTTCTTTAATAACATTTGCTTTCAGCATTTTCTTCAGGTTGGAAGATAATGGTAAGTATTCTAATCATATTTGGTTTAAAAAACATAGATTTTGTGGGATTTAGATTTACAATGATTTTTTTTATTCCCATGAGTCATTTGAAATGTATTTGTCTGTTTAGAATCATTTCATTCTTAATGGACATAAATCTAATTTAAAAAATTATTTTCAGGCCATTAAAAATCTCGACTGAAGACTTTGGTAAACTCTGGTTATCCTTCGCAAATGATGTGAAACAAAATGTAAAGATGTCAGAATCACAAGCTGCTCTGCCTTCTACCTTAAAGGCCCTGCAACAGGAACTAAGACTTCATGTTGTTGACATTATAGGTTTGTAGTGTTCTAAAAAGGCAATCTTGTGTTTATAGGGGCTTTCTTACAATCAGAAAACAAATCAACTCTTATAAGTGTCAGATTTCTCAGAGCTGTATTTCATGTTATGAGTATCTTTCAGATAAGTGTGTTGTTCAGACTTTATTAAAGAATTTTTTTGTGTGGTAAAATATATATAACAAAATTTACCATTTTAACCATTTTTAAATGTACAGATTAGTGGCATTAAATACATTCATGTTGTGCAGCCATTGCCACCATCATCTCCAGAACTTTTTCCTCTTTCCTAACTAAAACTGTACCCATTAAACACTAACTCCCCATTGCCCCTCCCTCTCCAGCCCTTCACAACCACCATTCTATTTTCTGTCTCTATGAATTTGACTACTCTAGTTACCTCATCTAAGTAGAATCATACAATATTTGTCCTTTTGTGACTGACTGATTTCACTTATCATAATGTCTTCAAGGTTCATCCATGTTATGTGTCAAAATTTCCTTCCTTTTTAAGCCTGAATATTCCATTTTACGAATATACCACATTTGTTAATCTTTTGTTGGACACTGGGGTTGCTTCCACCTTTTGGCTATTGTGAATAACGCTGCTTTGAACATGGGTGTACAAATAAATCTGTGTTTGAGTCCCTGCTTTCAGTTCTTTCGGTTATATACCCAGAAGTAGAATTGCTGAGTCATATGGTAATTCTATATTTAATTTTTGGAGAAACTGTCATGTTGTTTTCCACAGCAACTGCACCATTTACATTCAGCAATGCACGGGGGTTGCAGTTACTTCACATCCTCACCAACACTTATTTATTTATTTATTTATTTATTTATTTTGATAATCACCATCTTAATGGGTATGAACTAGTATCTCACTTTAGTTTTGATTTGCATTTCCTTAATGATCAGTGTTGTTGAATATCTTTTCATGTGCTTATTGGCCATTTGTATATCTTCTTTGTAGAAATGTCTGTTAAGTCTTTGTATTAAAGAATTTCTCACTTTGTTTTGCTGTAGGCAATGAAGGGCTGTTGGCCTGTCAGCTGCTCCCATCCATCCCCTGCTTGCTGCATTTCCGAGTTCATGGTGACATGTTAGCCCTGTGGTTCAGATCCTCCTGCTCTACTCTTCCTGATTATTTACTATATCAGTGTCAAAAGGTGATGGAAGGATCCTAGCAGAAGCTCTGCTTATATTTTACTCCATCAAAATAAATGGTTTACATAGATAAACTTATTTACCAAAGTAAAAAGGACTCATGGTACTTCTAATGAAAATGGGGATTATTATGAGTTGTGGTTTTATGTGTTTTCTTTATGATTCCTGATCAAGAAAGATCCCCAAGAAACTGTACCCCTAACCTTTTACTCAGGATTGTACAGTATGTTTGGGTCCTAAAACAGTGACCTAAGCTAATGTTATAAACTGCTAATGATTTATATATCACTTAGTGTAGAGGGACTGAAAATATTTATTTTGTTATAAATAATTTTATAGCAGATTTACTCTAGTGCTAGCTGATTTATAGTAAAGCCAAGTCTCAGTTCTCTGCATTAATGGAGGGGAGACATGGACTTAATAATCCCAAATTGAATTCAAATTTGGCTTTGGAATGCAATGTATGTTTTTTGGTAGGCAAGTCATTACTTTCAATGATGTTTTGCTTAGATCAGTATTGAACTAAGTTGGCACAGCACACACTAATAGTTCAGGAGATCCATGAGCATGTTGGATATTGGGGGGATCCAATCTGTGGTACAGTTTTTATTATAGGTAACTTGTTACACATAATTGCAGACAGTTAGGCTATAAAATTTGTTTCCACTTGCGTTTATTTTTAAAATTCAAAGTGAATCACTGTATTCTTGTTTTACAAACTCAGAGCCATTTACAAAATATTGTATAGAAACAAAACCTGTAAGAGCACACAGTACTAAAGCAAACAGATATAAAAGGACTTCTTAGTTATGGCAAATATCTTAGTTTCCACTTGGGTTTTTTTTTTTGGCAAATTAAAATTTGTGATTAGAGTATAAATGGCAAAACCATCTTTCCTGGGCTTTGAGTCCACTAGTACTCAATGGATACAACCAGAAGAGTGACTGTCTAAGTATACCATACAGGTTCTTCAGTAAAATATATGATTTTTATGTTATAGTTGTGCCTATATATATGGCCTTTGTCAGAAAAGAGGTTAAGCCTAATATGAATGATTATACATTAATGTTAAAAACTGAAATAGTATTTTATAAAACCTTATGGTGCTGTGGAAAATATTTATTATTTCACTTTTTCTGATACTTCACCATGGAAACTATTCAGGTAATATAGTTTTAAGTCATTGCAGTTAATACTCTGGTTAATTGGTACTGTTGATCACCCAGGTGTGGAATTGTGGTTTTAGGTTGTCTCATTATTGATCATAGCTGATAAAGATGCTGAGGAGATTCCCCAAAGCTGATAGAGTTCATTAGTCATTTGTGTTTAGCATATCTCTCCCTAAAAACAAAGGCAGCATTGAAAAAAATTAATTTATAAGTTATTCATTTAAAAAAAAAAACTTGTTAATTTCATGCTTTTAAAAAACATACAGTAAAACCTTGCTGCAAGAGCAATGAGAAGTGGCTAGAATTTCCTGAGTAGGTTTCTTCTTTTGAATAGAAGATCAGATTCATCCTTAAGCTCCCAGAAGTGTCATGATGAAGGGAATGTGAATGATGGGGGAGTGGTGGACACTGGTGGCTAGACTCATCAGCTTTCTCTTTATTCCTGCCTCTGTCAGCAACACCCTCCCACCCTACCTGGTTCTGCTGATACTCTGACAAAGAGATAGGAAGTGCCCTCTCACTTTGCAAAGGAATGTAGAGTGTGGCAAAAGAGGTGTTTCTGTTTTTTGTGTCCCTGCTTCCATGTGTTTGCATGGTCACCAAGGCTGGGTGTGGAGCAGTGGATGTAAGGTGCCCAGCAAGCAGATGGACAGCTAGCTGGGAGAGATTACAATGAGCTACTGTGCTGCTTTTTTACAGGGTGTTCATGGGTGACAGCAGCAGTTGTCATGAGAGACATGCTTGGCCTACAGCTCTGTCTGTTGGTGGGAAATGTGTAATAGTAGGTTAGGGCTGGGAGCATGATTTGGGGTCTGCCAAGGGGAACATGGTGTCACTTTTGTTCTTTCTAGACCCACTACATAAAAAGTAGGGTAACAGAGTTTCTACTGAAATGTTTAGTAGAATGTTTACATTTTTATATCTTTATGGTTTTTAAAAACAGTAATAGGAAAGAGTAGATTTTAAAGAACTTTAGAGCAGTATATATTCTACCTAAACTAATTAATGTTTTAAGTTCTAGATCAGGCATCACCAACCTTTTTTGCATTGTAGGAGATGTGACTATGAAGTAGGAAGAACAATTTTTGTGGGCAGATCGTCTCTTTACCTTCTAGTCATAATTTAGTCAAGTAAAGGGGCAGCATCTGGAGTGAGAGCTCTTGTGGGGGAGACTCAGCTGTGTGAGTTCTGTGCTGGGCATCTTTGCTGAGAATGCATGTGGCAGCAAGTGTGAATCTGGGGAGAATGAAGGGAAGACAGGAAAGCCTTAAGAGCAGGTGGAGCAAGAAGGATCAGGCTCCCACCAGAATAGTCCCTGTGGAGTCAGGCAGATTAGTCTCAGGGGAATGTGGGCCCCTGAGTAAGGGTCCTTCTGAAAAAACTGCGGATGGAGGCTGAGCAGTTACCAAGTGCTAATGTGCCAAGCATGCCGAGCACCACAGATGCTCTGCAGAGGAGCATTATTCAAGACAATATTCTGTCGTCTACCAGAACAATTGTGGTGAAAATGCAGTATTTTATTTGTTCCTTTATTTTAGTTCATGTCATGAATATTTTAAAATATCGAGCTTTTTTTTTTTTTTTAATGGATAAATGTGGTCTTTGTCTCATGATTTTGAGTCACTAAAAGTGCACTGAACCTATTCACATGTCTTTTAAGGTGTTTGTTTTCAAAATTTAGGAGGGAAAAATGCAAGTGAATAACAACTTACCAGGCATTAATTACCTTATTTTGGAGTTGAATTCTGTAATTTGAAAAAAATCAGTTAAACATGTAATAAATACAAAGTGATCTATATTGTTCTTTGGTCTATATATTCTTTATCATCTAAATAGCTGAATAAAAGTAATACTATTCAGTAATTAGATAGGCATTAGCTAAAAAGAGCAGAAGCAATTGGAATGGGATGAAAAGAGTAATATACTCATTACAGCCCCAAAGAATGTCATCTAATTGGTTACATGTATAGATAACTGCTCTTTCTGTATGATGTTCAGAGAAAACTTTATGGGCTTCCGACAGGTTAGAGCATGGATCGATCCTCAGGTGCCTGTCCCTATCCCCTGCTTTCATCCTGGCCTGACCAGAGCATTCAAAGCAGAGTGTTTTGTTTCTGTATTCCTCTCCTCAAGATGCAAGAAACACGGTAAGTCAGGTGGTGACTTAGTGTCCAAAGACTCTGAGTCTCCTGGCCATCTCTGTATTGTGTATCCTAAAACACAAAGCTAGATCAGAAATGGTGTTTAAATCTCACTGATGCCTCTTGTTGCCTATACTGTGTAGCAGAAAAAATGTTCTGAGACTTGAAACGCCATCTTTGGGCCACAGAAGGTAAAGGAGGTTTAAATGCCTCACACCCACTGCAGTAACTAAAAAGAAGGGTGGCCTGCAGCCAAATGGACTGGGGTTAATGATTATATGAAAGTTACTTGTTATGTGTGTGCATAATGAGAGACTGTGAGCTTTTTATGGTTAGGAACCGGGTGTGTATTTTTATGTCCCTTTTGCCTGGTACCTGACAGTCACTCAGTTTATTGAATGAATGACTAAAGAGACCTGTTCCCTCAAAATACGTAATCTGAGACCAGGTAATATCCAGGGATTGATTTTAGTGATCCTGTGGCTCTCCCAGAAATAAAGAAAAGTGATCTGATCTGGTTTATAGATATAAGTCAGCAGAAAAGGGTTCTAGTGAAAATAGCTCGTGCCAGTTTGTACCAGGTAGGAGAGAGGAAATATGACCACTTGATGAGAACCTTACCAGCTTAAGGCTAAGTCCCATGAGAATTTGCCATGTCATTTAAGAGCTCTCTGCAAAATGCAGTGTGATTACAGATAGAAATTATGACTTGGAGAATGGGGACTTTGATGTCCACGAAGTTTTACTGGTCTAGAAGAACTTGTTCTAGGACAGAAAGCAGTAGACATTTGGTCAGTGAAGTTAAAGATAGGGAGCTAATGAATATGATAAGGCAGATTTACCAGCTAAATTAGTATCACTTATTTCTTTAGCAAAGTAAGAACTGATAATGGGAGAGACAACTATATTGACATTAATAAGGTCAATAGCGTCAGGAAAGTTGGGAAAGAACTGGCCCTCTGGGATAAAGCACAGGAAAAGGAGTTATTTAAAAGGAAATGTGTTTCATTTGCATCACATGGGAAACTTTATGGATCCAGGATAGGAGGATACCCACAAAAATGAGTCCCAGAAAACTGTGAAAACTTAAAGATTGTGGCCTGGATGCAGAGAAGATGGGCCTACGAGTGGGGAGAGTCAAACATGTTTACCTATAATGCTGAAAAAATAGTGGGTCCTCGTAAGTGGTTGCAGCTAGTTTATGGGCTTTTTTCCAAGAGAGGGAATCAATTTCCTTTAGTTATTTTAAACTATTTTCCTAAGTGGATGCGTACTTTTCCTTTCTTAAAACATTAAATTGCCAATGTGACTAAATGGCTGACTTCAGGAAGTTTTTTCCCTGATGGGGTCTGACAGGACTTATGCCAAATGGTTAGAGACTAGAGCCTAGAGATTATTTGTGCTTCAGTGAGAGAAAAGTAATTAGAAATTTGTTTGCACATCTTCTCCACCCTTTATATTATATGACAAATAGGAACAGAGGCAAGGCTTATATATTCTTAGGGAGAGGCATTTGGTCTGATTCGCTACCACATAATTTAATGAAGGTAAGGGCAATATCCGTGACTAGAACAAACTGGTCCTCATTGATGATGGATATCAAGATGTAAGAATTTAGTTTTTTCATCTTAGTTGATGGTTGATGGGGTTAAATAGAAGAGTTTTTGTGAGCTATGGGAAAGGTGAAATGATTTGAACCCAAATATTGGACTAGTCTTCACCTACAGAAGTGATAGGAGTGTCTTTTTGTTACTCATAAGGAGCCTTTTTGAGCACACCTGAGTTAATGCTAATGAGGTGACTTTGGAGTGGGGCCCACACACAGCCTCAGAAAGGGGCTGGTCATCAGAGAGACCAAGTGATTAGACAGTTAAAACTTTCAGCCCTACCCACTGACCTCAAGGAAGGGGAAGGTTTGGGGGCTGGAGATTAAGCTCTAAAAAAATTATTGAACAAAGGGATTTGATGAACTTCTGTGTTGGTGAATGCATCACATCCTGGGAGGGGACACACCCCAGTTCCAATGAGGACAGAAATTCCTGTGCTTGGGACCCTTCTGTTTCTCAGTCTATGTACCTCTTCATCTGGCTGTTCATCTGTATCCTTTATATTAATATCCTTTATAATAAACTGATAAACGTAAGTAAGTGTCTCTCTGAATTCTGTGAGCCACTCTAGCAAATTAATTGAACTGCAGAAGTGGGTTGTGGGACCTTCCAGTTTATAGTCATTGGGTCATTAGCATAGGTGACAACCTGGACTTGTGATTGGTGTCTGAAGTGGGGCAGTCCTGTGAAACAGCCTTTAATTTCTAAGATCTGATGCCATCTCCAGGTAGATAGTGTCAGAATTGAGTTAATTTGTAGGACAGCCAGTGTGTGTCCACTTAGAATTGGAATTGCTTGGTGGTGTGGGGAAAAAAATACATCAATTGACCAAAAAAAAAAAAAAGTACTTATTTAGGTTGTGCAGTGTGATTTTTTCAGGTTGTCCAACATGATGATTTAATATATATTGTGAAATGATTACCACAATCAAGTTAATTAACACATCCATCACTTCCCATAGTTACTTTTGTGTGTGTGTGGTGAGAACACTTAAGGTCTTAGCAAATTTCAAATATACAATATGAATACTACTAAGTATAATCACTATGCTATCCACTAGACTGGGGACCTTTTTAAAATCCCATACCCTAGACCATAATCAGATTCTCTGAGGGGTCAGACATAGGCTCCAGTTATTTTTAAACTCCACAGGTAATTACAACATGCAGCCAAGTTTGAGAACCCCAGTTTTAGATGCTGTCTCACCCCATGCTTCCTCAGTGGGATTTTTTTTTTTTGGTTTTGTTTTCCCCACACTCCTTCCTGCAATGGGGATTGATTAAAAGTAATTAGCTATTGAGTGGGAGGTAACTAATGACATTATTTGGAAAGATTGGGTAGGTACAGAGGAGGAATCTTGTGTGAATATATAAAAAGCTGTAGGTCCTATGGTAGTATCAGCTTAGTGTTTGAATTTAGCAAGCTTAGGTTTGCTCTTAAAATGATAGCGTGGTAGGATTTGAGAGATGAAGGTCTCTCAAGTCCTAGTGGGAAAGTACTGTAGAAATCATTAGGTAACTTGCAAATTGAAGTTGGATCATCAAATTTTAATTCTTGGCTTCACTAATTACTAATTTGTGCCTTTGGGCAAATTACTTAAACACTCTGTGCCCCAGTTCTCATCTGTATAATGGGGCTAATAATAATACCTACCTTATAGGGTTACTGTGAAATGAGGTAATGCACATAGTGGTTCATGTGATCATAATCTTATCAGTTTCTTATATCAGCTTATTAACATCATTATGGAAAAAAAGAAAAAAGAGGGAACAGTAAAGATGAAGGAAAGAGAGGGTCCAGATAAAAGTGAGGAAATTTAGCAGAGTCAGAAAACATCAGAAAGCAAGTTGCCATATTTTTTAACATTATAGAAAAAACAGAAAAAGAAAGCTTTGTGAAGTTAGAAAAGCTATTTTCAAGTATGTCTCTAAATATTTAGAAAAATAATTTTATAAAAATATAAGCAACAGAAAAATACTATGGTCAACTCCCATATAAACTTATTATGAGAGAGAGAGAGAGAGATTAAGACGTGGGATAATATCCCTACAGAAAATAAAAGCATACTAGTATAACATGCTTGCAAAATAGATCAAAACTGTTAACCTACTGTTTCAGAACAAGCTAGATGAAATTTTTAAAATGATTTAAGATGTGAAAGAACAGCATATATTAGTACTGTATAAACTCAGAAATGTGACAGAAATTAGGGAAGAAATAAAAATTAAAAATTTCAGAACTGTAAACTAGAAGAAACACAAACGTGAATAAACACAAAAAATAATGCCTTAAAGGAAATAGAGGATGAAAATGAGGATTTTTTTAAAAATTTATTTATTTAATTTATTTATTTTTGGCTGCATTGGGTCTTTATTGCTGCACACGGGCTTTCTCTAGTTGCAGTGAGCGGGGGCTACTCTTCTTTGCGGTGCATGGGCTTCTCATTGCGGTGGCCTCTCGTTGTGGAGCACGGGCCCTAGGTGTGCAGGCTTCAGTAGTTGTAGCATGTGGGCTCAGTAGTTGTGGCTCACAGGCTCTAGAGCACAGGCTCAGCAGTTGTGGTGCACGGGCTTAGTTGCTCCGCAGCATGTGGGATCTTCCCAGATCAGGGCTTGAACCTGTGTCCCCTGCATTGGCAGGTGGATTCTCAACCACTGCGCCACCAGGGAAGCCTGAGGATATTTTTAAACTACATGAAATAGAAGTAAATATTCAAGAGAAAGTATCAAATATTGAAGATAGGCAAAGAAAGTCCAACATATGGATTATAGGAGCTCCTGAAGAAGAAATCCAAAGCACAGGACCAAAACAAATCCTAAACAGGGTAACTCAAGGGGACATTCCTGAAAGTACCATTTAAAAAAAAAAATTTGTAGCTAGAGGGAGTACACTGTATACCTGAGACTATCAACTGATAAACACAAAGACAAGACATTCTAGTAAGATTACTAAACTCTTTTAAAAATAGAAAAAATTCCTTAGTCATCTAAGAAAAAATAGCAAGAAACTTATAACGGAAAGAAGTCAGATTATTATCAGACTGACGCATGCTTATACCAGAAGAAAATAGGATAATATATTTTAGATACTCAAAGGAAGATGTGAACCAACGATTTTACACTCAGTAAAACTGATCTCCAAGTTTAAAGAGAACAAACTGCTATCAACATATAAGTAATCAGGGAGTACTGTTCCTATGAACCCTTCCAGAGGAAGCTACTAGAGAATGAGATTCATAAGGACTGGTTGTGAGCATTGAATGTATGGTTGTTTGTAGAACTAGGAATAAATGAGAATTAAAAGGGAGAAGGTATAATATATAATGGCTATATGCACTGACAATGCAGATACAGTACAACTGAAAGAAAGGAGGGAAATATAAACATATGCAAAATCAAAAAAATTTTTTGTAGTTGTAACAGTAGTGGTAGTATTATCTGAGACTCTGTAATGTGGGATAAAACAAATGAGTAATTATGGGGTATTTCAATTTTATCATAGTCTGTATCCTTGAGACCAGGATTCTCAGAGTGGAGGAAAGTAAATATAGATATAATATAGAAGATGGTGAATAAATTCTGTAGTTCTCGTTTTGTGTTGAGGACACACACACACACACACACACACACACACACACACACGCCCCTACTGCCCAGATTATAGGCCTGAAGTATAACACTATTTCCCTCTAAAAGAAACTAAGGCTTCTCAAAGAAATGATTGATTCCAGGTCTGGGACAGAAAGTATGTGAGATGAGTCTGAAATATCTTTTATACCAGGTAACAAAGAATCTATCAAAGACCAGTAAAGTCATAGCAAAGAACACAGTAGCTAACTTGAAGAGGCTCCCACTGGCCAAAAATGAGATAGTTTGAGCTTCAATATAGGTGTGCATTGAAATCCAAATATGCTTAAATCCTTGAGTTCATAATGCTTACTGTTGGAGGATTGTAGGGAATAAATTCATTGTGTTGAAAACTAGCAAATGAAGAGATTAAACCATTGGATAACCAAATGGTAGATAAAGAGAAGCATCTCTTAAACTATTCCTGCAAATAAATGAAAAACAAATGATGGAATATGTATACTTTGCAATCTTCGGTGAATTAATGGATCTAGGTATTGAACACTAAGACTGTTAATACCACAGAGAAAGGCAACTAGATCTTTTGTGCCTCCCAATGAAAGAATACAAATCACCTATAATCTTAACCAACGTGGTAGAATAATCTGAGTTTGTTAAGTCTCTGGATAAAGTTGCCAGCTTGCAACTCACAATACAGAGGAGACAGGAATAAGTTAAACTGCATCACAAGTTTGCAGTCAGCAAAATTCAGACTGGAAAACCCTAGAGACCTTCAACAGATAAGGAAAAGAAAGAGATGGAATGGAATCTTCGGATTAAAAGAGACATATCAAGTTTCTTAAAAATGAGCAAGACAAAACTATAGTGTCTCGGGATGCATAGTTGGTTATTAAAACTAAAAGAAATGCAAGGAAGTGATTGTAATAAATGTTGGGTGATGTTACTTTGGGGCAGGGAGGAGATTGTGGTTGGAATTGGGCCCACTGAGTGGCTTTTTGGGTGGTTGGCAAAGTATTATTTCTTGACCTGGGTGGTATTACAACAGTTTCCCCCTTATTAATCATTTATTAAGTTAAAAGCAAAAATAAACAAATGGGACCTAATCAAACTTAAAAGCTTTTGCATATTGTAAAAATAAAATACAGTGTGTGTGAGAAAAAAAAAAAAAAAAAAAAAAAAGCTTTTGCATAGCAAAGGAAACCATAAAAAAAAATGAAAAGACAACCTACGAACTGAGAGAAAATATTTTCAAATGATGCAACCAACAAGGGCTTAATTTCCAAAATACAAGAACAGCTCATACAATTCAGTAACAAAAAAAACCAAACAACCCAATTGAAAAAATGGGCAGAAGATCTAAATAGGCATTTCTCCAAAGAAGACATACAAATGGCTAATAGACACATGGAAAGATGTTCATATCGCTAATTATTAGAGAAATGCAAATCAAAACTACAATGAGCTACCACCTCACACCAGTCAGAATGGCTGTCATTAAAAAGTCTACTAATAACAAATGCTGGAGAGGGTGTGGAGAAAAGGGAACCCTCTTACACTGTTGGTGGGAATGTAAATTGGTGCAGCCACTATGGAAAACAGTATTGGAGGTTCCTCAAAAAACTAAAAATAGAGTTGCCATATGATCTAGCAATCCCACTCCTGGGCATATACCCAGACAAAACTATAATTCAAAAAGATACATGCACCCCTGTGTTCATAGCACTATTCACAATAGCCAAGACATGGAAACAACCTAAATGTCCATCGACAGATGAATGGATAAAGAAGATGTGGTATATATGTACCATGGGATACTACCCAGCTATGAAAAACAATGAAATAATGCCATTTGCAGCAACATGGATAGACCTAGAGATTATCATACTAAATGAAGTAAGTCAGAAAGAGAAAGACAAATACCATATGATATCACTTATATGTGGAATCTAAACTATGACACAAATGAACTTATCTACGAAACAGAAACAGACCTACAGACACAGAGAACAGACTTATGGTTGCCAAGGGGGAGGGGGGGTTGGGAAGGGAAGGATTGGGAGTTTGGGATTAGCAGATGCAAACTGTTACATGTAGGATGGATAAAGAACAAGGTCCTATTGTATAGCACAGGGAACTATATTCAATATCCTGTAATAAACCATAATGGAAAAGAATATGATAAATATATATATATAACTGATTCAGTTTGCTGTACAGGAGAGATTAACACAACATTGTAAATCAACTATACTTCAATAAAATTTGAAAAAATAATTTATTAAGTTATCCATTTGTATAGTGTGGTTTTCTGTATCTATGTTTTATTTTACTGTTTAAAAAGGGGTTTCCAAAAAAAGATTGTAGGTCATTAAGATGCCCCTAGTAATGAAGTTTGAGCCACTTTCTATAATGATCAGTTTTTTCATATCATATTTTTGCTTATTATTAATTTATGTTCTGTCTTTCTTGGAGAATATGGGAGCAGCAAGGCTACCACTACCAGTGGAGAAGGAAACACACCAGTTGCTCAGCTTTAATTTCTCCTTTTCCAGAGACTTTTCAAATTGAACCATCCATGATGTGATGGTTCTTTGTTCAGCATATTTCATTCCCCTTCTCCTTTCTCCTTCCATTCTTGTTGGTATGGCCAATGGAATGTTAGTGAATGTAATACAAGCAGAGGTCTTAAGTGTGTATGTGGTTTGGCTGGGCTCTTGTATGATGGTGATTTGCTATGAGGAGAGTTTGTGCCCGTAGCTGATGCTCCTTCAGTGGCATGCCCTACTCTTTGCCGATTAGGTGGTTGGATAAAGAGAATCTGGTGAAAGTCTCCAGAAAGGAGACAGTGGAGCCACTGGCTAAAAGAAGCTTGAGTCCCTGAATGAGGCAAACTTCTTTTCCCAATCAACCTCCTTGGACTGTAACCCGAATTTACAATAAGTCTTGGGTTGTGTTAAGCCACTGTGATTTTTGGGTTTGTTGCAACACTTAGTATTACCCTGACTAATGCAACTGCATAGACTTATGCTGTCTAATATGTTAGCCACTAGCCACATGTGGTAACCATGCCCTTGAAATGTGACTAGTCAGGACTGAGATGTATTTTAAGTATAAAATAAGCATTGGATTTTAAAGACTTTGTACAAAAATGTAAAATGTTAAAATTTTATATTAACAGTATTGAAGTTATTTGAATATATTAGACTGAATAAAATATATTACTAAAATTTTACCTATTTTTATTTTTAATGTGGCTACTAGAAAATTTAAATTTAAATATGTGACTATATTATATTTCTATGGAAGAGTGTTATCTTGGAACTAACATTCAACCAAGATCTCAATTTATAGACCTACAAAGATCAAATCTAGAAAAAACAATCAGTGATTATTCCTTCCTTGCTGCTAATCCTAACATTAAATCCATTATCCTTAAACTTTAATGGCAATTCCAAGAGAATTATGTCTTCTTAAAAGGAAGAATTTCAGGGACTTGCCTGGCAGTCCAGTGGTTAAGACTCCACACTTCCAATGCAGGGGGTGTGGGATCGATCACTGGGCAGGGAACTAAGATCCCACATGCTGCATGGCACGGCCAAAACATAAGTAGTAGTAATAATAATAATAATAATAAAAGGAAGAATTTCCCTCAACTTCTGGAAGAATTTGATATCTATTTGTTCTTGTCTTTGTCTCCTTCCTATGTCTAACTTACCTTTGTCTAAACTGCTATTAATGTGTTTTTCAATTCAGACATAATATTTTTCATCCCTAGAGGTTCCATTTGGGTCCTTTTTATATCTTCATGTTCTCTCTTCATCATGCTCAGGTTTTCTCCTAGTTTCTTAAACATATGGAGTGTAATTTTATTTATTTTTATTTTTTATTTATTTTTTTAAAGATTATTTTATTTTATTTTTGGCTGCGTTGGGTCTTAGTTGCGGCACACAGGATCTTCGTTGAGGCATGTGGAATCTTTTGTAGTGGCATGCGGGCTTCTCTCGTTGTGGCATGTGGCTTTTCTCTTCTGTAGGTGTGGCGTGCAGGCTCCAGGGTGCGTGGGCTCTGTAGTTGTGGCACGTGGGTTCCAGAGCACGTGGGCTCTCTAGTTGAGGCACGTGAGCTCAGTAGTTGCGGCGCGCGGGCTTAGTTGCCCCGTGGCATGTGGGATCTTAGTTCCCTGACCAGGGATCGAACCTGTATCCCGTGCATTGGAAGGCGGATTCTTTACTACTGGACCACCAGGGAAGTCCCTGGAGTGTATTTTTGATAGCTGTTGTAATGTCTTTTTTGAGTAATTCCGGCATCTCTTGTCATTTCTGTGTCTGTTTCAGGGTCCAGAGTGCTAACCATTATACATGGGGCCTGTGTCTGTTTCTATTGATTGTATTTTCTCCTGTTATTGGTCATATTTTTCTGCCTTTTTGCATGCCTGGTATTTTTTTTTTTTTTTACATGCCAGACATTGTGAATTTTAGCTTGTTGGGTGCTAGATTTTACTATATTCTTTTACATGGTGTTTGGGTTTGTTCTGGTGCTTGATTAAGGTACTTGGATTGATCTTTTCAAGACCTGCCTTTAAGGTTTATTAGGCTTGGTCCAGAACAATCTTTAGTCTAGGGTTAATTTATCCCCCCTAAGGCAACACCTTTCTGAGGATTCTTCCTCTGTGTCACGAGGGCACTTTGGCAGGTGAAACATAAACTATTTCTATCCCCAAATATAGCCATCCTGGCCTCCCTGAACTCTTAGAACTTTTCCTCCCTATCCTGTGCCCTGGAAACTGCTTCCAGGTAGTAAGGTGGGACAATCACAGGGCTTGCCTTGCTTTTGTTCCCCTTCTTTCAGAGAAATTAGAGTCTTTTGCTGGTTGTTTCTCAAAGTCTAAACAAATCACGATTTCGTGTGATTTCTCCAGCTTCCTAGTTATTTAAGGCTAGAGGGTAAATTCAGTTCTTGTTACTCTTGGCCGAAAGAGGTAGTGCCCTAACCAGGTTTTGATTTCATGAAGGACACATTCCTACCCTATTCTAGGGATTCCTGAGGCACTTGATCAAATTCAGTATAAAATTTGGAAAGGAGAGGCATGTGTCACTCTTTGTAGGCACAGAACCCTCCTCTGTATGTTTTAGGTTTGGCCAGGTTATTAAAGATAATGAACCTACAATTAGGGAATGCAGTTAGCATCAAAAGGGAGAGCCCCTTATTGTGGCAGCTAAGTGTTGATTAAGAAAACAGAGTGGAGTAGCAGAGGACTTCTTAAATCTTCCCATCAGAGTGAAGCCTCTGAAGACTTGCATCAACAGACATTGCCAGGCAGGCCAGAAGGGCACAAGCAGAGGCCTTTGCTGGAACAACTCCAGGCTAAAAACTCCAGTATTGGCAGTGGTATTTGGGAATGTTCTTTGTGGGAGAATACTGCGGACTTTGAACTACTGATTTGTCTGTGAATAGTAGGTATTTTGGGGAGTGAGGGAGCAGGGGAGAGGGTTGTTGTTTCTCAAAGTTTCCATCCAAGGACATGAAACTTATAAATGTTGAAAGTATTGTCAGCTCCTGGGCTGTCTAACAGAGTATCCCTTCCCAACCTCTCCCTCAGGTTTCAAGGGCAGAAGTCAGAAAAGTAGGATATTCATGAAGAGTTGTCCCTGTAGTGTCATAGATCTTACCAGTATTGGCATTTTTGTTAGTTTTTTTTTTTTTAAAGCAAATTGTTTCTCAACTAAAATATTTCTTGGTTTAAGAAGTACTATTACTTGTCTGAGTTTCTCTTGGGAAGTTGGCTACCAAAGTCATTGCAGGTTTGTCCTTTGTGCATAGAAGATAAGGAATGGCATGTGCCATCACTTCCTCTTCTGAGGTCGGGGTGGACATCGCAATCTATCACATCCCTCCTGCCCCTGGATTCAGGACTCAGCTTCAGAATCCTTTCTGCCATAGCACTTCGGGCATCCACTACTAGTTAGTCTGAGTTACCACTCAGAATGAAACTTATTTGTCCTCTCTGTTTTAAATAGTACAAAGCTGGTTTAAAATATCAGCCTCTGGGACTTCCCTGGTGGTCCAGTGCCTAAGACTCCACGCTTCCACTGCAGGGGGCATGGGTTCAGTGTCTGGTCAGGGAACTAAGATCCTGCATGCTGCGTGGCACAGCTAAAATAAAATAAAATTAAAATGTCAACTTCCCTCACATTAGGGGGTTCCCAACTTGTATTCTGCAAGCTCCTCTATATAATTTATCTACTATCTATAATGACTTTCTACCCCTAATTGAATCCAAAAGGCCTCCAACGAAAAGTAATTTGTCATCAAAACAACCAGAAAACATGTATTGAGTGCCACTGGGTCAGAGGTTTATTCCAAACACTATCATGGGCTTAATCTCCCTAAAGCCCTGAAGACAGATATTATTTTCCTATTTTATTGATGAGGAAACTGAGGCTCAGAGAGTTTAAGTGACTTGCCTAAGGTCACATAGATATCTAGCAGTAGAGTTAGGACTTAGATTGGGATTTTATCATCATCCTTGAATACCATCTGCCTGTTTTCTTATTTCCTTTTTTTCTTTCACACCTCTTGGCTTTGGTGAGGAGCAGCTGGCCCTTTGGGTGTTCTGCCAATAAGCAGGTGCCATAACTTCCGTGAGCAGATTGACAAGCCTGTCACTGGGAGGGTTTTTCTTTTTCTATTGGAGACATTTTGCTTTTTCTTTTCTTGGTTACTTCCAGATTTGGAGCCATTCTGAATGATAAAAGTCCAGCTAGTCTAAAGAAAATTGAGAAATTACAGTAATTTCTTTTTACTTTAGATTAATTTGGCAGGAAATTATATAATGCTGTGATTATTTTATTTAATTGAAACAGGTAATTGTGAAGCCAGAGGAAAACTATGTTTAACAAATTAATCATTGGTAATTGATTATTCACTCGTATTTTTTTTTTGGTTTTGTTTTTTATTAGAAGAATAATCATCACCAAAGATGAGTGATAAGCAGATTAATCCAGCATACATCCACAGATACGCACACACACAGGTACATATATAATTATTTAATGAAATAAAGAATTGTTTCAGCCACATCAACTTGAGATCCTCTTAATATTAAGTTTCTTGGGCATTGTGCCCTGACTGCTCTCAATAGGGCATAGTGTAGAATCATCAGACCACCCAGGGCCTCAGGACCAGAGGTCAGGGGATGCGTATCTCTCTCTGGGGCAGGGCAGTCTGTCTGAGGCTGGATGTCAGGCTTTACTATGGGTCCGGGGAGGTGCTGTTGCCAGTCCAGAAGCCCAGAGAAGAGAGGGAGCAAGTGCCAGTTGTCACACCAGGCTTCTCATGCTTCTTCCCAGACCTCATACTAGAGAACAGAGGGGGACACGACCTCTGGAGGATTGGGCCTGCAGGAATAGAGCAAGTGGGGGTAATCCTCCCTCCTTCTCTTCCTCCTCCCCTTATTTCTTCCCTTTCATCATTCAAGCACCTTTTATAGGCCAGTTGTGTGCTAGTTCCTGGGGAATGAGACCGGGTCCTTGCCCTTAGGGCGTTCTCGGTTTGGGGGAACTATCCAATGGCAGAGAGCAGTGGTGGTAGGGACACAGGTAACTGCAGGAGCCCCACAGTGTGTTCACAGGGGACCTTCTCCTCTGTAAGGGTGTGCAGTGTCCTGGTTCCTCAGGGTACAGAAGAGCTATTACCTGTTACTCTGGATTCTTTCTTTCTAAGTAGGGTGATCATATAATCTATGGTGGAAACTAAGACACTTAAAAGTGAATGATGGCTTAAATATAATTTGAATTATACAATTTTTGAAGTATTCATTGATGAACAAATTGCTTTTGTTATATTGGTGGATTAATAAAATAAAAAACTATTTTCAACAAATTTTGGGGAAAAAAACAACACAAATCTATGTATATCAAAGCAAAAGTTAATATCTTTACACTGATTATCTGATCATTAAAAAAAAATAACATAAGCAGAATTATTTTTCTTGGAACATATTCACATTTCCTAGCCATTTCTGTCCCAAAACAGGTCACTGGTGTTTTTCTGAAGAATGCATTGAAAGATATGTTATTAACTTTTTTCTCAAAGTTGCCTGTAATCTTCTTCAAAGTTGCATTTTATAGTTAATAAGTTTGAAATTGTTGATAATATTCTCTGAAGACCATATATGTTTGTTAAATTTTAGCATTTTTTGTTGAGATGTAATTCATATAACATAATATCCATCATTTTAAAGTGTACAATTCAGTGTTTTTTAGTATATTAACTATGTTGAACAATCATCACCACTATCTAATTTGCATCAACCCCAAAAGAAACCCTGTGCCAATTAGCAGTTAGTACCAATTTTGCTGTCTCCCCAGCCTTTGGCAACCACTAATGTTATTTCGTACCTATGGATTTGCCTATCCTGGACATTTTATAAAAATGGAATCATACCATATGTGGTCTTTTGTGTCTGTCTACTTTCACTTAGCATAAGGTTCATCCATGTTGTAGCATTTAACAATACTTATTATTGTTAATATTCCATTGTATGGATATACCACATTTAGTTTATCCACTCCAGTTGATGGACATTTGGATTGTTTCTACATTTTGGCTATTATGAATAATGCTACTGTGAACATTTGTGTATAAATTTTTACATGAATATATGTTTGCAGTTCTCCTAGGTATACACCTAGGAGTATAATTGCTGGGTCATATAGTAACTCTATATTGAACTTTTTGAGGAACTGCCACATGGTTTCCCACAGTGGCTGCACCATTTTACATCCCCACCAATAATGCATGAGGCTTCAGATTTCTCCACATCACATCCTCATCAGCACTTGTTATTGTCTGTTATTTTTGTTATATCTAGTGTGTGGAGTGGGTAAAGTGAAATATCATTGTGGTTTTGATTTGCATTTCCCTAATTCTGATGATGTTGAGCATCTTTTCATGTGCTCAACATCACGTCTTTTCTGGAGAAATGTCTGTTAACCTTTTGCCAATTTTGAAACTGGGTTATTTGTTGTTTTATTGTTTAGTTATGAGTCCTTTATATATTATGGATGCAAGACCCTTATCAGATGATTTGCAAATACTATCCGCATTCTGTGGGTTGTCTTTTCACTTTCTTAATAGTGTCTTTTGAAACCACAAAAGTTTTTAATTTTGATGAATCCAGTTTATCTATTTTTTTGTTCGATTGCTTGTGCATTTGGTGTCATATCTAAGAAATCATTGCCTAATCTAAGGTCATGCAGATTTTTCACCTATATTTCCTTCTAAGAGTTTTATACTTTTACCTCTGAATAATACTTTATTAAAAGGTGAAAATTCCAGGACATATGCAAAAAGATGTGATACCAGGACAAGCATATATTGAGGTTGTCCTTGGCAAACCAAGGATATATGGTCACCCTACCTCTGATGGACTGGGGGAGAGAGGCAGCTGGGGCAAGGGTTGATCAAATTCATTTCTCTCCTTTACGTTTATTCAAAGACCTGAAAGGACTCAACATTTCTTTGATGCCAAATGGGATCTAGACTGAGTTCCATGGGGGTACAGTGGCTTTCTTTAATCTTTTATGTAATCTATAAAGAGATCTTCACCCCCAGGCTGGGAATCCTGAAAAAGGGGGTTACGTGGAAATGGAAGTGAGAACATGCCTAAAATCTACTTCAAATTTTTATTCAAAAATGGATACCCCAGCTCTTGAGAGTTAGTAACATTGCCTCTTTTCATGGTCCCTTCAGCCCTAGGGATTGGTGGCAGCTTGGGTTCATGTTACTGCCAATCTATGGGGTGCATTAATGTACCCTGTTAGGCTCCTCAGCCTTCATCAACTTGATAATCAATTCCCTGTACCAAATTCTCTCATTTGAAATGTCTGGGGTGCTTTCTCTTTTCTTGACTGAACCTTGATTGATTCAGAGCTCTTCTCTATTTTCTTTCTGTCCTAATCTTTAGGTGCTTAATGTTGCCCACTTCATTCCATTATGGTAATCTACTTAGGGTTACTGTGCTATCCCTTCCTGGGTTTTCTGTATTTTATATACCCTGTCCTCTATCTTCTATCAAAACTTGCCACATCAATATTCCATTACATTGTTTTCCAAGAAGACAGCTAGCTATTTGACCTACAGCTGTGCCAAGGTGTTAGGCATGATAGTGGATTACTGTGTATCCTTCTCAGGAATATTTAAACTTTGCATAGAAATGTATGGCAATATGATGCTTTACTCAAAAGAAAGAGTCCCAATGTTAGAATTTTAGGCTTTTCCCTAGGAACTCCTAAAATTTCACCAAGTGTGTGGTGCTTACATTAAGTCGGTCCTTTCTGCTGAGAGACTATCATTTTCTCTAACGGACCAGAATTTGGGCAGCCAGAAATGAAACAAGATGGGCTCAGAGAGACCATAGATTGGAAATAGCAGGAAATTTTCTGTTATTTGTTTTTCTGAAGTGGGCTTCCAAGCAAGGTCTGCTGATCAGCAGAATAGCTAAGTCCTGTTCTCTAGGGGTAAAATTGTAGCATGGAGGAGGAATTTGGGTTAATGGCTCGGGAGAGGGCAGGGATGGTCAGATGGAGAAATGACAGGGCAGGCAATTGTGTTTGAGCTCCAAAGCAATCAGGTTCTAGTTCTTGTAGGGAACAAGGATAGAAACAGAGGAAGCAGAGGGGAAGCAGAAGCAAGTGCGCAGCTTTGTGACTCCTCAACTGCTTCAAGACAGCCTGAGATAGGACTTGCTACAACCTGAGAACAACAGAAACTACTGTTTACCTGGGCAGGTGACAATGACCACACCCCTTTATATGAAGCCTTGGCTGCCTCCCTCCAGGATCAGCCTGCCCTTAAACAGTCATCCAGAAATTCCCCAGGGAAAGGAGTAATGTCAAATAAAGTTACCTACAGTGAGGGATTCTTCCAAAACCCGAAAAGCCATTACCCAAAATAGGCATCCAACATAGTCATTTATGACTTGCCATAAATACCAGCACTAGCAATATTATCTTCATATGAGGAGTTGACTTCATAGTGCTTTAGAAAGTTACAGCATTATAAATATCTATGAATATGTTATTTCATCTGCTTCATAATTTGTCTGCTCCAACAGAGTTCTGGCCAATTTTAGAAGTTTCCATGTAAATATATGAATATAGTGGTAACAAGATAATGAAAACAGAACAAAATGAGGTCAAGTATCACATTTTATCCACAAACATTATGATAGAATGAAATTGTTTAATGGGTGACTAAAGTAAGTTGTGTGTGTGTGTGTGTGTGTGTGTGTGTGGTGGAAGTGGAGTGGGGGGAAATGATGTGTGTATAGCCACCAGGCTAAAAGAAAGGATGCCTAAATAGGGAATGCAAGGAGCAGACGTCTTTAGAACCTCTATTTTCCCCCCCTCTGGTTAATGGTGTTCATCTTTAGAAATGATTTGGTGGTGACCTAACAGACTAGACTCAGCACATTTATGTACATATAAATTTAAACTGGCACTTTAACAGTAACAAAAAATATTACTTTATAACATTCAGTGCCCTGTGACACATCTGGAAGTGTGCCATTAAAGGAAATTAATTCTGAAATGGAGTTGGTTCCCATCTATTGTCACTAAAAGTCATTTAGGTGGAAATGAACAGTGTGGGGTTGACTCTGTGAAGGTGTTAATTAAGGGAGCAAATAAAGAAATGGGTTAACAATTATTGCTCATGCCAGTTTCCTGAAAAAATATGCCTGGGGTCTAATCTGTGATTCTCTCTTCTTTCTTTGAGTTTGGAATCCTCTCCTGCTCCCAGTTACTTTTCCAGCTACTTGAGATTCTCTGGGGAACCTTATTGATGGCTTTGGTTCCCAGGTATGCTACAGGTTTGGAGCTGGCAGATTTCAGGTTGAGGAGTTTCAAGTTCAATACCCAGGAGACACATCGGAGGGTTCAGCTGCTGTTTGAATGTCCATGTTGTATAGGTAAATTGGTGACAGGGTAGATAAAAAACCACTGCTTAGTGGTTTGCTGGCAACTGATTTCCTCCAGACTTCCTCTCAAAGGCTCAAAGTGAACTCAATAATATTATTTCTAGGAAGGAGTGGAAGTAAAGGTGGTAAGAGTATTGATTTGAGACTAGGAGAGATGCCTAGGTCTGGAAAACTTGGTTCTTCCTCCTCCTGAGACTTTTGTTTATAAGGGCAGGAGATGTGGCTTTAGAGAGCAGGTATCTGCCATGTAATCTGCTTTGGAAGTAAGCGGCAACAAAGGGGGAATGAAAAAAAAATCTAATTTACCATTTAGTCTAAAAGAAAACAAAACTATAACTTATATCTCACCAATTCTTTAAGTTTATTTTTATTTTTTATTTTTTGTAATGTGGTAGCTCCAGGACCACTTTGGATAGTGAATACCAGTGACCAACACCTTTTAAGTGCCTCCTGCCTGAGTGTTTGTTCTCTCTTGTCCTGGTTTCAGTGGAAACTCAGCAACCTCTGGGCCCTTTTACAAAGCATAATTGGGGGCTTACAAAGAAAGAAGATGGAGTTAAGAGCATTCACAAGTAAATTCACCCAACAACTGCTATAAGGGGTGTAGGTAAGCACACACCAGATATTCAGGAAGGTTTGAAGGCTGAACTGAGATGCAGTGAGCTTATTATAGAACCTGGTGGAGCTCAAGGAACCTTTTCTGAGGTAAACATCCTTATTCAAATGCCACAGACACACTGTTTCCCTCAACAGAGAGACTTGAGGCCCAGCAGTTTTTATGCTAGAGCAAAAGATCTGGGTCAGAATCAAAGTTTTAAAGACTTTTTATTGAAGAAGTTAAAAGATTCATTGGCCAGCAGCCAAGTGTAGTCTGATTTGTTTGCATTTCCTCTGGGAACTCACAGGCAAGCAAGGAATTGGCCAGCCACGACTGTGAGGGTTACTCACTCCCCTGTGGGCCTTTTCTCCCTGGGCATTTACAAGGTGGGGGAGAGAGCCAGGGGAACCCTTTCCTCACAAAGGCCCAGTTCAGCAGCCCAGTCAAGCTGCAGTTCTCTTCAGGGTAAAGAAGCCTGCAGTCTCCCCTCCCATCAACCCAGTGTTTATTAGTCCACAAGTGAGACCAACATCACTCAGAGGGTGAGAGGCAGTGAGGGGAGAGATGGGAGGCGACATGTCACCACTTCTCTCTACCAGTCATGGTCGGAGGACCTGCTCCAGGCTCAGAGGCATCAAGCATGCATGCTCATGGGCTGGTTTTCCTTGTTCAAGTTCTTGCAGATGTTAAGTTTTGCCAAGAATCTTTCAAACAACCCTACTGTCCATAGTTAACTCAGAGAGCTTGGGGGAAATTTGTTGACAGAATTTAACTTTAAAAAAATGAAAAAAAAACAAACAAACCCAAAACTTGGTATGGTTTTGGGGTTTAGAAAAGAAGGTGCTGGTATATCCACACGTGTGTACATACTCACACACACACACACACACAGAGCATGAAGATCCCTCTCTTTTTCTCAGGAATTTGATCACATTGGTAGAAAATTAGGCAAAAATGTAACAGGATATATGACTGCAAGAAGATGGAGGAGGAGTTGAGAGATTTAAAGAGGTGGGTCCCTGGTTCTCTGGGACCAATAAATCCTGACATGTGGCTGATGCCCCTTGCTGAGGAATTCATGACCTCTTCAATAGTCTGAACACCCAGATAGGGGTTGGAACAGGAAAACTGGAGGTCCTACTTATATAGATGTGCTAGGGCATGGGGTGAACAGACAGGGGACCCAAGGGTGAATGTGCCAAGGAGGATTCTGGGAAGGAAGTGGAGTAAGAAGCAACAGGAAATGTGTTTCCCCTCCTAGAATAACAATCGCACTGGCAGAATTTGTCTTACATAACTATTTTGGAACTCCGGAGTTTATTGAATAAGGCTTGTCACTTCCAGGGGAAGGCTTGGAAGGTTAATTTTGGTCAATTTCAGCTCTTAGCACAGTAGTAGCTACCCATTCCCTATCCCCAGCCACGTGGCAGGCAGCTGTGCGCATACCCCTGTAGCATCTTACGCACAGCTTGCAGGAACCAAGGTGGGCAAAAAGGACCCTGTCTTCCAAATATCGGGGATCTATGCTCTGATCACTGATTGCTCCTTCTGATCACAGAGGTGCAGGTGATCATTGTCGTACCTCCCACCATTGCTGTAAGTCCCTCATCTTCCAGCTGATGTGACTTCTAGGGGATTTAGAGAACTGGCACTTTCCCCTCTTTATATTTCTCTTTTTTCCTTTTTGAGAGCCAGGTATCAAAGACAAGGACATTCAAAATCACCTTCATATATGGGGAAAATTAGAAAGTGACTAAGCATGCCCAGGGAAAAGTGCAAGCTCAGAAAGGACCTGAGAATACCTTAGATTTATAGCTCAGGCTTGGCACAGAGACAGCCTATGACAATAAAACAACAACAACAACAAAAACAACAAAATCCAGCAAACTCTGGGAAAGGGGAAAACCTGATTTACAAAGTTAACACATTATTAGATTCAAATGTCCAGTTTTCAACAAAAAATCATCATCCAAGGATCCTATATCTGGCTAAACTTTCCTTTAGAAGTGAGGGAGAAATTAAGACGTTCCCAGAAAAACAAAAGCTAAGGGAGTTTGTTACCACTAGACCTGCTCTGGAAGAAATGTTCAAGGGAGTCCTGCAGGGTGAAATTAAAAGACACTAGGCAGGGCTTCCCTGGTGGCACAGTGGTTAAGAATACGCCTGCCAATGCAGGGGACACAGGTTCGAGCCCTGGACTGGGAAGATCCCACATGCCGCGGAGCAACTAAGCCCGTGCGCCGCAACTACTGAGCCTGCGCTCTAGAGCCCGCGAGCCACAATTACTGAAGCCCATGTGCTTCAGTAAGCCCCTGTTGCTCCGCAACAAGAGAAGCCACCGCAATGAGAAGCCCGCGCACTGCAATGAAGAGTAGCCCCTGCTCACTGCAACTAAAGAAAGCCCACACACAGCAACGAAGACCCAAGGCAGCCAAAAAAAAAAAAAAAAAAGAAAGACACTAGGCAGTAACTTGAAGCTGTATGAAGAAGTAACGATCTCAAAAGCAGTAAATACATGGGCAATTATAAAAGCTAATATTAACGTAACAATAATTTGTAACTCCGCTTTTTGTTTTCTACATGACTTAAGGACTAGTACATTTAAAAGAATTATTTATTTATGTTTTGGGGGACACAATGCATAAAGATGTCATTTTATGACATCAACAACTGAAAGGGGTGGGGTCAGAGCTGTAAAGGAGCAGAGTTTTTGTATGTTATTGAAGTTAAACTGGTATAAATTCAAATTAGAGCATTATAACTTTAGGATGTCAAATGTAATCCCCAGGGTAACCACAAAGAAAATAGTTATACACAAAAGGAAATGAGAAAGAATTTTAACATTTCACTACAAAATATCAGCTAAACACAAAAGAAGAAAGAAATGCAGGAAATGAGGGACAAAAAGCTATAAGGCATATAGAAAACAAATAGCAAAAGGACAGAAGTAAGTCCCTCCTTGTCAGTAACTACTTTAAATGTAAATAGATTAAACTCTCCAATCAAAAGACAGAGATTGGCAGAATGGACAAAAACACATGATCCAACTATATGCTGTTTACAGAAGACTCACTTCAGATCCAAAGACACAAATACGTTGAAAGTGAAAGGATGGAAAAAGATACTTCATGCAAATAGGAACCAAAACAGAGCAGGAGTGGCTATACTAATATCAGACAAAATAGATTTCAAACCCAAAAATGTTACAAGAGACAAAGAAGGACATTGTATATTGATAAAAGGTTCAATACAGCAAGAAGATATGACAATTATAAACATTTATGAACTTAATAGCAGACCATCAAAAGCCATGAAGCAAAACCTGATAGAATCAAAGAGAGAAATAGATGGTTCTACAATACTATTTGGAGACTTCCGTACCCACTCTTCCTTACACTTAGCTGAATCTGCCCCCCTTCCCCCCATGCAGAGGCTGATGAGGCTTGTCTTCAACACAGAGGATGCTTGAGGCTCAACCTGGTTCAGCATAATGAGTCTTAGTCATGGGTGTCATCAGGATTTGTTTGCTCTGAATCTACAATCATAGGGCAATTCCAATATTGAGAAATTATTGTTTATGATATTTGGTGGGGGAGGGGCGAGCCACTTTTATATTGCTAGTAAGGTGACTTGGGGTTGGGAGGTGATAGCTAAAGGGTACCAGGTTTCTTTTTGAGGTGATGAAAATGTTGTAAAATTGACTGTGGTTATGGTTGCACAAAACTGTGAATATACCCAAAGCCACTGAATTCTATACTTTAAATAGGTGAATTGTATGTTACGTGAATTATATTTCAATAAAGCTATTTTTAAAAAGGTGAGTTCACAGACTTAGAGAACGAACTTATGGTTACCAGTGGGGAAGGGTGGGAGGGAGGGATAGACTGGGAGTTTGGGATTGACATTTACACACTGCTATATTTAAAATAAAATGCCTAAAAAAATAAATAAATAAAAATAAAAAGGTGAGTTCGCAACACCAAGGTGCATGGAATATACTGGGTGAAGATATGTATTAAAGATGATTCAAACAATGCAGGGGAAGGTTTTGAGAATTCCATAAAATGTCCCATTTGTTGGGGGAATGGCTTTATTAATATATTTTAAAATACTGATAGTTTCCCATGATATTTGACTCAAATCGGTAATGACTTATTCATGACTTTGCATATTACCCTGTTATCTCTACAGAGATACATTACTGGAGTTGGACACATTTCAGCTTGAAATGTATGTCTCAGTAAAAGGTCAGTCCTAACATTGAATAGCAGTGGGCCCCTGCTAAGCTGGTGACTGGCTGACTACCTGGGCCCACATTGTGCAGTTCACTGGTCTTTGTGGTTTTTACCTTGCATTTTCTGGCTTAAAGCTTTTCCCTTCTGAAATCACAAATTTAGATCTACAGTCAAAAATCTTTTTTTTAAATTGAAGTGTAGTTGATTTACAGTATTGTGTTAGTTTCAGGTGTACAGCACAGTGATTCAGTTTTGTTTGTTTTGCAGATTATATTCCATTATAGGTTATTACAAGATATTGAATATAATTCCCTGTGGTATACAGTAAGTCCTTGTTCCTTATCTATTTTATGTATAGTAGTTTGTATCTGTTAAACCCATACCCCTAATTTGTCCCTCCCACCCTCCCTCTCCCCTTTGGTAACCATAAATTTGTTTTCTATGTCTGTGAGTCTGTTTCTGTTTTGTATATACATTCATTTGTATTATTTTTAAAAATTTTATTTTTTAATTTATTTTTATTTTTGGCTGCATTGGGTCTTTGTTGCTGCGCGCGGGCTTTCTTTAGTTGCAGAGAGTGGGGGCTACTCTTCCTTGTGGTGTTGCGCGGGGTTCTCATTGTGGTGGCTTCTCTTGTTGCGGAGCACGGGCTCTAGGTGTGCAGGCTTCAGTAGTTGTGGCTTGCGGGCTCTAGAGCGCTGGCTCAGTAGTTGTGGCGCACGGGCTTAGTTGCTCCGCGGCATGTGGGATCTTCCCAGACCAGGGCTGGAACCCATGTCCCCTGCATTGGCAGGCGGATCCTTAACCACTGCGCCACCAGGGAAGCCCTGTATTATTTTTTAGATTCCACATATGAGTGGTATCATATAGTATTTGTCTTTCTCTGTTGACTTATTTCACTAAGCATAATATTCTCTAGGTCCATTAACCCCTAGTTGGCCTCATCATTTGCAAATATTTTCTCCTATTCTGTAGGTTGTCTTTTCATTTTGTTGAAGGTTTCCTTTGCTGTGCAAAAGCTTATAAGTTTAATTATGTCCCACTTGTTTATTTTTGCTTTTATTTCTTTTGCCTTGGGAGACTGATCTAAGAAAATATTGCTACAATTTATGTCAGAGAATGTTTTGCCTATGTTCTCTTTTAGGAGTTTTATGGTGTCGTGTCTTATATTTAGGTCTTTAAACCATTTTGAGTTTATTTTTGTATATAGCTTGAGGGAGTGTTCTAATTTCATTGATTTACACGTAGCTGTCCAGTTTTCCCAACACCACTTGTTGAAGAGACTGTGTTTTCTCCATTGTATATTCTTCTCTCCTTTGTCGTAGATTAATTGACCGTAGGTATGTGGGTTTATTTCTGGGTTCTCTATTTTATTCCATTGAACTGTATGTCTGTTTTTGTGCCAGTACCACACTGTTTTGATTACTGTAGCTTTGTAGTATAGTCTGATGTCTGGAAGGGGTTGGCCTCCAGCTTTGTTCTTTTTCCTCAGGATTGCTTTGGCAATTCTGGGCCTTTGTGGTTCTATATAAATTTCAGGATTATTTATTCTAGTTCTGTGAAAAATGTTACGGGTATTTTGATAGGGATTGCATTAACTCTGTAGATTGCTTTTGGTAGTATGGCCATTTAAACAATATTAATTCTTCCAATCCAAGAGCATGGACTATCTTTCCATTTCTTTGAATTGTCTTCAATTTTCTTTCTTTTTTTTAAATTAGTTAATTTTTTTTTTATTTCTTGGTTTCCTTTTTTTTTATATAAATTTATTTATTTTATTTATTTATTTTTGGCTGTGTTGGGTCTTCATTGCTGCGCGTGGGCTTTCTCTAGTTGTGGCAAGCGGGGACTACTCTTTGTTGCGGTGCGTGGGCTTCTCATTGCAGTGGCTTCTCTCGTTGTGGAGCACGGACTCTAGACACGTGGCCTTCAGTAGTTGTGGCACACGGGCTCAGTAGTTGTGGCTCATGGGCTCTAGAGCACAGGCTCAGTAGTTGTGGCTCACGGGCTTAGTTGCTCCACGGCATGTGGGATCTTCCCGGACGAGGGATGGAACCCATGTCCCCTGAATTGGCAGGCGGATTCTCAACCACCACGCCACCAGGGAAAACCCTCTTTCTTTTTTAAATTTTTATTGGAGTGTAGTTGATTTACAATATTGTGTTAGTTGTCTTGAATTTTCTTGATCAGTGTTTTATAGTTTTCAGCATATAGGTCTTTTGCCTCCTTGGTTAGGTTTATTCCTAGGTTTTTTGTTTGTCTGTTTTTGTTTTTGTTTTTACTTTCTATGCTCAAAGATCTTGAAGGGAATCATTGAGGTGTCATTTCTCAGTCCATTTGGAAGTATTGCTTCATTTGAATAATGAATAGCTTCACTTCTAAGAAACATACAATATAGAAATGCGCAGAGCTTCTTCCCTCTTTTGATGCTCGGAATGTGAAATTTTGGAACTGGAAGGATTCTTAGAGACCTTGTGCAACTCTCTGTTTTTACAGTTGAGGAAACTGAGGCCCAGAGAAGTGAAGTATTGATATAAGGAAATCACCAGGTATTGGGCAAGCTGAGACTAAACCTCCTGACTCATGGCTTGTTTCATATTCTATACCTTCTGCTGCTTATGAAAGCTGAAAAGAAAATAAAACCCAAAATACTCATCTCCCTGGTCTCCCCAAACCCAAACTCAACATCCTGTTTCTAAAATCAAGTTGTGACTGTTTCTGAATCACAGAGCAGGGGTAGCCCCATCCTATCACTAAGGAAGTATGACTCTCTCAGCAGGGAAGCTGCTGCTCTGACAGGTGGAAGGACCCCACTTACCCCCCAGGGACCAGCCCACAAGCTCTTCCTTCACAAGTGACAGAGGCTGGAAGAGTGCTCTCTCCCTCCATAAAGTAGGCTAATTGCGGCTTCCTTGCTAGCCTCCGCACTCGCTCTGTGCCAAGCTCTGGCTCCCACCCAGCTCCTCCTTAAGGCGAAGCCAAACCCCAGACTCCCTTGTCCCAGGAGCTGGTCCAGAAAGGCCTTAGAGTCAGCAAGAGGAGCTCTGTACCACAGCCTGGGGGACCCTGGCTGCCCAAGCTCCAGCTTCCTGGGTGAGTGGCCAGAGCTCTCCTCTGTAGAGACCTGCCCCAGCTCAGCAAAGAAAGGACAAGGTAGGGAAAGGACAGGTTAGTAGTGTCACTGAGGAATATATGAATATACCACTATACCAATATAATGAGAATATACCAGTGCTGGAGGTAAGGTGTGAAAGAGAGCTTGCTCTGGCTGACCACTCCTTCTTCTGACACTGGGAGGAATTCTGAGTGCCACGTGCCTGAAGTTCAGACAAGAAATAAGCTCCTGGGATCCTGGGACCACACAACTGACGCCTGGGCCTCTGCACTCCAACAGGTGCCGCTGGATTGGGAGAGTATGAGCAGGTGCAGGTGACTTTTCTTCACAAGGAGGTTTTGCAAGTTTTCTCCACTCTTCCCTTCCTTGGGAGGAGTAGTGCCTGGTGTGTCCAGTGATGGCCTCTCTTGTGCTTTGAGATTTATTATCAGAATTGCCAGGATGGGTTGGTCAATTCTTTGATTACTTATGGTAGCTTTTTCTGGACAGTTTTCAAAGGGAAGGCAGGACATGTGGGATCCCACCTCTTTCTGTAGAAGGCCTATGTGTCCCCCAGACACAGGTTCACCCCTCAACCTTTGAGCCCCAAAAAATGAGTCACCGTCAAGGGCAGGGTGACACTCATTCATTCTCTGCAAGCCTATACTTTCATATGTTGTAGCAACATTTCTCAAAATGAAGAACTCATGGATGCCCAAGCTATGCCTGCAGACCCCTAGGGGATGCCCAGGCCTAGTTAGAGAAACGCATTAAGTTAAATTCTTTTCTTTTCTTGATCAATCAGAATGAACAACACTGTAAACACAAAGAGAAACTCGGACCCTGAAGACAGATGGCACCACGTGGCTATAAGGTAGTCATCCGTATGTGACTCAGAAGGTACTGAGGCTGATTTTGATTTTTTTAAAAAAAATATTTATTTATTTGGTTGCGCTGGGTCTTAGTTGCGGCACGTGCGATCTTCTTTGCTGCGTGCAGGATCTTTGTTGCAGTATGCGGGATCTTTAGTAGCGGCATGCGGGGTCTAGTTCCCTGACCAGGGATCGAACCCGGACCCCCTGCATTGGGAGCGCAGAGTCTTAACTGCTGGACTACCAGGGAAGTCCCTGATTTTGATTTTTTTTTTTTTAAAGTTGTCAGAATGAAACAAAAATTTAAAAACTCCTTTTAGAACTCATGGACTTTAACCCACTCCAGCTCACCCCTGCTCCCCCAGAACTTTCAGGGATTTCCAGATGCCATTTTGAGGAACAGGATTGTAGAAGAGTCTTTCCCCTATCAAGCAAGGCCTCCCTCTAAGGAAAGAGCAAGAGGTGGCCTGGTTTGAGCTGTGGCCCTAGAGCAGGATCACACTAAACAAAGGAAACCCACTGACCACACAGTTCTGAGTTGGGAGGGCCTTGGAAACCCTTTCTTCAAAGGCCATCTGATTCATGACTCTATTGTCAACATCCCATTCCACTCCTGGACAGTTCCTGCTAATGCAATGTCTTCGCAGCCGGAGTTGGCTGATCTAGAATTTTCACTGATTGGTTTTGCTCTTGACATCTGGGACCATGTTGAATTTTTTTAAAAAGCCCCCAAAATATTGGGGCAGAGTGTGCGTAGGCCTGATTTGAGCTCCTTTCTTTTTTTATATAAATGGATACAAGAAGTTCATTGGAGCAGCCAATGAATGTACTGATTTGCTTCTGAAAAATGTACAGATGGGTGAGATGGGAGTTTGGAGGAGAAGTACAGATGGCGAAGTCTTTTCATTTGGATTTGTCACTGAGCAGAGACCTGGAGTTGCTGAGGGTGTCAAGACTCACAAATGCAAACACAGGGAAGAAGAGTGATAACAGACACATGGCAGGCACAGCCAGCAGGGAATGTGTTTCTGTAGGGTTCAGACACACGAAGAAGGACACAACCAGGGGTGGGGTGGAAACTTCAGCACAAGTCCCTGGTGTCCTCCCCTGGGGACAGAGCTGAGTGCTCAGGGATGGTGGAAGACTCAGTGATGTTTCCAGATGAAACTGCTCCTGCCACCCCGCCAACCCTTAAAGAGTGGGTCCTGTCTCTGCCCTTGGCTTGCTGAGCCAGGCATTGCTCTCTGAAGTTTGCGTGGGGCTTGAGCAAGTGAGTGTTTTAGTACTCTTGCTTCTTTTGAAATCGGTTTTCTTTAAGGTGCCACCTGCATGTGGATATTGTAACTTTGCTTTTGTGGGTTCTCACTATCGAAAAGGTAGTACAGAGTTCTAAGCACAAACGTACATCTACAGAGTCTTATTTTTATAAGCATCTGCTGGCCTCTGTCACATTGTTTTCAACCAAAACAGCTTTTTAGGGGCACTAAGTGACGTGGTTAGAGTCTTCAGGATAAACCAATAATGAGATTCCTTGGCCACTAGATTGTTATGTAAAATATTTGAAATTTGTAAGCTTTTCTGTTGGCCCATGAAACTCAGTCATCACTTGAATTTACATGCCAGCGGTATATTTGAAAGGCATACACGGGATAGGTGTTGACTTTTTAGAGGCGTGGTGGGTTACTTGTGCCTGGGTAACCCAGGTTTCCTTGGCTACTGTTGATAAGACGGAGACACACCCGGCTGGTCTCGCGGTAGAGCGCCCTTTGGCTGCCTCAGTGGGGAAGCCTAAGGTGGTAGAACGTTTTGGTCCACACCGTCATTGCACCCCATTCCTTCAGCGGCTCGAGGCTCAGAACCTCCCACTGTGCTGTGACCTGTGGAGAGGGGAGAACCCGCAATCCTCTTTGGCTGGGGATCCTGCCTTCTTCCCTGCTGTGTCTCAGATGGACAGGAGACAGTTCCACCCATTCCTTTGGCAGGGCTGAGTTCTCTGGGTAGGTCCACCTACTTAGTGAAAAAAGAACCTGCTTCTAGAACCATCCATCATACTAGAAAGCGGTCCTTCATCAGACAAGTACACCAACACAGGCATTGAGGAGGACTCTGTATGTGAAAATTCGGCTACGGCTGGGCTGCTTGCTGCCTGGTGGCAGGTGGGCAGGTAGGAGCCTGTCGCCCGTAGCTTCCACAGGCACTGCCTAAATGACCAACAACCTCCCCAGCCCAGATGTGCACAGGGCATCACTGTTCCGTCCCCGGGACTGTGAGAAGGGGCTGGGCCATGTTTGTCAAACATGGAGACAGGGGCTGACTTAACTATTCCCTATTCCCTACTGGACATCCTTCCTGTGAAGTAATTTTGAATACTGGTGGCTGAAGAACTTAACAGGATACTTTATACTGATGTTGACATGGGAGCCAGTTGGGGCTGACTGGCCACAGCAGGTTCAGTGGCCATCTTTTCACACCCTCCCACAAACCATCTCTTGATGCTCCTGCTAGAGAGAGGCCATGGGGTGGGATGAACCATGGGGCTGAGCTAATATAGTATTTTTGCATTATCATCAGATACAGGAGAAGCATAACAGGACAGGAGGTGATGCTGGAAGGGCAAGTCTCTTAAGGTGGTGTCCTCCAGACAACATTATAAGGCATTAAATATTTTGTGTGAAAGCGAGGCTTTGAGACATTCAGAGAAGGCGGTCACAGTGTCCATGAACTAGCTCCCCACTAACCGGGGGCACAGGCTCCACCCTATACGTGCTCCCCCAGGGGCTACTTTCCCTTAGGGTCTGAGTGCAAAGCTCTTACTCTTCATTGTCTTCTTCCTTTTAATCCCATTATTCCTAACACTGTATCTAACTCCAAGGAATTTGATTTTTGAATCACAACTCCAAAACCTCTTATTTGAAGGGTAATTTCAATTTATTAACAAACCAGAGAAAACAGCACAGAATGACTGTGAAAGACCAAGAAAGACGGATAGGGCTTCATTCTGCCCAACTCTCCTGCGCATGCCAGCATAAACCTTCCCTGTGCCTCCCGGATGGTGCCCCTCAGATGGGGAGAGGCCAGTCCTGCAGGGGCAGGGAGAGCACAGTTCTTCTCTGCTTCTGCATGATGGGTGGGAAACTCTCTCTCCACTCTCCCCCTCCGCCCCCAGAAGGTTTCCCTCTGCAGGACCATAAACCTGCACATCTAAGACCTAAAAAACACAGCTCTTGAAAAACATTTTTCCAATTTGCAGCTATACTTTTTCACACCTTTGGATTCATTTTTATTTTGTTTGAAACAGCACAGCTAGAGACAAATTGCAAACCCAGCCCATTAGAAACTATTGTTCTTTTCTCTGCTGCTTAATAGTCTAGATCCAGGTTGATCCCTGCCACATGCCAAAAAGAAACTAGTAAGACCTTTTATTAGAGTTTTTAAAAGCATGAACATAATCTCATTTGATCCTCACAGCAGCCCTGGGAGGTAGGCAGGTGGGCATGATGGTTCCAGGATCCAGAGGACAAAATTGTAACTGATGGAGCTGGGAACCAAACCCATGTCCTCTGACCCCTGGTCCAGGGCTCCTTCCACTCCACAAGATGAACTGGGCCCACCTAGATGAGCAGAGCAGCTTTTCTGCTTAGAATAGATGAGATGTCCTTTGGGCTTGCAAACAAAGGAGATTTAAGTACAGACCTCAGCAGAGAGCTTAGGTGATAAACACACCTGAGCTCAATCTAGCATCAACATCAGAGGGATGAACAGGACAGAACATGGGCATCTTTGACAAGGGTTTCTTCTTGTTTTCCTGATTCTCACCTGGAACACGCTGGGTGCTGTAACATGAACGCAGCCAAGTCCAGGAGGAGGGAAGGCATTCAGAGGACTTTCTCATCTAGCAATTTATTGATTCCCTCACAAATCCTCTTGAGGTTGGGCCTACAGTCTCCATCCAGGGTATAAAGGGTGGAGAGGAACTCCACATCGGCAAAGTGGTTGAAGACATGGTTGATGCGCCCGTGGGTCCTGGGTGTCAGGTGTCGCTGTACCAGTTCATGCACCAGGTCCTTGCACTCATGTAGGAGCTTGGAGAGCACATTTCTATCAAAGGTGTATTCTACCTCATAGAAGCTGACGATTGTCATGGCGGTCTGGTTCAGTTTCTTCCTGAGCTTCTCCACAATAACAACTTCCTCCTGGCTGAACTGGTTGTTCCGGTAGAGGATCCCAATTTTGATCGCCACCTTGATTAAGTCTTTCATGATCTTGTGGGCTTCCTTCTTGTTGTGTGTGTGCTCTTTGGTGACTTTGTAGAGCTCATCAAAGATCTCGCTGCTGGTGTCATCAATCAGCATGTTGGCCACAGTTTTACTGGCTATTTTGCTCAGAATCTTCTTCTGGGCTTGAAGGGCAAGGTTCTTTGAACTAAAAACATCAGGACCTATGGTAAGAAAAGAAATAGTTATAGAAATACTAGAACTGTTTATTATGTTTCTACCAGTGAAACATACTAACTTGAACTTATGTTCTTACAGCAAAAATTCATGCCTTCATACCCCACGACTCTTTTATGAAATCCCACCCCAGCCTGGTTACTCCACTGTGCTCGCCACATGACATGCTTGTTTACCCTCTTGAACCTTTTAAATTGCGCTCTTTCCTCTCTAGATGTGGTCTCCTCATGTCCGGGCCAAATCTCACGCTTTTGACTTAGTTCATGCAAAAAGCCTCCTTGACTCTATTTGCTCACGAAGAACTCCCTCCAATGATTATTGCACAGGAAACTATTCAGTTTTGCAAATTTACAGGAGGAAATTGTTGCTTAATGATAAGAATGTAGCACCAATGCCAACCCCATTCTTAGGACAGACCTGGGTGGTTGATCATGGTAGTATTTTTTGACTGAGTCTCAGAATTCATATTTCATTGAATCTAAGATGTATTTTTTTTTCATGTTTGATATCTTGGAAATTGGGATGTGTCTTATAGTCACTGTTGCCAGGTGGTAGTTGTGCTGTGGTTGCATTACCTGTGTGTGCATCAGTTTACACAATAGGAGACAGATTTGGAATAAAAGTCATGAGTACTCTTGTAAGAAATGTTGCTCACCAATGTTCTCGATGGCACACAGAACCACATTTTGTGGGAAACACAGACATAAACAATTCCAAGCAAAGATGCTTCAGCTGAGTACAGAAGTACCCTGAATGTGAGGAAGCTTAGAAAAACCAAAGCCACTTTATTTCCCCGTTACTTTCCACTCTATGAATGAATGAGAACAATATATGTTAAAAGAAATAACACTGTGTACAAGTAAGTCTAAAAGGGATCTTTCAATAAGTATAACATAAAAATTCTAAGCAGTAAGAAAGCAATCATTTGCAGTTTAATTGGCAGCATTTTCTTCTTTCTTAAGAGCATAAAAGGCATCTTATAATCGATGGTGTCTTAGATTGGATCGAATACTCCATGAAGTCACCAGTTAGCTGGAACTGATATTTGACAGTCAGCAGTACGTGTGTGCATCGTTCTTATCTTCCCAAGGACATTCAAGTCGCTGGAGGACAGAGACAACATCTCCTACAGCACCTAGCTCAGTTCTGGGCACAGGGATGGAATGGTGTTTGTTAAGTTAAATGCCAGAGTAATACTGCAGAAGAATAAATTTTCCTTTGAGAACTGACGGCTCTAGGATCCCTAGAGTTTTTGTCCAGTGCTCTGTGGCTACATGGAAGTGACAGGCAGCATTGACAGACAGGTGGCCTCACATACTAGCTTTTTTTTTTTAAACTTTGGGTTTATTTATTTATTTATTTATTTATTTATTTATGGCTGTGTTGGGTCTTCGTTTCTGTGCGAGGGCTTTCTCTAGTTGCAGCAAGTGGGGGCCACTCTTCATCGCGGTGCGCGGGCCTCTCATTATCGCGGCCTCTCTTGTTGCGGAGCACAGGCTCCAGACGTGCAGGCTCAGTAATTGTGGCTCACGGGCCTAGTTGCTCCGCAGCATGTGGGATCTTCCCAGACCAGGGCTCGAACCCGTGTCCCCTGCATTGGCAGGCAGACTCTCAACCACTGCGCCACCGGGGAAGCCCCACATACTAGCTTTTGCAATCCTGTCTGGCCCCTCCCCAACTCATATCCTACCCCCTCTGCCCACCTCAGACCCATCCCCTCAGTGGAATGCCATTAATCCCTGGTGCTTAGGTCTTGCAGACACGGACTCAATAAACACTTAAACACAATTCAGACATATGACCCAGCACTTCCTCCACCCACATATCCCCTCATGGACTGACTCCCTCCCTCCCAGCCCAGCCTTGCTCCCTTGGCCCTGGGTCTTTCCAGGACAGCTACTTCTGCTCACGGACCTCTTCCAGCTGTAAGCCGCAGGGTCACGGCCTGGAGTGGGGTCACTAAAGTGGGGTCAGCAGAACTAAAGCAGCAGGCACCACGGGTCTCCCACAGCCCCAGGAAGCTCTCTCCTAAAAGTCTGAGACCATAGACTCTTGAAGCAACTTCGGAGCAAGTGACCCTGATACAGCCAGGACTTTCCCTTCAGCTTCAGTGTGAAGGGAATAAACAGTAATTCTTGACTTTTCCTTACGGTGAGATTTATGCTCTTCCAGAGTTTGAGACAAATAATATTACTGCCCGGTCTGATCATCTACCATGGTCACCCAGACCTTTGTGTAAATAACCTTTGTTCCAAAAACATCAAATTCCTCTTCCCCAAACAAATATTTACCAGCATTAAGGATGTTTAAAAGATTGTGCTGTATGCTTCGAAATCAGTTCCACAGGAGAAACTTAAAGACTTTGAGCTTTGGCCCTGTCACCAAAATAAGTGTATGCCTCCTTAGGTGATTATTTTGATGGGAACAATGGAATCTAGATGGATCTGTTCTGGAATATCAAAAAATGAGTCATTTCTTTGTAGACACAACTCCTAAAAACTGCTTGAGAAGAAGGTATTTGAAGAGGTTCTCTGGAAATGCAGCACACATGCATTTACACAGAAGCAACGGATCAACTGTGTGTCCACTGGAATGTAAGCTCTGTGGGAGCAGGGATATGGGTCCAAGCCCCACTGGACGTCCCAAGCCCAGTGCATTGGTGGCCCATGGCAGCTGTTGTTGAATGAGGAAGCACTGGCTCTGTGCCAGGCACTTCATGGCTTTAACCCTAAGAGCTGGGTGAAGCTGGTGTTTTTAACCAAGGCTTCCCTGCTAGCCGGATTCCAAACCCTGCTCTTTTCACCATCAGCATTCCCAAAAGATTTCTCCAGAGCAGTGGTCATCACACCTTTTGCTCTTACAGCCCCATAAGAATTTTGAAAAGCTAGTACCTCCTTGCATATTTTTTAACTTGACAGCGAGTATTTTTCACCTTATGGGTAAATAGTTAGAATTTCTAAGTAGATTAAATGTCTAGATATTGTAAATATTGATACTTTAAAATCAATGTGTTAAATTATTCTTTTAAAAGTGTCCAATGTACATACCACATACCACAGTGGTACAACATCCATTATTGTCCATTTTAAAATGACAGGAGCAAGCTCTCCTTTAAAAATTAGAGCTGCTGCCATAAACAAGACAAAAAGACAACCCTCAGAATGGGAGAAGATATTTGTAAACGAAGCAACTGACACAAGGATTAATCTCCAAAATAAACAAGCAGCTCATGCAGCTCAATGTCAAAAAAACAAACAACCCAATCCAAAAATGGGCAGAAGACCTAAATGGACATTTCTCCAAAGAAGATACACAGATTGCCAACAAACACATGAAAGGATGCTCAACATCACTAATCATTAGAGAAATGCAAATCAAAACTACAATGAGGTATCACCTCACACCGGTCAGAATGGCCATCATCGAAAAATCTACAAACAATAAATGCTGGAGAGGGTGTGGAGAAAAGGGACCCTCTTGCACTGTTGGTGGGAATGTAAATTGATACAGCCACTATGGAGAACAGTATGGAGGTTCCTTAAAAAACTAAAAATAGAACTACCATACGACCCAGCAATCCCACTATTGGGCATATACCCTGAGAAAACCGTAATTCAAAAAGAGTCATGTACCACAATGTTCACTGCAGCTCTATTTACAACAGCCAGGACATGGAAGCAACCTAAGTGTCCATCGACAGATGAATGGATAAAGAAGATGTGGCACGTATATACAATGGAATATTACTCAGCCATAAAAGGAAACAAAATTGAGTTATTTGTAGTGAGGTGGATGGACCTAGAGACTCATACAGAGTGAAGTAAGTCAGAAAGATAAAAACAAATACCGTATGCTAACACATATATATGGCATCTAAAAAAAAAAAAGGTTCTGAAGAACCTAGGGGCAGGACAGGAATAAAGACGCAGATGTAGAAAATGGACTTGAGGACATGGGGACGGGTAAGGGTAAGCTGGGACGAAGTGAGAGAGTGGTATGGACATATATACGCTACCAAATGTAAATAGATAGCTAGTGGGAAGCAGCCACATAGCACAGGGAGATCAGCTCGGTGCTTTGTGTCCATCTAGAGGGGTGGGATAGGGAGGGTGGGAGGGAGATGCAAGAGGGAGGGGATATGGGGATATATGTATACATATAGCTGATTCACTTTGTTATACAGCAGAAACTAACACACCATTGTAAAGCAATTATACTCCAATAAAGATGTTAAAAAAAAATTAGACTTGCTACATTATTCTTTTTTCTCCTTGAAATTGTATCTCTATTCTATGACATCCAGAAACTTTAACTTAATATCTGTTTTTATGCTTGAAAATGTTTTATTTGATCAATCCGTCATAATTCTCTATAACCAAAGGATCCATACATATTGAAATTTAAATTAAAAGCCGATTCCAGTGATCAAAATCTCCAATCCTTAAAAAAATTCCTTCTGGAGTGAGTTATCATTCTAATTATTTTGGGTACAAGTATTAAACTTTTGATAAATACTAAACATAAAAGATAAAGTTTTATTGGAAATGCACCTCCAAATGAGATGGGTAGGGGCAGGTTATGGTGCTTTGATTAAGAGAGGCATCACCAACACCAAAGCTTCACATCATCCCTTTGTTTGACCAGGTTTTGCAACCCAGGAAAATGTATTTGTCCCAATAAGATTCCTTATGGGTGGGAACCCCATGACTGAAACAGTGGAAAGAAGGAAGGTTCACCACCCTTTGACCTCAGATTGTTGCTCTGACAGATGAATTTAGAAAAGAGTATTGCGGCTTCCTTGGTGGCGCAGTGGTTAAGAATCCACCTGCCAATGCAGGGGACACAGCTTCAAGTCCTGGTCCGGGAAGATCCCACATGCCACGGAGCAACTAAGCCCGTGTGCCACAACTACTGAAGCCTGCGCGCCTAGAGCGTGTGCCCCGCAACAAGAGAAGCCACCGCAATGAGAAGCCCTCGCACCACAACGAAGAGTAGCCCCTGCTCGCCGCAACTAGAGAAAGCCCACACACAGCAACGAAGACCCAACGCGGCCAAAAAAAATAAATAAAATAAATAAATATAAGAAAAGAGTATTGCAGTGAGAAAGAGGAATTGGATTTATAAATCAATTCCCCCAAAACTCTCATCTGCTCATCGCATGGAAAGTCTCTGGTCTCTCCGTGGTGCACACACCAGTTTGAGTCCTGCTCTTCCGTAAGAGCAGCAGCATTCCATGAGATGTTAAGTGGTGTTCTTTGGGGGGTGGGGGTGGGGGAGGGTAGTAAAGAGGTTTTTTTTTTTTAAAGGTTATACTCCATTTATAATTATAAAATATTGGCTATATTCCCCATGTTGTACAATATATCCTTGTAGCTTATTCTATGCATAATAGTTTGTACCTCTGAATTCCCTACCCCTATCTTGCCCCTCCCCTCTTCCCTCTCCCCACTGGTAACCATTAGTCTGTTTTCTATATCTGTGATTCTGCTTCTTTTTTGTTATATTCACTAGTTTGTTGTTGTATGTTTTAGATTACACATATGAGTGATATCATACGGCATTTGTCTTTCCCTGACCGACTTATTTCACTTCTCATAGTACTCTCTGAATAAACTTTCTTGATCAAATAAGTTTGGAAAACACTGGGTTAAGCAACATTAAACAGAATCTTGTAAGACTTTAAAAATATTTCTTTAATTGATTAGGGTGTTTTATCAACTGTCAGAGAGGGGTGGGTATGGTAGGCAGAATCATGGCCCCCAAAGATGTCCACATCCTAGCCCTGGAACCTGTGCGTGTGTTATCTTATCTGGTAAAAGAGACTTTGCAGACATGACTAAGTTAAGGATTTAGGGATGGAGAAATCACCCTGGATTAGCCAGTGAGCCCAATGCAATCACAGGGGTCTTTATCAGTGAAAGAGGGAGAGAGAGTCAGAAAAGGAGATGTGGTGATGGGCGGAGAGGATCAAAGGGATGTAAAATAGCTGGCTTCAAAGATGGAGGAGGGAACCACCAGCCAAGGAATGTAGGCAGCCTCTAGAAGCTGAAAAAGGCAAGGGAACAGATTACCCCCTAGAGCCTCCAGAAAAAATGCAGCCCTGCTGACACAATGATTTTCAGACCTGTATAACTCATTTAGGATTTCTGATCTCCAAAGCTGTGAGATGATAAATTTATGTTGTTTTAAATCACTGAGTTTGTGGTAATTTGTTACAGTAGCTCTAGGAAACTAGTTCAGGCGAGTAGAGTGTGGTAAAGCATTTCCCAATTTTATCTGGTCAGGAAATTCTGGTTTATTCGTTGTTTTTTTTTTTGTTTTTTGGCACACTGCAAGGCGTGTGGGATCTTAGTTCCCCGACCAGGGATTGAACCTGTGGCCCCTGCAGTGGAAGCACGGAGTCTTAACCACTGGACTGTCAGGGAAGTCCCAGAAAACGGTGTTTTTTGAGTACAGTGACCAACTGCCCTGATTTGCCAGGATTGAGGGGTTTCCTGCATGGTGGACTTTCAGGGCTAAAATTGGAAAAGTCCAGGCAAATTGGGACAAGTTGGTCACCCTATTCCTGAGCCACTAGTGATGCATATATCATTGACCTAAAAAATGAAGAACAGGGAAGTAACAAAGGAAAAATTCCAGAGGGAGGAAGATGATACATACCTAATATTGAAGATCCTATCATCTCAGCAGGATAAGCTGTATACTCTTGTTGCCACACTTACCACCCTTCTCTACTTTTTAATTCTAGAGTCAATCTTAACCTTTTTTTTTTTTTTTGTCTCTTTTGGGCCAAGGTTTCTTTTGTCCCTTGGTTGCTGTGCAATTATTGAGCATTTACTATTTGTTCAACTCTGTAAGAAGTGCTATGGGGGACGTCCTCCCCCCTCCCCCCAATATTTAATTGGGTCCTACTCTGAATATGGTCCTGCAGGGAAGCGAGATATAGACAAATGAAACAAAATACTTAAACATGTGAAACAGCCCAAATTGGCATGAGTGAGAACAGCTGGGGGAAGCTCTATGTGCTCTGAAGGTGGACTTGAATGTGGATAGATGGGGATGGCTACAATGTCAGGAAGTGGTTCCTAAGGTTATCCAAACAGGCCAGCAGTTTTCCCCAAATCACAAAGGCCTTGGGTGGTTTCCGTCATATGTTCTCAGCTATTTCTCTTGTAAAAGAACATGTTATTTACCTACAAAGGGACTTGAGGTACAAGCTTCTATGGTGAGGGCTCAGGAGGGTCACAGGTATCAAATCTCTGAAGCCTAACAATCAAGAGGCCAGAGCAGAGGAATTACAGATCATCAAATTATAAGGGAAGCTTTAACAAAAAACAACAAGCAAGTAGATCCCCACACTTACTCCAGACTGTCAGTATTAAAATCTTTAGGAGTAGGGCCAGTAATCACAAGCTCCCTAACATTCAGCATGATTCTGACATGCTGAAGGTAGGACCCACTGATCACGGCATGCCCCAACGTGTATCTTACAGAATACTAGTCCCATCAGATGTTCCAGGGGAGAAGGTTTTGTGGTGAGCTAAATGAGTTTGTAGATGACTACACATTGTGGCTGGCTTTTCATGATGCGCCATACCAGGTAGCTTATTAAAGGCTCTGAGAAGTCCTGTAGTAAAGATACCTGTGTAGTTTTGTTATTTATTTGATGAAATAACATCAAGACACCAATCTGGTCAACTCTAACAACTCCCAGGGGGAGGGCTGGAGAGCCAGTACTATTTCCAACACGCACACACGATTTAAGGGAGAGTGTGCGCACTGAGGGAGAGCTGTGTGGGGCAGACTTTTTGTACATGGAAATCTTGGGCTTGTTTCCTTCCATCCATCCTTCTGTCTCCACCTTTTGCAGAGGGACCATGTTGGTGACCCATCAGGGAGAAACACTACGGGCTGAGAGGAAGAGTGTGAGCTTTGGAAGCCAAAGTCAGGAGTGCAGTTGGGATACCTGGGGATACAGGCCTAAGTGGCATGCACATGTTTGTTTGTGGGAAACACCGAGACGATCTAGGATAGGTCGTGGCAAAAACTATTCTCTTTTTCTTGCGTACAAGCCTTAAGAAGGCTCTTTTAGCCAGCGATGATTCTCTTAACCATTTTTGAACAAAAGTTCCCATTTCCCAGCCATGAAAAGTAAGTTTACAGTAGCTGAGAATCTCTGAGAATGGAAATAAAAATGTGATTATACAGCTCACCTAACTAGCACAAGGAGACGAGACTGAGGAAGCTGCAAAGTTCATCCTTGTAGGAAAAAACAGGGGCTTCCTTAAACCAAGTCTGATGGAGGAGCTCAGATGAAAGGGTTATGGAGTCAGTGCTCTGAGAATAAGCACCCTTGGAACATTACAAGGAAAGAAAAAGTACCAGAACTATGTTGGGAAAATGGCGTGACAATGGGAGTGAACTAGTTTGAAGAGAGAAAGCAAAAGATAATTTAAGTGGGCCCTTCACTGCATGGAAAAGTGCTGGGGCTAGTCTGAGCTGATGCTTCTATAAATGATGTTCAGCCGTAGCACAAGTGATGTTTCCACGTTTCTAGAAAACACTAAGCTCTCCCGGCTGGTGAAATGCCAAGCTGGTGGTGATAAACAGCAGGAAGATCTTACCAAGCCAAGGGTGAGTGGGCAGAAAAGAGGCAGATGAACTTCAGCATGGTAAGGGCAAGGTAATACATTCTGGGAAAAATAAATGATGGTTATGAAAGATGATAGGCTCTCAGCTGTCAGTTACAGCCCAGAGAAGAGCTCTGAGCGTCAAGCCAGGATGGGTTGTGGCAGAGAGGGGCTAGGGGACAGACTCAGCTCTTCTCTCCTTACTCTCAGGACTTGGTAACTTCTCTACCTCTGGTTAAGGAGTGTGCGGAAAACTTGTATATGAGGATGGATAGCTGTTTCAAAATTATAAAGTTATCTGTAATAGCCAGCACTCACACAATATCACTTCACTTCTGTAAACAGCTTAGGATAATGGCAAGGAAGAAAGCTAAAAATGTTAAGTAGAAGTTAGGGGTGGAGATGGTACTCTGAGAAAAACAATCTGTGGTGCTTAATAAGCACCATCTGTCAAAGTCGAAGGTCCAGAGCACAAGGAAGGTGGGAGGGGAGTCTCCGGGGCACGGGGAGGGGAAGACCTGGGCAGAGGGTGATTTGTGGTAGTCCAAGTTTCTGGCACTCAAATCACTTACATTTAACTGTTGGAAATAAAGTTCAAGCAAGCTTCCTTGAGACGGAGCAGCTTTACAAACTACTTTGAATGTGAACTTTCACAATGAGCACCTATCCTTCTGCTCACCTGCACATGCACCCAGAAAAGCTGATTGGGCCAGTCATGTCCCTTAAGGTCCATCCTTCACAGCCAATAAGGGGCCAGGAGCCGGGGGAGAGTAACACCCTCCCCCTTCCCTTCCTGCTTCCTTGTCTGTTCTCTGGATGAATGATAAGGAAGGGGTTGGCTCTGGGGGTGAGGTGGTCTGCAGGATGGGATATCCGTGACAACGATACAACACCTTCTAGAGAAGACATTGCCTCTGCTTAAGTTCTAGGTCCCTATGTAGCTATGGGGACAAAACTATTAAGGAACCTTAAGTAGTTTTTTGAAATGCAAACCTAACACTGTTACAGTTTCCAGAAAGACTAATTGAGGTGTTGCATCTCCAGTGGAGTCAAACTGGAAAACATTTTCCTTCCCTTGTATATATAAGACTGTGGTTTGTATACTGCCGGAATATTAAAGAAGAAAGATGGCACTGGAGGAGGTACAATGAAGTGAAATGGTCAAGGGATGGTAGGATCTTTGAGTTAGAGACAAGCAAAATCTTGATCCTTCCCTCCCCCCACAGAAAATGATCAAAGCTCGGCAGCTCATGAAAAATGCCTGTTAGGTCTAATCCCTTTCATACTTGAATGAGATGGCATTTTCTAGGCTTAAGAAAGGTATTTTGGGATAATTTAAAAGGCATCACAGTAAAACTTAGATGACCTAGGAGGGATAGGAAATAGACTTTTCTGACTGGGGGTTAATCCAGCACACCCTTGAGGCCTTCTTAGGTTTGGTCTCTTCCCCACCCTCCAAGAGAGCCTTGAGGACATGTCCCCTGGGCTCACCCCTGCTGCTGAGAAGACCTGAGGTCCCCAGATTTCCACTGCCTGCAATAAGAAGCAAGCAGCTTGTGGGTCCTGTGAGTGGGTCACCGTGACTTGAAGGGCAGCAGCTTCCACCAGGCACCCTGAGGGGGTGTGCAAAATGAAAACATTAGAACCTTTATTTCTGTTTCCTTGATTTCTAATGAGATGGGTTAAGCTTTACTAATATTTAACATTCAGGCTAACCTTGGGACCTACTGGTGTGTGGCATTCTAAGGAAAGAGGGGAAGATCCCCCTGCTTCCCGGGGGTGGGGGAGTATTTTAGTGTGTCTCTGTCATTTGTTTGTTGCTTTTCAGCAGTTTTGATTTTTTTTGGCATATGTTTGCGTGTGCTTGGTTAAATAGACTCACTGATTATATTATTTAGTTCTAACTAAACTAACCCTTATGAAATGGACCAATGATTTCAAAAGATTCCTGCAAGAAACAAAACTGAGGCCTGAAGACAATACACTAATCATGCCAGCACAAGTGAATGGCAAGAAAATGGCAGAGCTGACGATTATCCTCCTCATCGTAAGAGCTTTTCCGCAGCCAAATTATAAGGTAAAAGTAATGATCTAGTCAGATCAGACAAGAAATGGGCTATAAAAATTTCAAAAATTCTAATAAGATGATTTGAAATATGGATTTCACACACTTTTACTTGCCTCGAGATATTCCCCAAGGCAGTAGGAAGCCACAGCAATTAGCAAGACAGACATATTGTGATTTTGATCTTAGCTTGTCCTGTGGGTGATGGGGAGAGGCAATAAGGAACAGACTCTGTGACTCTGGGGGAGAGGGATGCGTCAGGGGTGATGCTGAGTGCTTCTTCTAGCTTGGGAGATGTGGGGTGGGGAACATTAGGCAGCACCAACTGAAACAGGCATCTGAGAGCGTGTGTGGGGAAGATGACTTCAGTCCTGAGCACGCTGATTTCGAAGGGTTCCGGGGGGGCATCTAGGTGGAGATGGGCACATGAGCCTGTACAGTAGGCACCTCCAACTCAACATGTTCTACCCTGAGCTCCCCATTTCCCCATTCAAACCATGTCTCTATCCATCAAGCAATTGATGGTGAAAAGACCTAGTTTCCCTAAATAATTAGCCAATTAAAGACGCAGATGTAGAGAATGGACTTGAGGACACGGGGAGGGGGAAGGGTAAGCTGGGACGAAGTGAGAGAGTGGCATGGACATATATACACTACCAAATGTAAAATAGATAGCTAGTGGGGAGCAGCTGCATAGCACAAGGAGATCAGCTCGGTGCTTTGTGACCACCTAGAGGGGTGGGATAGGGAGGGTGGGAGGGAGGGAGATGCAAGAGGGAGGACATATGGGGATATATGTTTATGTATAGCTGATTCACTTTGTTATACAGTATAAACTAACACACCATTGTAAAGCAATTATACTCCACTAAAGATGTTAAAAAAAAAAAAAAACCCAAGGGATAAACAGGTTATTCCTTTAAAATGCAAATTCCTACTTCAGTGGTTAAAGTGTACTCTCTGTTCAAAGTTTGCTGGGGATCAAGTTAGTCAGAACCACACGGTAGCCCTCCTAGGGCTTCTCTCTCCCCTTCGTGGCCCACCACCAAATCACCCCTCCTTCCCCACCAAGAAAATGGATTATTTTAAAATAAGGGTAGGAAGTGAGAGGCAGGCTTGGGTACAGTAGGATTGGGGTGGAGGGTGGAAGGAGGAAGGACTGAATTGCTAGAGACAGCCAAATGCAGGGGAGGGGGTGTTGCATTAGCCAGTCTTCACCACTTTGCATCCCCCTTCATGTGGCCAGTCGTCCTGCCTCTAGCTCGGGCTTGGGTGACCCTGAAATCTTGCCTTTGGGTCAGGCCTGGGAACAGGCACAGAGTTTTGCTTTGCCCTGGGTGGCTGCTCAGTCCTAGAGATTCATTCATCCAGCAGTCAGGAGTGAGGATTTGAGTGTTTTGGGGGGACCAGACATGATGAAATTTCCTAGCTAATACTGGATGTTTTAGGGTGCTGAGAAAGGACATACAAAAGCAATAGTAGACAAAACAGGGTGCTTCTTATAGGAAAAGCAGATTCAGATCATTGCGACACCTTGCACTGAGTAATTACACTTTAAAACCAGCATTTGATGACCTTCAAGATGAAGACTCTTTTTTTTCATTTCAAAAAAATTTCCTGGGCCTTGAAATAACATCGTTTCAGGTGAAGTGAAGAAATGTTGGCAGGGTCAGCTGTAGGACCTTCCAGCTCATTATCTCATTTTGTCGTAGATGCCCCCAATCCACCCATCCATTCGCACTGAGGGATTCATAGTTCAATTAATAATCATGTCAGAGATAATGTTAACTACTGAGCACAGATTATGTACGTGAGGTAGTATACACTATGTATTTGATCCTCACAAGAGGCTTGCAAAAGAAAGACTGTAATAAGTCCCATTTTATAGATAAGGAAACTGAGGAACAGCAGATTTAAGTAATTCATTCAAAGCTACGAGGCTAGTAAGTAAGAGAGCTGCAGTTGGGCCAAATCAAATCTAGACAAAGCCTGCAATCTTTGCCTTCCTGCATCTGCTTTTAGAAGATTGTCCCTGGCTCTCTAATGACTGTGATTTCTCACTTATTTGAGACATTAATTATGCCTCAATTAAAATTCTTATCTAGCAACAAGATTTACATTTCATCATTTTTTTCTTAAATACAAAAAAAGCCAGTCTTATGATGTGATAGAACAATACTACCTATTCATCAAAACTTGAAGGTAGATGTAGCTTTCATCTTTAGAGGGTATTCTATATATTTGAACAGAGTTGCGTAGTGGTTTTGTTTTTCATATTGATTTTACAGCTAGCTCTGAAAAGTGAATGAGTGACAATTTTACTTACCAGAGCTAACTGAAGCAGATACTTGTGAAGTCACTGGGAGGGGGGGGGCAGGGTGAATCATCTCCAGCCCAACAGGTTAATTTTGAAGATCTGAGAGATATTTTTGTCTCACTGCAGTAGAAGAGCAATCATCACTAAAAACAACATCTACTTACATGATTTCTTTAAACAAAGCTTATTCATCCCCTCCCCCACTCTCTTTTGCATCTAAAAAAAACTAGTGCCTCTCTGAATAGTAGGTCATACTCAGGCATAATAAAATAAAAATAGAGTCTATGTATATAGTGCATTATGCACAGTAACTCATTGTATCCTTGCAACAACTTAACATGCATGTACTAATATCACTACCACCACCATCGCCACCACCATCATCGTCATCATCATTATCATCATCATCATCATCATCATCATCATCAATTTACATCCAAGGAAACCACGCAAAGGGGAGACTAAGCAGCTTGTTTAAAACTACCATTAAGGAAGTGGCAGAGCTCGATTCAGACCCAGGCAGGCTGCCCCAGAGTCCCGTGCTTCAACCCACCACACTAAACTGCCATTCATGAGGTGATAAACATCAATTAGTTTAAATGTTTTTTTGAATTATTGCCCATTTTAAGATGGAGATTGAGCTGGTTTTTTCCTCAGAAGAATTAATGTTTTAAAAAACAATGAAGCATTTCAAATATACAGACAAAACAGAAGATAATATAACAAACTCTACTTGTATGGCCACCACCCAGATGGAACAAATCTTAATATTCTGCCCTCAAAGACAGAGGCGGGGGTGAAGCCCTCTTTGTTTTCAACTCCCTTTCTTTTGTTTTCAACTCCCTTTCTTTCCCTTCTATCTCCTCAGATCTAATTGCACTTCAGAAGTCGAGGTGTCTTTTTGTCTCATCCATGTTTTTATACGTTTGCCTCATGAGTATGCATGCATCAGCATTATATTGTTCAGAGTGTTTGTAAACTTCAGATAAAGGTGTCACATTGCACAGATCCTTCTGCATCTCTTCATTCAACATCTTTCTTGCAAGATTTATCTAATTAGTCATTTCATTGCTCATATGAATATATTCTTTATCCATGTTTCCTATTGATGGACATTTACATTATTCCCACTTTCTGCAAGCAAGTAAGTCCACAGTCGTGTCTCCTTGTGCACACACACAATAGCCTCCCAGGTTCTATACCTAGAACACAACTTCCAAGTCCTGTAGCACAGCTGCCAATTGCTTCCAGCGAGATGGCATTAATTTTCACTCCCAGCAGCAGCGTGTGAGTTCCTGTGGATCTACTTCCTCATCAACACTTCAGATAGTCCACCTTTAAAATTTTTGCCAATTTGCTAAGTACAAAATGGTATCTTGTTTCAATATGCCTTTTCCTGATTGTTACTGAGATTCAATATATTTTTGTGTATATTGAGCAGTCAGGTCTTTCTCATCTGTGAATTGCTTATTCATGTAGTCATTTTCCCCCTAATTGGATTGTATGTCTTTTTCTTGTTAATTTGTAGGAGTTTTTATGTATTATGGATTCTAATCCTTTGCTGATCACATGACTTGCAAAAATCTCCTCCCAGTCTGTAGCATTACCTTTTAACTTTATTTATGGTGTCTTTAACTGTATAGAAATTGAAAATTTTACTCTAGTTAAATTTAACTAATTTATCAGTCTTTCCCTTTATGGTTAGTGGTTTTTATATTTTGTGTTAAAAAAATCCTTTCCTGCCATGAGTTGATAAATGAGTCTTATATATTTCCCAAAAGTTTTAAGGTTTTGCTTTTCACATTTAGGTCTTTAATCCATCTGGAAATTATTTGGGAATGTTGTAGGAGGTACATTTTTCTCCTCATAATTTATTCAATGTATTGAATAGTTCATCCTTCTGCTACTGATCTGTTAGGCCACCTTTTTCTTAACAAGTTCCCTTATTGCATGGGTCTGAGTTTTTTACTCTGTTCTATTGATCAATTTGTCTGTTTCAGTACCAACACCACACTGTCTTAATTACTGTAACTCATAATAAGTCTTGATTGGCCGTAGAGAAGTTCCTCCCATTTTATTCTTCTTAGAAATTGTTTTGATTATTCTTGCCTTTACTCGTTCAACTGAATTTTTGGGTCATTTGACCAAATGCCATGAACACCTTGTATTAATCTGAGGTAAGCTGGTATCTTTATGATAGTAAGCTTCCCATCCATTAACATGATATATCTCTCCATTTAGTCAGAACATCCTCTCTGTTCTTCAATAATGTTTTATAGTCATCCCCATAAAGCTCTTGCACATCTTTCATTATTGTTACTTCTAGGTACCGTATAGTTTTGGTTGCTACTCTAAGTGTAATTTTTTTCTCTTATAGTTTCTAAATGGTTATTAATGATGTATAGGAACCCAACTTATTCCTGTATATTTATCTCCAATTGAAAAATTTTGCTGAGTTCTGTTATTAGTCCTAACTTGCTTGGGTTTTTTAATGTGGACAACTACACTGCCTGCACAAAATGATTGTTTCCTTCTACCTCCCACTTCTTTTTCTTGCCTTATTGCACTGGTGGGAAACTCTAGTACAATGCTGAATAGTAAGGGTGTTATTTGGGATCCCTGTCTTGTTCTTGACTTAAACAGGGTTGCTTCTAAAATTTCCCCACCACATATAATGTCTGCTGTAGATTTTTGATGGATACTCTTATTAAGTTAAGGAATCTTCCTTATGTTCCTAGTTTGCTATGGCTTTTGTTTGTTTTAAGGTAAAAATGTGTATCTAATTTTATCAGACACTTTCTTTGTACCTACTGAGATGATTATATGGTTTATCTCTCTTAATATGTGAATTTAACCAGTTATTAAGAGACTTTTCATTTAAATCATCATTGCATTCCCAGGATAAGCCCTACTTGATCATGTATTTAATAAACTGAAGAATTCTATTAGTAAATATCATATTCAGCATTTTGCAACTATGCTCAAAGGTGAGATTGGTCTATAACTTTCTCCTAGTACAGTCCTTGTCTGATTTTGATGTCAGAGTAAACTAGCTTCATAAAATGGATTGGGTTGCTTTTTCTTTTTCTATTCTCTGAGACTGTATGTGTTAGACAAGGATTAACGGCTTTATGAAAGTTTAGTAAAATGCGTCCACAAAGCCACTTGTGACACCAAGTAGCCACTCTTTAGAGCTTAAAATCTAAAATCTTAATCTAAAATCTTTAGATTTTTATTTCTTTCCCTAGAGCATCCACAAAGTAGGTAGTCACTCTGAATGGTATATCACTCTCAGGAATAGATAAACACCATCTACTGGCATAATTTAAAAAAAAATAAATTTATTTATTTTTGGCTGCGTTGGGTCTTCGTTGCTATGCGCAGCCTTTCTCTAGTTGTGGCGAGCAGGGGCTACTCTTCGTTGTGGTGCGCGGGCTTCTCATTGTGGTGGCTTCTGTTGTTGTGGAGCACAGGCTCTAGGCGCACGGGCTTCAGTAGTTGTGGCACGTGGGCTCAGTAGTCGTGTCTTGCAGGCTCTAGAGCGCAGGCTCAGTAGTTGTGGTGCACAGGCTTAGTTGCTCCGTGGCATGTGGGATATTCCCAGACCAGGGCTCAAACCTGTGTCCCCTGCATTGGCAGGCAGATTCTTAACCACTGCGCCACCGGGGAAGCCCTACTGGCATAATTTTTAATACCATTCTCCTTGTTTTATTTTAAGAGGGGAAACTGAGGAGTTATTTCTCAAAATATTTTCTTTCTTTAATACGTTTATTATAAAAAATGATACATGAGCACTGAGAACAGTCAGAAAAGACAGATAAGCTAAAGGGAAAAAATGAATACCTCATGATCCCACCATGCCCCATGGTTAGCATGTATATATTCTTCCAAACACTCTCCCAGGCATATGCACTTTAATATTCACAAACATGGGATCAATGAACACTATTTTCTAATCTGCATTTTCAGTCAACACTCTGCGGATATCTTCCTCTGTCAATAAATGGATTATATCATCATCTTGATGATATAATTTCCTCTCCCAATTCTCCCATTTCCTCTCCCAATCCTCTCCTGATAGATTTTAATTTTTTCCCAGTTTTTGCTATAAAGGGTCTGGGGACAGTAACAAATAACCCAGCACCAGGCTGCATGTAGGGGGAAAGGGTATCCAAAGGTGTCTCTTGGCATATGGCAGTATTCCCTCCTAATGCTCCTTCCTGAGCCAGGAGGTGGCAGGTGATGCTGAGAGGGAGCCCCACAGACAGACCCCTTGGTTCCACCTACCCCCATCCCAGCCCTCCCACCAGAGGCCTGCTTGTCCATGTCAGTCAGAAGTCATACTCAAATCAGAAGCCAAAGGGCGGCTCACCCCTTCACAAGGATGGCTGTGCCCTAGCCCAACTTGCTAAAGATAGACAGATGAGAGCCAAATAGTACCAGCAGGGCCTCTCATGCCCACAGGTGAATCCAATGGACCCTTGCCTAGGTAGAAGGAGCACAGCCATAGCTTGTCTGTTCCAGCTGAAGGCCTCCTCCCACTGTGAGCCCATGGCCATCCCTCACATCCTTCTTCCCGGGGACGGTGGCCCTCGTACCTGACCTCAGCACAGTCCTTTCCCCATGCTGCTGCACTGTGACTGGTGCTGAGTTCTCACAGGACCAATGCTTGGGGGACTTGTGAACCCTCACAACTAGGGCAGTGTCCACCAAGTAGAAGTAGTCCAATAAATGTCTGTTAAATGAACGACTGAATAAATGATTTTCTCAGGCTTTGAGGCCCAGTCTATCTGTTCAGGATACATACTGGAATGAGGTGTGTATTCACAAAATGTAGACTGAACCGAACACACTAAAAAAAAAACAAATGTACTGAACTCAGCATGAGGTCCGTCCCTTGCCTTTCACACAGAGCTGCCTGCCTGGCCCAGTCAGGCGCTGTCTGTCTGTGCCCCACAAGCAGCAGCATCACCTGGGGGCCGAGATGCATCACCCCACCCCACCCTCAGTGCTCAATTCCATCAGGAACGCTCTCTCCATGGCAGCAGCATCCATCCCTCCTGCCACCCCCGGAGCCTCCCCATTCACGTCCCTTCATGCTTACAGGCTATTTTAAAACTCAGGGGCTGTTGGGGATCAGAATAGCATAGGCCATGTCTGTCTCTCTGGGTGATCCTCTGTCTCTGTTGGCAGATCTCAAACTGTTCACCACGGCAGGTGCTCAAAAACTCAGGCTCAGGCCACCAGACTGCTAACAAGGATGCCAGCAGGATGCCGAATTCAGAGCCGTGGGAGGATGCCAACTTGGTAATACGTGAAATTAGTAAATAGACTGATGCAATAAAAATGTCAGTCTTGGAATTCTCCAATTTTTGGATAGATATAAAGCCTAAAAAGTTAAAAAAAAAAAAAGCGGGCAATAAAATGGAACAAACTCTAATCTATATTGGAAAAAAATAAACAAAATATAGCCTGAGACAGTGGGTATTTAAGCCTAAAGAACTGAGGCTCTTGGAAGGTGCTGTAATCAGATTAATACAGTAATATGTTAACCCTCAGTTTAGCTTAAAAAAAAGATAAACGGTTAGCTGTACTAGGGAGCTTGAAACACATGAGGGAGAAGAAACCAGAAGGTACTTCTGGATGGGAGATGATTTGGCAGCCAGCAGTATGCTTTGCTCAATGTTCTACTTAATTTCTTTTTAGTGAAGTAAGAATTTTGTACAATGACATTTTTGGATTTCAGTCAGTATGAGAGTGAAACAACAGGAAAGGGGCATATGTAATGTATCACTTATAATACCCCTTACCTGTATTCTATAGTAACTGTTTTTTGTTGTTCATGCATCTGAGATATGAGACGTGAGTAAGACACAGTTTGGATATCCACTGGTGCCACGGTCGTATCTGGCCCAGTTTGCAGATGGGAGGTGGGGTGGCGGATAGCTTGCTCTCGGGCAAGGTACCCTGAGGTTGGGCTCGTTAGTTCTGCTGGGAGCCTTCCTCTGATGGAACCACTCTGAATAGGGGAGTAGCTGTGGAAACTTGCCTCTCTGGAAGTTGCCCATAAATGTGTCTTTCTCTGAGGCTTCCTTTCTAAATTAAACTTTCCTCATACTTGTCTCAAAGGCAGTAAAAGCTTCCAAATAAAATTCTTTATACTTCATGGTAATATAAGACAGTACCACCAAAAAGTTTTACCGTTTCAAATCAAGTCACTGGGTGCAGTCACTCTAAGATGCTGATAATGGCTGTCCTGGGGAGTCAGGATGCCAGGGCTGTGGCCATGGAGTCAATCCCCAAGTATGGGGAAAACCCCCAATACAGGGAAAACTGAGAGCCAACCCCTGGTCCTGACTCTCACCACTGAGCCCACAGCAGGGGGTGAAGGAGCCCAGCCCCAGGCCCGCCCCTGCTGCCCCCCGAGGGTGCTCACTGTGTGCGCTGGGCCAAAGTCTTCACCTTCCTGGTATCTTCGTCTATTATATTAGGGAGTTGGACTAGATGATTCCGCTAATTTTATATTCTCAATTTAATAATAACCTCTTCTGAATCAGAAACTGAGTTTTTAAGTCCATAAAAAAAAAACAAAAAACAAAAAAAAACAACCACACTGGGTATTCATGAGATGAGAGCCCATGTCAGTGGGAGGGATTCTCAGCTTTCCTTCTCTCACACTGATTTCCCTCCAGCCACCAAGCTCTCTCCCAGCTCTGCAAATGCCAGTGCTTCAGCAATGGAATGCCTCCTGCTTTTCCCTCCTTCTGAAAGCCTGGGGCATTGACCTTGGAGCCTCCAGCTTTCCTTTTCTTTGGCTTTCCTCCAAAATGCATCACCCCCACCCCCCGGCTATCTGGGGCCCTTGACTCCTCTGTCAGACGTCAGCCTGTGCTTGCCACAGAGCAGTGGTCAGCAGGCTCTCCCCAAGGCTTCTCCCTGTGCTGACCTCAGCACCCACAGACCAAGCTGCAGATGCCCCGCCCCAGCAGGCTGCCCTGTGCTGACGCAGCTGCATACAGGAGTTGTATCCAAAACCCTAGGACCAGTTCTTCTCATCAGGCCTTACATCCCTGTCATCCCACTTCTCTGCCCCCAAGAGAAAGTGGCTCATCCTTTTCCTGGTCTCACCCATTGCTTGGTGCATCTTCTCTCCAGATCCAAGCACCCCTTGCTGTCCTCTTTCCCACCCCTCCCCTGAGCCCTCCCTCTATCCAGAACAAACTCTCTACTTGGGACCTGTTCAAGGACCTCCCACCTGGTGTCACCTGTTTGTTCACTGCAAGTTCCAGGAGAGGGGGACTTGGACTGCTGTGTCCACCATGGTGTCCCTGGCACATAGAAGGAGCTCAATAATATTTAGATTTAAACCTCAAAACCCAACACTGACTGGTCAGCCCAGGAAGTGATGTCATGGGGAAAAGAATGGGGATTGAGGAGGGGAGAGCCCGGGGGCCCAGGAAGAGGCCTGAGGAGGGACGGCCGCAGTAGGACAGAGGAACTGTGGTCTTGTCCTTCCCTGGCTTTCACCCCAAACTCAATGGCAATGGCTCTCACAAGGTCACCAAGTGCCTTCTAATTGTCCATGAGGAGTGTTTGGAAACATGGGAAGACATTTTTGTTGTCACAGCACGTGAGTGGAGGGTTCTATAGGCATTAGTGGGCAGGGCCAGATATGCTGACTATCCTGTAATTTCTGGCACAGGGAATGCCAGCGGCACCCCGAGACACACACCTTGGTCCTTGGCTCACCTGACCTCTAGTGGCACTCGAACCTCCCTCGTTCTCTGCTTTCCTGATCTCCCCTCTTGGTCCTTCTCAGCCTTTGCCAGGACTCCTTTTCCTCTGTCCATGCCTGAAGTCTAGGTGTTCTGAGTTTACTCAGGGCCCTCTTCTCTCTTGCCACGCACTGTCCCTGAGTGTGAGATGTCACCTCTTGCCCACCCCCACAGGTTACTGCTTGCCAGACCTCTCCACCTAGATTCCCACAGACCTCTCACCCTCCACATGCTCAAAACTTCCCTCATCCCCTTTCTCCCACTCCCCCTGCACCCTCCTCCTTGTATTGTATGTGGCCCTGCCACCTGCCCAGTGTCTGGACAAGAACCTGGGGGCCATCCTTGCCTTCTTTCTCTCTCTCACCTCCCACATCTAATGGGGCATCAGACTGTCAATTCAGCCTCCTTCACATCTTCAATTGTATCCGCCTTTCTCTGTCTCACTGACACCACCTTAGTACTGACCCTCATCATTTCTCACCTGAATGATTGTCCATCTCCTCACTTATCTCTGTACTGCAGCTTCCATTCTAATTTCCACACTGGGATGAGAATTGGCTTTGATGATGCTACTCCACCAGTGAGAACACTGACTGGCTTCCCATGGCCTTGAAGACAAAGTCCAGACTCTTGAGCATGGCATGCTGGTTGCTGAGCTGGTAGTCTATCTTCTGTTCACCTCTCCAGCTTCATCCTCCACAAACTCTGAGCTCCTGACTTCAGGCCACACACAGGTGTCACCTGTCCTGCTCTGTTATGCCTGGGTCTCTTCTGCACCTGTGCATATTCTGTTCCCCTGTGCTTGGACATCGGCTCCCCCCTCACCCTCCAGGGCTCCCTTGAAGGACTTCTGACCTCTGAGGGACTTTTCTCTGCAACCACCTTTCCCTCTGGTATATTCTTATCACCATGGAGAGCAATCATCCATTGGCTGGATGAGTGACTTTATATCTCACCAGTCTGTGAACTCCTTGAGGGCAGGAATCATGATTTATTCATTGCTGCAACTTTAGCCAGGGATTGAAACATAGAGACTGTTTGTTGCATGAAGGAATGGCTAACAGTCTTGACATTTTATTGAAATGCACTCACACTCATGGCAGGAACAATAATGATAGCTGGAGCTGGCGGGGCCTCGGGACACTGACGCCTACTTCCTCCACGCAGGGGCCTGAGGTCGCCCCACTGTGCCCCTTCCCCACCTGGGCATGGTCACCCTGGGCTGACCAGTCACTTTTCTTTTTCATTTTATTTTTAAAAATCTATTTTCAAAGTAATATTACATTATTTAAAAAGTCAAATCATTCTATAAGGCTTATAACAAAATGCAGCATCCTCTGGCCCACTTCTGATGCTGGCTCTTTGGAGGCAAAACACTTTAAATTATTTTAGCTGTTGCAACTAATAATTACCTCTACATATTTAAATTACATGCATATACTGTTAGTTCTTGATTTTATTTGCTTTTAACTTCCTATTAAGGAAGGTGAGAATTTAGCTCTCTTCTCCATTCATTTCTCCTTCCACCTTCCGATTTGATTCTATTTCAATATTTGGTTAAATCAAACTTCAGTGATTACATTACTGGGATTGAGATACCATTCATAGCTGAGTCATGTATGTTCTATAACTTCCATGACTGCATTTCCTCTCTTATTCATCTTCTTTTCCCAGGCGTTAAACACTGCCTTGTTTTTCTTTTGATTAGTTTTCTATCTAATTCACTCTCAAAGTTCTTAGCAGAATATAAGATTCTTCTCAAAAGGTTCAAACACATCAACTAATCTACCACTTCAGTTTTCTTTCTTGGAGACTCTTCTGGGAGCGCTCTGTGCTCTGGCACAAATCTGGGTGCATTTCCCTCTAAGCCTGCTCCAGGCTCTCAGCCTGGTTCTCCCTTCCTCCTTCATCCCTTCTCTCCTGTGTCCATCTCCTGCTTCTTGGGTCTCACGACTTCCTCTTTCTTAACTTGCTCTCCATTTCAGTGGAACACTTTGTCCAGCACAGGCATCAGCAAACTACCTTAAAGGGCTAGAGAATAAAGGGCCCAAAGTATCAAAAGGTACCTATAAAACCATTTATAATGTAACCATTAAAAAAAGTAAAAATGCTTTTAGCTTGTGGGACATACAAAAGCAGGCAACAGGCTTGACTGGGCCTGGGAGCCTCAGTTGGCTGACTCCTGACCTGGCAGCTCCCTTAGGAAGGGAACACGGTAAGGTAATTTTTTTGAGATCTAACTTATCATACAATGACTTTAGTCCAGGGGTCCCTAATCCCCTGGTACCGGTCCATAGTCTGTTAGGAACCAGGCCGCACAGCAGGAGGGAGCGGCAGGCGAGTGAGCGAAGCTTCATCTGTATTTACAGCTGCTCCCCATCGCTCGCATTATCGCCTGAGCTCCGCCTCCTGTCAGATCAGCGGTGGCCTTAGATTCTCATAGGACCGCGAACCCTACTGTGAACTATGCGTGTGAAGGATCTAGGTTGCATGCTCCTTATGAGAATCTAATGCCTGATGATCTGAGGTGGAGCTGAGGTGGTGATGCTAGCGCTGGGGAGCGGCTGCAAATGCAGATTATCCTTAGCAGAGAGGTTTGACTGCACAGAGACCATAATAAATCAATTGCTTGCAGACTCACAGCAAAACCCTATCAGTGAGCTAGTGGGAAGCAGCTGCATGGCACAGGGAGTTCAGCTCAGTGCTTCGCAACCACCTAGAGGGGTGGGATAAGGAGGGTGGGAGGGAGATGCAAGGGGGAGGGGATATGGGGATGTACGTATGCATATAGCTGATTCATTTTGTTATACAGCAGAAACTAACACAACGTTGTAAAGCAATTATACTCCAATAAAGATGTTTAAAAAAAACCCCAAAAATCCCTATCAGTGAGTGGCAAGTGAAAACAAGCTCAGGGCTCCCACTGATTCTGCATTATGGTGAGTTGTATAATTATTTCATTATATATTACAAGGTAATAATAATAGAAATAAAGTGCACAATAAATGTAATGCGCTTGAATCATCCCGAAACCATCCTCCCCCCGACCCCCACCAGGTCCGTGGAAAAATTGTCTTCCACGAAACCGGTCCCTGGTGCCAAAATGTTGGGGACTGCTGCTGTAGTCTAGCCGCACACTTGACTGATGGTTTGACTGGGTTCAGAACTCTACATCACCAGTCATTCGCCTTGAGAATTCAAAGACACTGCACCACTGTTGTTTAGCCCTCGGCATTGCTATTTAGAAAACTAGTGGGTTAAGGGCCTGGTTTTTCTCTCTGGAAGCTTTAAAGATCTTCGCTTCATGACAAGTCTCCACTCACAGCCATACTTCTCCATCTCCAAGTTTCCACTGCCTTAGTCCCTCTAGCACCCAGGAGGGCTCATGCGATGGGTGGGGGAACCAAGGCAGAGGAAATGGAGAGGAGCACCTGGGTGGGAGGGGCTGCAGGGAAGGGAGGCACCAAGGATGAGGCAGAGATCTGGGGCCACGGAGACGGGCTGGAAGGGAGGTCAGAGAAGGACTTGCTCCTGGGGTGGAGGTCGGAGGTCAGAGGGCCCCTGCTGGAAGCCAGCTTTTCTCAAAGTTTTGGACTCTTTAATATTAAAAGGGGCTACTCTCTGGGTGGAGAGGCCCAAGAAGGCTGGGGCAGCTGTGACTGGCAGACCTGCTGCAGGCCAAGTGACCCTCAAGAGAATGGGCCTGGCCTACAGCCCCTTGCCCCTCTGGCTTCCCTGCCACATGACCCGACCCCCTGACCAGCTGCACTTAGTCCTTGCCTGGCCTGCATCCTGCCTGTATGACAGTCTCAGCCCCTAATGATCACCAACCTTCACCCCTCTTCAGACTTGGCTCAGACCTCAGCCACTCTCATTGGGTTACAACAATATGGCAGAGCTATATTTATGTGGAGAGGTTTGTTTTTTTTTTTTTTAACAAAAATGAAACAAAGAAAACCAAGGGTGGTTGGAACCAGACTTCTTCATGCATGAGCATCAGCCCATCACTGACTTCCCTCCTGGGGTGAAGGGAAAGCTGGGTGACAACTCTCTAGAGATAATGCCTGGGTGCTTACTACACCGGCTGGTCTTAGGATGTACCATCCATCATTCTCGACATAAACACCTGCTTTCTGTAAGAGTTTACTCCTATCTCAATTATTCTGCCTCTCATATCCTCTTATCTCTCCCTTAAAAATCACAGTGGTCATATTCACCCACTTGCAATTAATAAGACAATATGGCTGCTTAATAAGGAAACTCATACTGCTTTCCACTTGAAGATTAAGAAAGTAATTTTTTTTTTTAATGGAAGGAAGAACTTTTCTGGAAGGGTTGAAAATGCATAGTTAATATATATTATGTTTTTAAATCTGAAAAGGGGTAAAATAATTATATTTTATAATATAAATAAAGAAAGTAAAGATAGACAAAATCCTGGCTGATGGGGAATATCAATCATTAAGGGTGCTTGGGGCTAATTTAAAACTAGGTTAGAAACTCTGATAAATGTGAGTCTAAAGGGTGAGCACTTCTGTTTTCTACAAGCTTCCTGACTGGGCTACCCCTATTTGATGGACTAGAGTAAAATAAGGTGGAGACAGGGAGGCAGTGAAGAATACTGGGACCATGATATCTCTTATCTTCAGCTCCGAGATGCACAAGAAATCCTCAATACATTGTCTTTTTTTAAAATACTTGTTTTAAAAAACAAGTATAGTTAATTTACCATGTTGTGTTAGTTTCAGGTGTACAGCAAAGTGATTCAGTTACAGATACTCTTTTTCAGATTCTTTTCCATTATAGGTTATTACAAGACCTCAATACATTTCTAATTCCTTCAGAAATAGATACATATAATATTATCATATAGCTTTTCTTTTTTTAAAGGAATTTTATTTATTTATTTATGGCTGCATCAGGTCTTAGTTGTGGCATGCAGGATCTTCATTGAGGCCTGCGGGATCTTTCGTTGCGATGTGTGGGCTCTTCGTTACGGTGTGCAGGTTCTTCGTTATGGTGCACGGGCTTCTCTCTGGTTGTGGCGTGCGGGTTTTTTCTTTTCTCTAGTTGTAGCACATGGGCTCTGTAGTTTGCAGCATGCGGGCTCTCTAGTTGAGGGGTGTGAGCTCAGTAGTTGTGGCATGTGGGCTTAGTTGCCCCGCGGCATGTGGGATCTTAGTTCCCTGACCAGGGATTGAAACCCCATCCCCTGCATTGGAAGGCGATTCTTTACCACTGGACCACCAGGGAAGTCCCTCATATAACTTTTCAATAATGAGTTTTTTTGCAAACACAGACCAAACTTGGGGATGGCAGACCAACACCTCCTAAAAGCGAATAATCCTGTTATCACAGAATTTTAAATGCCCCCCCTTTTTTTTAATTGTAAAAGTAATAAAGACACAAAATCAATGTGTAGATGAACAAGTGGAAAGTGAAAGTCATTCATGTTTGGGATGGGGGTCAGGGAGGGAGTGAGCGTCAGGGATGCCAGCTACACACACTGCTGGTCAGTGAGCAACAGTAAGGCCACAGTCTAGAGCCAAAATGGCGGAGTCAGCAAGCTCACCCAGCAGGTCTGTTTGGCCGGTGAGGCTCTGGTGCCCTTGGCCTCAAACCTATGAGCTCATTATCCACCTTGACTATTTACACTTCCTCTACTTGGCCTGAGGGCCCAGGCCAGGTGAGCTCAGAGGGGAGGGTGTGATGAGGTGGAGAGAGAGAGAGTGCAGAGCCGAAGCCAGGGCAATGGGTGAGTAGGAAGAGGACTGAAGAGAGAAGCCTGGAATCACACCCCCACCAGTGGGCGGGCAGGAAGGACCCACTGAGGCCTGGCCTGATGGGGAAGTGGATCACAGGGGACGGAGGGAAGAATGAGTTTCAAGAAAGAAAATAGAGGGACTTGGGACAAAACTGCAAGAAAGTCAGAAGGACGACCAGTGGATAAGTCCACTGAATCTCATTCAGTGGTTGTTTTTAAAATAATAACCTGCTGAAAGTTATACATACTCATTGAGAAAAATCTGGAAGGAAACACAAAGAAGGAAATTAAAATTGCCTATAAACTCATCATATAGAATGGTTAATTCTGTTCCAGCATTCAAAAAAAAAAAAGCATGTATGTGAATGTGAGGGAGAGATTTTCCTCCCCTTCTCTCTATAAAAAAGGGATGTCTGATCTACGAAACAAAAAGAGACTCACAGACATAGAGAACAGACGTGTGGTTGCCGGGGGAGAGGGGAGAGGGAGTTTGGGATTAGCAGATGTAAACTATTATATATAGGATGGATAAACAACAAGGTCCTACTGTATAGCACAGGGAACTATGTTCAATATCCTGTGATAAACCATAATGGAAAAGGATGAAAAAGAATATATATATGTTTAACTGAGTCACTTAGCTGTACAGCAGAAATTAAACACAACACTGTAAATCAATTACACTTCAATAAAATCTTTAAAAAAGGGGTGTATGTATATGTATATATAGGTGTGTGGGTATATATGTATGAATAAATAAATATACATGTATATATATTTTATCAAGCTTTCTTC